>NC_077227.1:714862493-715182283 GCF_027887165.1 Monodelphis domestica | reverse complement strand
TTCCCATCCATGGTGCCACCAGCTACTGAGTATAAGCAGGTCCCTAAATTGGACTTATTTGGCCTAACCTATTCACAAAGAACTATATTCTTCTGTGTAGACCTAGCCTTTGGGCATCAGTGGGGATGTCTAGGTGCAGAGGCAAGTAGATGAGTGCATAGAGGGCCTTCATTCCGATTTGGATAAAGTGATGCCCAGTGAAGAGTGTTGCCTCGATGATGACTTTGTCACTTATAATCTGTGTGACCTTGGAGAACTCATGTCTGTCCTTTGGACCTGTTTCATTATCTGTAAATGGGGTGGGGGGCCTAGATGACCTCTCAGCTCTCTTACGACTTTGAAATCCCCTGATTCTATGAACTGACCAGACAAGTTTCCATAGACTATCCATTCTTCTTACTGTTCTGATTTTCCTCTAACATGCAACTCTCCAGATGAACTCCTCCATATCCTTTATCAAAGGATTCACAAAATTGCAGCTAGAAGGGTCCCTGTAAGTTGATGAGCCTAGGGGGAGCTGGGCAGATCAGTGGATAGAAAGCCAGACCTAGAGATGGGAGGTCCTAGGTTCAAATCTGGCCTGACACTTCCCAGCTGTGTGACCTGGGCAAGTCTTGACTCCCATTGCCTAGCCCTTACCACTCTTCTGCCTTGGAGCCAAAACACAGTAGTGGTTCTAAGACGGAAGGTGAAGGTTTAAAAAATACGATAAACTGAGTCCCCTAGAAGTTATGCAACTTGCTTGGGGGTCATACAACTAGTAAGTGTTTGAGGGAGACTTCAAACCCAGATCTTCCTGACCTTGACCCTTGGCCCTTCAGGCACGAGCACCCCCTCCAAGGGTAAGGTGGAGCAAAGCTTGGACAAGAAATATTCTGAATATGAATCATGTAACCATGGAAAAATAGTCTAAATTAATTAGTTAATTAAATAAAATTTAAAAAAATATTCTGATAACCTCTCCAACCTAGTGGAGTGATTTCTGGACTTTGGGTGGTTCTCCTGGGTTTGAATTCCAGTTTTCAAATATACTAGCCATGTGATCCTGAGAAAGATATCCATGCCTCAATTTTGTCATCCCATAAAATGGGACTGACATAGATGCAATAGCTAGATTCTTTTTTTAACCCTTATCTTCCCTATGTTGGTTCCAAGATAGAAGAGCAGTAAGGGCTAGGCAATGGGGGTTAAGTGACTTGCCCAGGGTCACCCAGCTAGAAAATGTTTTAGATCATATTTGAACCAGGTTCTCTATCCACTGAGCCACCTCACTGTCAACCATAAAACTGCATAAATGTGAATTATGTTTATTTCCCGCCTTGCCCTAGAGACGTGCCCCCATCTGGCGATGCCCGCTCATGGCAGGAAGCTGGGGAGGAAAGCAGGCATAGGACACGAGGTGCATTTCCTGTGTGATGCTGGCTTCCAGCTGGTGGGCTCCGAGTCTCGGCTGTGTCAAGAGAATCGAACATGGAGTGGGCAGCAGCCATTCTGCAAGAGTAACGTATCCATAGCAGCAGGGGATGGGGGGCCGGTGTGTTTGAGGGCGATGGAGGGGGCTCACGGCTGGGCAAGGAAATCGTGGAGAACGTGGGGGCTCAGCAGGGGCTCAGGCTCCCAGCCCTGACTGCTGGGTCTGGCCCCAGGGAAGGGGTTTCAGATGCTCACCCCCACCCCCCGGACCCCTGGCAGCAGGCACACATCCCTTCCTTTCAGGTCCTCAGCACTGGACTATCCCAGAACTGAATCCTACTTCAGGGATGAGTTTTGGGGGTGTCTGACAACTCTTGCTGAGGCAGACTCTCTCTTGAACTGGGCATGGGGTGAAGGGTGCCCTCTCCCTCCTGGCCCCCAGGTATCGATGACTGTGCCAGCCATCCCTGCACCAATGGGGGCACCTGTGTGGATGACGTACAGCGATACATCTGCCTCTGTCCAAGTGGCTGGATTGGAAGCAACTGCCAGACTCCTGCCACCTCCTGTGAGTGCCCCCCTCTCCTCCGGGCACCTGGGGGACCCTCCCCGGGGAACCACCCTGCTCCCACTCCTCCAAGGGGGGACAAGAAGAAGCTTCCATCTCCTAGAGATAAAATTGCCACTGACACCTGGGCTGGGGCAAGCAAGAGATCCTGCCTGACAATGGGCCATTGGAGGGGGAGCTGAGAAAGTCTGGGGGGTTCAGGCAGAGCCGGAAAGGAATTCTCATTCATTTAGCCACTGGGGTGCCCCATCTGGTGCTAAATGCCACTGGGACCCTGGCCAGAAGGAACTTGGGCATCTAGTCACACCACCCATGAGCCCACGTGCTCAAATGTCTCTTTCATGGGCACACACACATCTTACCCTAGTCCAGCAGCTGTCTAGACTTATAGCACCCCATCTTCCTAAGCCATCCCCCTTCTGAGCTCTCAGACCCTCGGCATCTTCTTCTTTTTTAACTTCAACTGTACTACTCTGGGAATTCTGACTAGGGCTCTGAAGTCCATCGGTTAATGAGACCCAGGAGGCAGGAGGGAGAACTTGAACCCTTCTCCCAAGAGTTTAGGCTGAGACTTAACAGGTCCATGGGGAGATTTCCCACTCTGTTTGACTGTGACCTCTTCTGCCTCCCTCCCACCCCAACTGCCCACAGACTGGGTGTCTCTGAGCAACTCCTCCTTCAGCCGCCAGCCCCGCTGTGCCGAGAACGGGCAAGGTGCCCGTCAGTGCAGCTGTGACACTGGCTTCCAGATGCGTGCCGGCGGCTTATGCCAAGGTAAGGATGGCCAGATGCGCCCACAGGACAGGCACGTCTCTTCCAAGAGAGGAGTGAACTGGAGAGTCCGAGGGCATTCGTCCCAGAAAGAATCTGGTCTGCCAAAGAAAAAAGAGCCTCAGAGAGGGCTTTTGGGAGGACCAAAGCCCTGAGCCATGGGATGTAATGGAAAGAGTCTTGGATTTGGAGGCAGAGTTCGGGGTTCAAATTCCAGCTTTCAAATTCCCTGAGTGACCTTGGGCAACTCAATGTCTCTGGGCTTCAGGTCTTCATTTATGAAATGGAAGGGACTCTGGTCCAACCAAGCTCCATTCCTGCCTCCGCTGTTTGGGTAGCTTTGGGGAGGCAGTGAAGGAAGGGGGGCTCTCTTCCGTTGTCTCTTCAGCTGACCCCCTGCTCCTCCCTTCCTCAGATGTTGACGAGTGCCAGCTTTTCCAGCTGAACCAACAGAACCGAATCTGTGTCCACAGCTGCATCAACCTACCTGGGTCTTACCGCTGTATCTGCCCCACCGGCTACCTGCTCAACCCTGACCAAAACACGTGTGAAGGTGGGCACCAACGTCCTGACGCCACTGTTCCTCCCAAGGCGTATCAGAGCAGGCTGGGAAGCGGGCTGAGGGCACCACTGAGCCTCAGGCGTCTTCTGCGTGGGAGCCTGGCGTCCCCTTTCTGCCCTCCGCGCCATCTCCCTCCTGACCTTCTCAGCCTAGATGTTAAACCTGCCCATCACACACGTGGCCATGGCAGAGACAGTCTCTTGTGGACCCTCTCCATACCCCAAGGAGTTTGGGAAGGATTTTTATGCTCTCCCACCTCCCAGGACTTGAGAGGAAAATGAGGAGGGAGGGAAGAGGGCACCAAGGGTCCCCTTATCTCCGTGAATCCCCTTGGACACAAGGAAAAAGTTCAGACTCCCAGGCCAGCCCTTGCTGGGAAGAGTCAGGAGGTCCTGTTTAGAGATCGAGCTCAAATGGCAGGACCGGTTGCCCTGAGGAACATGGGGTGATAGACTTGGAACTGGAAGGGACCTTAGGGACCATCATGTCCAATCCCCTCGTGTCACAGATGGGAAAACTGGGGACTGGCGAGTGACTTACCAGAGCAAGTAGATTCAAACCCAGATCCTTTGATGCCAAATCCAGAGCTCTTTCCACTTGTATGATGTTTCCTCCCACCCTTTCTTGCCTTGCTTGATGTCTTAGCTCTTGTGAGAGACCGGCAGATAGAGATAGTGTGTGTGTGAGAGAGACAGACAGACAGACAGACAGACAGACAGACAGAAAGAAAGAAAGACAGACAGACAGAGACACAGAGAGAAACAGAGAGGAGAGACAGAGACAGAGACAGAGACAGAGACAGAGAAAGGGAGGGAGAGAGAGAGGAGAGAGAGAGTGAGGCAGAGAGAGGAGAGGCAGAGAGAGGGGGGAGGGAGAGAGAGGGAGAGGGAGAGAGAGACAGAGACAGAGACAGAGAGAGGGGGGGAGAGAGACAGAGACAGAGACAGAGAGATAGACAAAGAGAGGAAAGGAGGGTGAGAAGGAGGGAAGGAGAGAGAGTCAGAGACAGAGACAGAGACAGAGAGAGGGGGGGAGAGAGACAGAGACAGAGACAGAAAGAGAGATAGACAAAGAGAGGAAAGGAGGGTGAGAAGGAGGGAAGGAGAGAGAGTCAGAGACAGAGACAGAGAGAGGATAGAAGAGAGTGTGTGTGGTGAGAGAAATGTCTTGCCTTTGCCAGATGTAGATGAGTGTGCAGATCAACAGCACAATTGCAGCCGTGGCGAGCTGTGCATCAACGTCTTTGGGGGCTTCCAGTGTGTGCGACCAGAATGTCCTCGGCCCCGCCACAACACCAGTTATGTGAAGACATCAGCCTTGTGAGTGACTTCTTGGGCCTTCCTGTCTTGCCCGCCATTTTCCTCTCTCTCACCTGCAGCCTCCCTGGTCTCACTCTCTTGGGAGGAGCCCATTATTCAGGTCAAGTCAAGTTAAGAAGCCATTTATGAAGTCATACTATGTGCCAGGCAGTCTGCTAAGGCCAAAGAAAAGAATAAAAAAGTCCCAAGAAGCATACAATCTAATAGGAGAGATGCCACCCCCCCCAAAACCCCAAACCAGACACTAACAAGATCAATACAGGATCCATCAGAGATAAGGGAAGGGAAAGCACTAGGTCCTAGTGAGGAGGATTAAAGGAGAGACTGGGAAAGCCTTCTGGCAGAAGGTGGGATTTTAACGGAAACTTGAAGGAAGTCAGGAATACCAGGAAATGAAGAGGAGAATGTCATTCCCGGTAGGTGGGACCCCTTGTGTGAGGAAAAGAAAAGAGACCAATGTCACAAGAACACTATGTGGTGTGGAGGGAATCGTAAGCTGTCAGAGGACTAGAAAAGCAAGAAGGGGCCAGGTGATAAAAGGCTTTAGGAGGAGGAACTGGGTGGCTCAGTGGATAGAGAGTCAGGAGGACCTGGGTTCAAACCTGGTCTTGGATAATTCTTAATTGTGTGACCTTGGATAAGTCACTTAACCCCATTTGCCTAGTCCTTTTTGTTCTTCTGCCTTGGAACCAATGCACAGCATTGATACTAAGAGTAAAGATTTTTTTTAAAGTACTTATTTGCCTGATTCCCAGCTGCCTAACAAATGAGATACTGGTAAAATATTTAAAACAGTGGCTGGCACCTAGTAAGAGCTTAATAAATGGGAAGATCACATAATGCCTCTGTTTCCTCAACTGTAAACTGAGGAGAATAATAGCACTTACCTCCCAGGGTGTTTACGTTTATTAAATTTATTAATACAGTTTTAATGATTTAGCAACTTATTTTATTATTAATATTAAATTTTATTTATTTATTCTTTATTAACATCCTCCAAAGCGCCAGGGCTACAAAGAAAGGTGAGGAGAAAATGAACCTTGGGGGGCTCCCTAGTTACTACGTCCATTGGAGAGAGGCAGCAGGAGCTCTTTGGGGACCAGACCATCGGGAAGGAGGGGATTGTGGGCGGGGGGGGGGGGGGTTGTGGGCAGGGTCCTCAGCCTCTCCTTCTCCCTCCGACCCCCTCCAGCCAGTGTGAGCGGAACCCGTGCCCAGTGGACAGTCAAGCCTGCCGCCAGGCGGCCAACTCCATCTCCTTTCACTACCTGCCGCTGCCGTCCAATCGCACAGTGCCCCGCGTCCTCTTCAGGATGTCCACCACACGCTTCCTTGGAGACAGCCTGCGCTTCGCCATCACGGGCGGCCGGGGCCTCGGGGCTTTCGCTGTGCAGCGCTCAGACCGGCACACGGGCGAGCTGGTGCTGACCAGCCCCGTGCCGGGCCCCGCCACCTTGGAGGTGCAGCTGGAGATGAGCGAGCTCTCCAAGAAGGTTCTGCTGGGCAAGCACGTCTTCAGGATCACCGCTTTCATCTCCCCCTATGAGTTCTAGCTCGCTGGTGGTGGGGGCCCTCTTCCCCGGTGCTCGCAGCCGCTTCACAGCCAGGGTGCAAAGGGGAGAGTGTCCCGAGGCTGCTGCTTCTGTTCTTGCTTCCTCGGCCTTTGCTATAGTCCGCAGGGCTGGGATGCTAGGAAGGGTGGGGGAGAGGCCAGCGACCATGCCTTGGGGACCTGGACCCCTGAGCTCTGGCTCTCACGCTGCCATTTGTGACTTCTGGGAGCCTGACGAGTCACATCCCCTGCTCCGGGCCTCAGTTTCCCAGTCTCGCAGTAGAGTGCTAGACTAAATTAGGTCTCTTCTGCCTCTGAGAATAATAAAAACTAAAATCATTCAATATTGGGCTCTTTGGGTAGGCATTGTAGAAAGGGTGCCAGTGGCTTCCCCCATCGCCGCCTCCCAACCCCTCACCCAAGTCACACCAGGAAAACCAGTGTCCGGAGCATTAGGGTGTGACGAGGTAAGCACCAGGTCTTTCTGAGAATGGAAAGGGGTGACCGAGAATCCTGGAGGAATCTACCTAACGTCCAAGATTAACCACAGAGTAGGAGGATGGCTGAATGCCGCATCTGTTGTCATGGAAACTACAGGACCCTGGACAGTGACCAGAGCCCCTTCTATCCATCCTAGGGGAGCAAGGAGACCAGTGGTAGAGATCACCAAAAAAGAGAAACAAGGGGATCATAGAGCCTTCTATGGGGGCCAGTGGGTCAGTCAGGCATTGATACTATGCCACCTACCATACTACCCAATTATTTATCCCCCTACATAATGCATAATTATTCTCTCCCAGATGCCTTTTCTCAGCATCCTCTACCTCTCCTATTATTGCTCCCCTGTCTCCCCTCTGAACAAACCAAACCCTTATTACCTTGGGCATCCTGGTATGTGCTGGATTTTGATTTAGGAAGCCATGGGTTTGAATCCTGCCACTCCCTGTTGGATAGGGCTAGTATACTGGACAATAGCTCTTGGATCATGGGTAAACCATGAAGCCTCTCTGAACCTCAGTTTCTTTGACTGTAAAATTGGAGAGAGGAGTCATAATTCCCATAAGACCTACCTTACAGGGTTGTTGGGAGTCTTGTGAAATAATTAATATAAAGTGATATGCAAATGCAAGTCATGTGGTCATCATCTGTGTCTACAGGCACAATCCCAAATCAGCATTCCTGGAATACCAGAATAGACCTGGACAATTTATGTGGCCCCAGTGCAGGGCATGCCAGTATGGACTGGAGATCTCAGCCAATCCAGTCCCAGCTGAACAGTCCAGGGGAGCAAATCCCTGGGATTTCCCACATTAATCAGACACATAGACCAGCCTGGCACTGCCCAATGTTCTCACACCCCTGTCTTTCTTATGCACAGATCCCAGGGTCTGGGACCTGTCCTCATCTCTAGTGCAAAAGCTTAGGAAATGCCTTCTTTGGCTTATCTCACACTTTTGTGGCCCAGAGTTCCAAGTTCCCTGTGATCATCTTACCATCATCTTTCTGCATCATGGAAGGCTCCGAGGAAAGGAGAAGAGAGAGAAGTGCAAAGATCATTCTCCTTACTGAGAACCAATAGGAAGACATGACTTTTCCAAGGTGATATCACTGGGCTTGGAACCTGGTCTCTCCTCCTGCTCTTGCCCTCCCAGGCAGAGCCTGTTTCCATCATCAGTCAGGGCTAGTATATTTTCCCAAAACTATTCCATATTCCCTTGAGGTTAAAGAGGGGAATGGGATCCACTGAGAGAGGGGCACACACACACACACACACACACACACACACAGTTTAGCCTGGACAAGTAGATGTTAAGTTCATTACTTTTTCCACTTACCAATAACAATAACCTCTCCCTCCTTCTCTGTCTCTGTCTCTGTCTCTCTCTCTCCCTCTCTCTCTCTCTATTTCACTCTCTCCTTCTCTCTCTCTTCTGTCTGTCTGTCTCCTTCTCTCTCTCATTCACTCTCTCTCCTCTCTCTCTCTTCTTCACTCTCTTCTCTCTCCTCTCTCGTTCACTTTCTCCTCTTTCCTCTCTCTCATTCATTCTCTCTCCCTCTCTTTCTCATTCACTCTCTTCTCTCTCTCCTCTGTCTCTCTTCTTCTCTCTCATTCACTCTCTCCTCTCTCGTTCACTCTATTTCCTTCTCTCTTGTTCACTCTCTCTCTCCTCTCTCTCACTATTTCACTCTCTCTCTCTCACTATTTCACTCTCTCCTCTCTCACTATTTTACTCTCTCCTCTCTCTCCTCTGTCTATCTGTCTCCTTCTCTCTCTCATTCACTCTCCTCTCTCTCTTCTTCACTCTCTTCTCTCTCCTCTCTTTCTTGTTCACTCTCACTCACTCCTCTCTCTCTATTTCACTCTCTCCTCTCTCTCCTCTGTCTATCTGGCTCCTTCTCTCTCTTGTTCACTTTCTCCTCTTTCCTCTCTCTCATTCATTCTCTCTCCCTCTCTTTCTCATTCACTCTCTTCTCTCTCTCCTCTGTCTCTCTTCTCTCTCATTCACTCTCTCTGTTTTCTCTCTCCTCTCTCATTCACTCTCTTTCCTTCTCTCTTGTTCACTCTCTCCTCTCTCTCACTATTTCACTCTCTCTCTCACTATTTCACTCTCTCCTCTCTCACTATTTTACTCTCTCCTCTCTCTCCTCTGTCTATCTGTCTCCTTCTCTCTCTCATTCACTCTCCTTTCTCTCTTCTTCACTCTCTTCTCTCTCCTCTCTTTCTTGTTCACTCTCACTCACTCCTCTCTCTCTATTTCACTCTCTCCTCTCTCTCCTCTGTCTATCTGGCTCCTTCTCTCTCTTGTTCACTTTCTCCTCTTTCCTCTCTCTCATTCATTCTCTCTCCCTCTCTTTCTCATTCACTCTCTTCTCTCTCTCCTCTGTCTCTCTTCTCTCTCATTCACTCTCTCTGTTTTCTCTCTCCTCTCTCATTCACTCTCTTTCCTTCTCTCTTGTTCACTCTCTCCTCTCTCTCACTATTTCACTCTCTCTCTCACTATTTCACTCTCTCCTCTCTCACTATTTTACTCTCTCCTTCTCTCTCTCCTCTGTCTGTCTATCTGTCTCCTTCTTTCTCTCATTCACTCTCTCTCCCTCTCTCATTCACTCTTCTTTCTTTCCTCTCTCTCCTCTGTCTGTCTCTCTCCTTTCTCTCATTCACTCTCTCCTCTCTTGTTCACTCTCTCCTTCTCTCTTGTTCACTCTCTCCTCCTCTGTCTCTGTCTCTCTCTCTTGCTGTCTGTGTCTATGTCTGTGTCTCTGATTTACTGTTGTCTCTATGCAAATGACTCCCTAATCTAGCCTGAGTTTTACTCCTGAGCTCTGGTCTCCCATTACCATCACTCATCTCTTGTCCATTGGATTGGAAGCTCCTTGAGGGCAGGATCTAGTCTTTGCCTCTTTTTCTTTCTTCCCTTAGTGTTCAGCACCACATCTTACACATTGTAGGTGCTGAATAAATGTTTATTGACTGAGAAAATTGAAGAAATGAAAAAAGTTTAAGATGAAAGGAAGCCTGTTCCTTACGGAGCAGCGAGCACAGTGGAAGAGTCCATCTGATCTAGGGTGGAACCCTATCCAGGGAGGATTAAGGCATGTAAGTTCGAGGGAGTGGTGAGTTAGGGATGGGGAATGAGTCGCTGGGGGTTCTGAATTATTGTGATGGGGCAAGTATAAAGGACGACAGTGACCTGACCATTGACCGACAAGTCCAGACAGAATAGCTGTGGTTGGAGAAGGGTCCATTGAGGAAGTCACAAGGTTGGACTGTGCAGGGCTTTCCTTAAAGCTTCCCTGGCAGCAGGTCTTGATGCTGCCTTTTGAAGTCTCAGGAGGCCTGTCTCAGAGCAGAGCAGCCTTTGCCCTACTCATCCTAGAGAAGGGGGGGAAGGAAGTGGGATAGATCTTGTCTCCAGAAGACTTGGGGGGGGGACTGGAAATGGCTCTGAGGCTGGACCTCACTGAAGCAGAAAATAGACAGTGCACAGCCCATAGCTTGCACCCTCTTTTCCTAACCACTGTAATTATTTTGGATTTCTTCTCTATCTTGGATATGTACGTGTATGTCTCTCTCAATGATGTAAGGAAGCTCTTTAGGAGTAGAAAGTGTTTCACTTTTTGTCATATATTCCCAGCATCTAGCGGAGGCGAGGAGCTTAATAAATATTTGTTGATGGATGCTCTTAGATCTTATAAGAACAAAAGCTAAGTAGAGCAACAAAGGGGCTGCCCTCCGCTCTCCTGGCCCACATTCTAGCCTTATGCATTTCTGCTGGCAACACTCCCCATCTCTTTTCAGGCCACCACAAATCATCCTTGTATCCTCACACATAAAACAGAATTCGTCAGACATACAAAAATAGGAGAGGGGATAGAGAGCTCCAGGCCAGGAGACAGGAGGACCTGGATTCAAATCTGGCCTCAGACCCTTCCAAAACTGTGTGACCTTGGGCAAGTCACTTAATCCCATTTGTCTATCCCTTTCCCTTCTGTCTTAAAGTTGCTACTAAGATAGAAAGTAAAGGTTTAAAAAACAAAAACTCAAGAAGGATTGAATGGTGGGAAATCATCATATGTTGACCTTTTTCATGCATGTTGTGGTCCTACGTAGTGGCTAATGAGACCTCATAGCATTAAGCATCTTCTGGACTCCCAGCTTCCATTTCTCTCTTCAAGGAAACGGGGGAAAAAAGGACCCAAGAGGCCTAATTCGCCTTGGAGTGAGTCAAAGGCAATGGTGGGGGCCAGCAAGACTGGCCCTGCCAAGATGAATCTCATCTCCCCATCCAAACTCTTCAAGGGGAGAGAGTCCTCTCCAAGCCTGGTCCCCCTAGATTAGCTCCTCTGATCCTCAAAGGCCAGGAATTTGCCTATTTAAGGGCTAAGCCCACAGAGAACACAGAAATACCACGTGAGCCTTTGGGATCCCTCGTGACATGCCCAATCAGACAGGAAGACCTCAAAGGAGCACAAGGAAGCAGGCCAAGAGCCCAACGAGCAGCAGAAGGTCTGTGCCATATAATCATCCATCAAGATCCTTCTGGGAACAATTGCTAGCAAGAGCTAACCCCTTCCACTTGCTGGAGCTGAGCTCCTTCTCCTTCCATTCCTTTCCCCAAGGGGGGCGTCTATCCTTTGTCAGCCGTTCTCCAGTTCCTAGCAACTGAGAATAAGGGAAGTGGAGCTGGATCCTAGCAGAAGGAACCTACAGAGGGTCTTCTGGAGGAGGCGGGGATGGACTGTCCCAGTAAACAAAGCTCATGAGAAGCCTTTGGAGTAAACCCAACATTTAAACCCTGACATCACCAGGTTGGGGAAGAAGATGACATTCTCTTCCTTAAAGATTAGCACTAGTTGTAGGCTAGCAGAGGGGCTTCGCTTCCCCCAGGACTGGACAGTAATCCAGTTAGTTGAGGAGAATGAGAAAAGGGGGAGAAATGAAAAGATTAAGGAACACAGAGATATCACTAATGTTGGCACTTTTCAAGACCTCCGTTCAGGCCAGGGGTCAAGACTTTGAGGGGCTGGAAAAGGGGAGGAATCAGAATAGGAGATCCTAAGGGATGACCAGAATTAAGAATAGCTGGGGGAAAATCATATTAGGAAGAAGAAATAAACCCCTGGGTGACTTTAGGTGATAAATCACGGTGCCCCTCTGAGCCTCAGTCTTCATCAGTAAAATAAGGCCATTGGAGAAGATGAGCTCAAAGGTCCCCTCCAGCTCTTACCTGGGCCCGGCCACCACTTTCTCCTGACTCCTACAGCTCTAGCCCTTTGGGGTTCCCCTCAGCTGCCTGCTCTGACTCCAATAAGCAGAACCTCCTTCACCCTTGCTTCAACCCCTCTCCTTTCCACCCTTCACACAGAGCTGCCCTTGTTTGTCCACCTAGAAAGGAAGAGGTGAGTAGCGGGGGTGAAGCAAGGGGGAGGAGGGTGGCCCAAGTTACAAAGGCCGCCTTATGGAACAGTAAGCCATTCCAAAGGCCTGGGCCCAAGAGCCACAGAGATTGCACGGTCCAGCTGGCCTCTCCTGCCAGCCCCCACAGGGCCTCCTGGGCTCCTGGAAGAAGAGAAGAATCAGAGACTGTTAAAGCTGGAAGGTACCCCTTCTTAGCCAAAGGTCTTATTTTTACAGAAGAGAAAATGGAGAGGTGAAGGGATTTACCCATGTGGCTACTTAGTGGTCATTTTAGGATTAGGACAGAAGTGTCCTGACTCCCAGGCCAGGACTCATTCCACGCTAACTTTGCTGGGAAGAGACTAGTTAAAAAGACTCTGGCAAGATACTTGCCATCTGCCGCCATTTTTGTTTTTTAAGGACTGGGGAAAGGGAAAAATAGAGGGCAAATTAAGTCTTCCTTAAGACACAGACTTTTTGGTTGATGTCCCTGGGATAGGTTCTTGGGTTCTTTTCCCCCTAAAGTTATTACCCAAAAGCCCCCACTGGTGCACTTCCTGCCATGATTATTTCATGATATTTTTCAGTTGGCCAGGCTCAATATCACTTTTTAGAAAACTAAAGCCTTAATATAGTGCCTGGCACACAATGAATACTTAATAAATCTTTATTGTCTGAATATTTATTGGCTGGATAAGGTAGAGTAATAAGAACAATTGGTATCAACATCTCCTAAAAGTCTCTCCATCGAGCCCCTCCAAAGACACAAGTAAAATGGGTTCAAATTTAGAGCCACATAATAAGTCATAGTGGGTCACTCATTCTTCCTAGTTTCTGGGAACCCCAGTCTCCTCTTTGTGAGGGACTCGATTCTCTTCCTCCTCTCGATGGATTGTCTTCTCTGTTGTTTCTTTGCTTGGCCCCTTGTAGAATTGTGAATCTGTCTTCCTAAATTTTCCTGAATTAGAAATCATCATCTTATTGTTCAGATGAGAAATAAACCAGCTTGGCTTGTTGCTTGATCCTTGGTGGGGCTGGGGTCTCCATCTTTCCCCTCTTCCCCTCTTCTGGTCTCCATTGGGCACCAGGTGCTAGAACAAAACCAGTCCTGGGTCCAGGGGACACTGGGATATTTCGCTCTTTCCTTTTCCCTCTACTCTAGACCCTCACAAACATGCTGGATGTAACAAACAACCAACTTCAAAAGGAAGGGAGTTAGGTGGCTCAGTGGATAGAGAGCCAGGTCTAGAGACATTAACATTTCAGGATGCAGAGGGATTTTAGAGCCTTAAACCTACGCTGTGAGGTCATGAGGGTCCAGAGCAAGTAAAGGAGGGCTCTTAATACAGGGATTCTTCACTTTTTTGCTCCCTTTGCTATGGTCTCCTTCTCAGAATGTGTTTAAAGCATAAAACAAAACATATAGCAGTATAAAGAAAACCAAAACGATCTTTGTTTCCAGTGAATAATGTATGAAAACGATCAAATAAAATAATATTTAAAAAAAAAAAGAAAACCAAAACCAATTACATCGAAATGGAATTTTTAATATATCTAAACCCTTATATAGATTTGATAACTGCATTTCATTATAACTATTTTTCTCTATAATGCTATGTATCTTATTTTATGCTTCATAAATATTATTCTGAGAATGAGACCAAAGTTTTCTTTGGAAAATTAATATTGAATTGGGATGTCTTTTGTGAAATAATCTCACCTTTAGCCCTCCAAGAACAGTTTGATTTGAAAACTGAAAAGGTTTCTCCCTCCGGCTTTGAGACTGGGTTGGGTGCTCCCTTAGGCTGCTCTTTGTTGAGGATTACAGGATTAGGGGCAGGGCTAAACCACTTGACCCACTTGAGAGATTAAATAATAAAATCAGCAAGCTCTACCCGCCATTTTGGACTACAGCAACCTAGCCAAGTGGCAGGGAAGAAAAAGGCTTGTTATCAATCTTAAGACCCTCCTCTTTCTGTAAAGTAATGAGGGAGAGGTTGAGGTCTCCTAATCCAACTCCTCAATAACTATTTACCCATCAGAAATGGCTTGGGATGTCCAGGATAGGGACTCCCATGGGGTATATATTGGTGTGTGCCCAGAAAGTTCCCCAGGTCTCTCTGGTTGAGTTTGATCCAACTCTCTTTCCCAGATGCTTTTGTTTGGGCCAGGTCTCTGTTTTGCCCTGCTTGCAATCCTCAATGTCCATTCGGATTATGAAAGGAGTCTACTGGTTAGTTTTGATTTTTTTTGAGTGGCTGATTATTAAACTGACTTAAAAATTAAGTAATACTCCTCTTGAGAATTTCAGTCATTATACTTTGGATAGTCAAGAGGGCTAATGATACAAAAAAGGTTAAGAACTCCTGTATTAAGAGCATGTCCCTACTTGCCCTGGATCCTCACATTCACAAAGTAGGTTTAATGTTATAAAATTCTTTTGGGTCCTGAAATGACATATGTGAACCCCAATTTTCTCCAGAGATCTCTGAAATGTATAGGAAATCCAACTGGAATCTAAACAAAATCTCTGGGTGTCTTGTATTGTTTTGGGTTTTTTCCCCCCACACTGGGCAGAACAAAACCTTTTAGGTATAGGCAATCTCCTTGGAGTTCTGGGAAATTTTCTTCTGGGTCCCTATACCAAAGAACACCTGAAATTTCTGAATGAATCAGTTCCACTGAAAGGACAATCAACGTGGAATTCCAACCTCACTCAACAATAGGATAAGTAGGCTCAATTAGCAACTAGAAAAAATAGTTTCAAAGGTAGATTATTTGGGATTTCGAGATAAGCAAGCAAACTTTACCCTAGAGACTGGCAGTGCTTAAGGATCTTATAAGATGACTTAATTTTTCATTTAAGTATCAGCATTTTAGTCATGACAAATCCCTATTTTCCTATTAGCTGTAATCCTTGTGTTGGGTATAATAATGTGATAGATATAAGTATGTATATATAAGCATTCAAAAAGGTCAAAATTATCTTTTTCTCCAATAATATTTTATTGTATTTCCCCAATTACATTTTTAACATTTGTTTTCTGACATTTTGTGATCCAAATTCTTTCCTCCCCTTCCCAGAGAGCAAATAATCTGACATAGGTTACATATGTGCTGTCATGCAATGCAGATTTCCATATCCTTCATGTTGGGAAAGAAGACACATATCACACATACAAGAAAAATAGAAGAAAACTCTCGAAAGAAAAAAGGGCAGAATGATATACTCCAAATTGCATTCAGACTCCATCAATTCGTTCTATGGAAGTGGATGGCATTTTTCATCATGGATCCCTTGGAGTTATCCTGGATTCTTGCATTGCTGATAAGTCATTCACAACTGATCATCTTACATCTTGTTCTGTGTACTATGTTTCCTGGTTCTGCTCACTTCACTTTGCATCAGTTTATATAAGTCTTTTCAGGTTTTTATGAAATCATTGTTCATCATTTCTTATGGCAAAGGAGCATTCCATTACAATCACATACCACAACTCATTCAACCATTCTGAGATGGATGGGCAAGCCCTCGGTTTCCAATTCTTTGCCACAACAAAAAGAGCTGCTATAAAATTTTTTTTTATAAATAGACAATTTCTCCTTTCTTTGGGATCCTGACCTAGTCGTGGTATTGTTGGGTCAAAGTGTATGGACTTGCTCTTCTTCGAGAGTTCAGATTTTGCCTCAGACACTTAGAAACTGTGTGATCCTGGGCAAGTCACTTTACCCTGTTTGCCTCAGTTTCCTCATCTGTAAAATGACCTGGAGAAGGAAATGGCAAACCACTAGTGTCCTTGGCATGAAAACTCCAAGTGGAGTCACAGAGAGTCAAAATGACTGAATACCAACGTAAATTTATTTGATGATAAATAACCCTTGACCATAGAAGAAAGACTTAACACATTGTTCACTCTGTGAGTCACTTCGAAATTCCCTTGGTGCTCCACTGGATCTTTTGCCACTTTTGAGCTTACTGTCAACTCTCCTAAGGGTGGGATGGGGGATGAGAGATGGGATTCAAAAAGAGGGAAGGTGGTTTTTGTGGGATAAGAAGGTGGGGATGGCATTTGGGTCCCTCTCAACCATGACTTGGCAAAGATGAAATAGTTTAGTCATTTGGGTGAGACAGAGTCGAAGAAAGATGAAGATCATTGCAAGGGTAAAGCTTGCTCCTGGGGCAAAAGCCTTCCTGGGCTCAACAAACAGCATGCCTCATTCACTGGCTCTGCAAAGAGGGTGGCTTTTTTTTTTTAACCTTAAATCTGGCAGCAGCACATATCTCTTGGTGATCAGCCAGAGAAGGGCCAAGTGCCAAAGCAAGTTTAGCCCCAGTTCCTGAGATGTGCAAGCCAAACCAGGATTCAGGAGGCAGGTCCAGTTCATCCCTGTATAGCTGCTTTGTGCCTTGGCCATCTCAGACTTAGAGGAAGAAAGGGAGAGTGTTTAAGCAGCTCTCCTGGTGGAGACAGCTCAGAGACCACAGCAGGCAGAGTGTGTGTGCATGGCTGCCTCAGGGAGAACAGAAAAGAAAACATGAGGTCACACACTGTACCCTAGAAAGTCAGATGGCACACGGATGTGGGGCTGGGGTGGGTAAGGGTGGGGACCCACCCCGGCACAGGGAAATCTAGACTTCTTCAAGTTCCATCAAATTCACCTGTGCTCTTCCCATGGGTCCAACTGGCTTCTAGTTTCCAGGAACACATAATTAATGACAGTAACCTTGGGAGGCAGCCAGAAAGAGGCAACGTTATGCTTCCAACCCTGACCATCTTTTCTCACCTACACAGAGACAGCTGAATAAATGGAGCACATGAATGAATTCTTAATTATAAAATTATAGTAATAATGAATTAATAAATAAATGGAGAAAATATGCCAACTGGGTCCACCACAAATAGATTACCTGACCCCAACTGGACTCTCTCTACCTCTTGGCAATCCTAATATACCTCTCTTATCATCTGACTTTTCCACTCTCCAAAGTGGCAATTCCAAATTTTCTCATCCCTTCTCCAAGCTTCCATGGCTCCTTGTCCCCCACTCTCAGCCATGACGCTTGCGTCATGTTCTACAGAAAAGGCTAATGTTACTTGAGGTGAGCTCCTTCTTCTTCCCTCTTCCTCATCTCCTTTCACCCAGATACCTTCTTTCCCTCTGTCCACCTTCACCCTTCCCTCGTGAAGAAGTGGCCTGAATGACTCCTTACCAAGGCTAGCTTCTCTACTTCTCAAGTGATGCCATTCCATCTGTCTCCATCCAACAGATTGCCTCCTCTGTTCTCTCATTAACTTTTCATCTCACCCACTCTACTGGTTCATTTCCTAGGCAGTAGGAAATGAACCAGGTATATCAGTTGGTTTTTCAAAGGTGGGAGGCTCCTTCACCTCCTGGCTTTCTGAGAGGTACAGGGAGCAAATGGAAAGATTCCTCAGGTAATTCTAATGACATAGAGCCATCTGGAGTGCTTATTATTGTTGGTTTTAGTTTACATAATAGGTCTCTTCCCAGTAGATTTTTGGGGAACCCAGGCATTAGTAGAAAAGAATGTTCTACAGATAAGGGTTCCACAGATACCATTCGAAGAGAAAGTGTTGGGACCTTTTGAGGTGTCCCTGATATACCTACTACATTTATAGATTCAATGAGATCACATTTTGCATTTGGTTTACTCACCAGAACTGATCTAGATGTTCCAGTGTCTAAAAAGCAGTCATAATACAAGTTCCCTACTTTTAGAGTTACATTACTATTGGGGAGGAAGGATAGGAATAATTGATATTAAAGCATCAGGTTCTAGGGAAAAAAATTCACTTTCTGATTCCAAGGTCCTTTCCCCTCCCTCACACCTTCATAAAGATGCTTGGGCGTGTCTCTTGGGTCATCCTCCCTGAGGGGGATTTTCACCCTGTGCATAATGTGGACAAGCTTCACTTTGAATGTATTGTTGTTGGGTATCTTGTTATGTATCATTTTCCTCAGTTGGAATATAATTTCTGTAATGATTTCTATTATAATTTTGATAATTGTTATATCTCTTATTTCTGAAATTACCATTGTTAAAATTCATGTTATTGAATACTTGATTCCAGTTTCTGCAATTTAACAGTAAGTGGCCTTTTCTTTCACATAAATAATATTTTAGTGGTTTATTTGTGGATTGTTGCAAAGGCACTAGGGTCACTCCATATTTTCTTTCCAATTTTTCTTTTAAAATTTTATTTTCTCTCCTTAATTCCTCCATCCCTGTCTTCTTCATTTTTCTCTGGTGGCCTTCAACTACATATATAGCTACTCTCCTTAATTCTTCAAGGTCCATACTGGACCAATTTGGGCAGTTAATTCTAAAATAATCTCTTACAACTTTACAACAGTTTTGTACAAATTCAAATTTTGTCCATGTGCCTGGTCTGTCAGAATAAGCCCTCATTACTGTTAATAATGCCTCTCTAGACTGGCATAATCTTATGTAATCTTGTTTATTATTGGGGTTCCATTTTGGGTCATCTGGCCAATTAATTGCTTAATTGCTTTCCTTCCTTGGGCCTGATTAACAAGAGAGATAATTTTATTTTTCTCCCTCTCTGTAAAAAAGGCTTGTAGTAGGTTTTCAACATCTACCCATCCAGGGTCATATGTGTGAAAGATACTTTCTAGTTTTTTGATTAGCATCATTGGTTCATCTTCAAAAGCTGGACTGTCTTGTTTGAATCTTTCAATATCCTGGGGGGGGGGGGGGACGAATGGTGAATAGTGCCTAAGGGAGCTACATTCTCATTCTTATTAAAGGTGGGTACTATTAAAGGTGGTTTCAGCTAGATTATTTTGTATTTCTGTCTGAAGGTTTGATGTTTGGTTTTCAATGGGGCACATAAGGGGAGGGGTAGGAGTAGGAAAGCAGAGAGGGAGGGGCAGAGGGATAAGAGATAGGAGCAGGAGGAAGGATGAGTTGGGTAATGGAGAGAAGGATTGGGATAGAGGTGGGGGTAGGGAGAGGGATAGATTGGAGAAAGGAAAAAGGGGCTGGGGCAGGGGCAGGAAGGGTGTAGGAGGGATGAGTTTGGCAGGGGGAGGAGGGACTGGGGTAGAGGTGGGAGTGGGGGGAGGGATAGGTTGAGTAGGAGGAACAAGATTGTGTAGGGTAGGGTGGCACAGAGATTGAATTGGCTCCAATAATGAGGAAGTATGGAGAGATTTTTTTCTGGAGGATTTTTAAGTTTCTTCCAATGTTTTTTATAGAATTTTTTATCTCCCACAAAGTATTCTCTATACTTTCATTTTAAGCTCTGAGTATAAATAATTTCCCTGTTGTTTTCTTAAGGTAGATTACATAAAGTATCAAACCTATTTCACCGGCTATATGCACATATTGCAAAATATTTTCTGAACAATTGAGCCATTTTAAACCAAGTATAGACAACATGTTTCCAACTTGGGTTATGTTGGTAAAATCCATGTTATGTGGTATTAGTTTACTTATTAGATTCATTGTAATTTTTTTTGCTTTTTTCCCTACCGGTAGATGGCACTATAGGCTAGGGGTTAGGGTCAGAGGCGTGCCCTTAATCAACTAGCCTCAGGTTTAAAGGAAAAAACAAAAATGTGAACTTACCTTTTCAGGTGAAAATTGTAGAAACAGAAAAAAAAAGGCTGACTTGAGATAGTAAAGGAAATTTTAAGAAAAGTGAGGGAAATGTAACGGTACTTGTCACCACCTTTGTGGTTGCCAGAAACTATTATATCTCCAGATTTGAACCTAGGATCTCCCATCTCTAGGCTTGGCTCTCATTACACTGAGCCACCCAGCTGCCCCCACAATGATTTCTTAGTTGCCAAATCCACCGACTTTTCTCAATCCGTATTTGTCTTGGCACCTCTGCAGTCTTTGACACTGTTGATCACTTCCCTCCTTAATAGTCTTTCTAGGTTTTTAGGATGCCCTCTCTCCTAGTTCTCCTCTGATGTATCTGACCAGTCCTTCTTTGTCTCCTTTGCTGGATCTTCTTCCAGATCAAGCTTCCTCATTGTAAGTGACCCTCATGGTTCTGTTCTGGATCTTCTTGTCTCCCGCCATATGCTTGACTTGATTATTTCATCAATTTCCAAGGGTTTGACTACTCTATTCTGATGATTCTCAACTTTATCTCTCCTCCAGGCTCTTTGCTGACTTCAAGTCCTGAATCACCAACTGCCCTTCAGGCATCTCAATCTGGATGGTTAGTAGACATCTTAAACTCAAAACAGAACTTGCTATCCTTTCTCCCTAAACCCACCCCCTTCCTACTTTCCCTATTACTGTCAAGGGCACCACCATTCTTTGTCCTTCAGGTGTACAACCTAAAAGTCATCCTCTACTCTGACATTGCCAGCTTCTCTTGTAGACCCTTATCACCTCATGCTTGGACTATTGCTGGAGGAGTTGGACTGACTCAAGTTTTCCCCCATTCCAATCCATCTTCCATTCAGTCACCAAAGTGATTTTCCTAAAATAATAGCTCTAACCATGTCACACACACAGCCCCCTCCTCACCCCAACATTCCCCACCTCATTAAACTTCAGTAGCTCTCTGTTGCCTCTAAAATGCTCCATTTGGGCATCCAAAGATCTTCAAAATCTAGCCTCCTCCTAACTTTCCGGTCTTATTCCTTACTCTCCAAAAGATACTCTTGGATCCAATGGCAATAGCCTCCTGGCCTTCTCTCCAGCTCTCTGCTCTGGTCATTTTCTGACTCTTCCCTGTGCCTGGAGAGATCTCCCATATACTCTAACAACTGACCTCTCTGATTCCCTTTAAATCCCAACTAAAATGCTACCTTCTACAGGAAGCCTTCCTCAACCCCCCATAATTCCACTTCCTTCCCTCTGTTTACTATTTCCTATTTATCCTGTATAGAGCTTCCTTCGTAATATGTTTGCATGTTGTCTCTCCCATTGGATTGTATCCCATTGGATCCTTGGGGAAAGGACTGTCTTTTGCCTCTTTTTTGTATCCCCAGTACTACAGAACATATAGTATATTTAATATTTGACTGACTGCAATAAATATGAAGGAAGGTTTAATGACTAGGTGTTCTTGGGAGTTTTGTGGATTTCTGATCTTACATAGTCTACACTTTTCTGCCTCAATCTCCTTACTCATCATCTCACCAATTATCATTGAATATAAAGAACCAAGAGACCCAAAGTATCATGGTAATGCCAAACATATTAGCAAAAAAAGTCACTTTACTGTGATACCCAGTGGAATCACGTGTCGGCTATGGGAGAGTTGGGGGGAGGGGGGAGGAAAAGAAAATTATCTTTGTCTCCAATGAATAATGTTTGGAAATGACCAAATAAAATAATGTTTTTTTTAAAAAAGCCACTTTCTGACCCCAAAGGAATGCATTCTGTGGCTGTTGAAACAAGAAGTCTCAGCTTCTGGTTTTGTTTACAGTTCCAGAATTTTCTTTAATATTATGCTCCTAATCCTCAAGAGCCTTTAAGCAAGAGGGTTTTTAATTTTTAATTTATTATTTTTAACCCTTACCTTCCATCTTGGAATCAATACTGTGTATGGGTTCTAAGGCAGAAGAGTGGTAAGGGCTAGGCAATGGGGGTTAAGTGACTTGCCCAGAGTCACACAGCTAGGAAGTATCTGAGGGCAAATTTGAACCTAGGACCTCCCATCTCTAGGCCTGGCTCTCAATCCACTGAGCTACCCAGCTGTCCCTGCAATAGGGTTTTTTAAAATGGTGGATCTCATTTCAAGGCTTATAAATTAAAAAGCCAAAGGAGGATACCAGTGGCACAATTCCACATTTCTTTGATGGGCCAGATCAGTTTCTCTTAGGTAGAATAAACTGAGTTTCCACATCCTCCCTATGTTCCAGAAAATTCACCTTTTGGATTGACTTGATCGATTTCTAATTTTCCCCAGCAATAGTGGGGTGCTCAAGCTCTAAGTCCCCTTAATTTACATGCAAATAGTGCCGCCTGCTGGTTTCCTCTGATAACAAAGGAAATGAAAATCACATCTTTCTTCCATCATCACTGGTATCTGGCATTGAGGCAATTTTGCCTAATGCTACTCCTGGAGGACATCAGAGAAATAGCCTCACTTTGAACAAGTGAATCATGGGAAAGGCCAGTAGAGTAAAGCTTTTGCAGGTTTATTACCAGCATACACCTTTCGGGGCTCATTTGTGGACATAGTTGGAGGATCATTTTGACCTAGAACTTTAGCAATGAGCATGCTGGGTTGAATGCAGGATGGGCAGCAATTCTGGATATAGTCATTTTTTTTCTCTCAAGGAAGATCACATCTTTGAGGATCTTACAAAAGTAAATTCCCCCTGGGCAAGTCACTTGACCCCCATTGCCTAGCCCTTACCACTCTTCTGCCTTGGAGTCAATACATAGTATTGACTCCAAGACAGAAGGTAAGGGTTTTAAAATAAATAAATAAATAAATAAAATAAAAAAATAAAAAAAAACAAAAGTAAATTCCCAAAATGATGGGCCTAATTTTGTTCTTCCTCTACTAATTAATAAATACATGTAAGGCACAATGTTTAAGCTCTTTCTAACCAAAAGAGTGAAAAAGTATTTAGATCATGAAATCCTTTAAAAAGAAAAAAAAAGCTAGGAAGAACCTTGGAGATTATTCAGTCCCTCCTGGCATTCTAGATGGAGGACAATGAGGTCGAGTGAGGGGAAGATAACTTATCCAAGGACATAAAATTGGTGAGAGGCAGTGCTGTAACTGCCCAGGCATCCTTAGGGAATTCCTCGGTGCCCTTGTTACACCTTCCGCTCCTTTTGGTGGCAATTCTGGATGGCACATCCGCCTTCCACAGGTACACAGCCCCAAAACAGACACGCCAGAATAGGCCCTTCACTAATCCCAACAGTTGCTTTGGAGAATTAGTTCACTTCGGGGTTTCTTTTTTCCATCTTGCCACCACTGCATAGAACATCATTCACCACTTTCTTCACCCGTTTCAAACTTTTCACCATCTCAAGACTTCAAAAAGAGTTCACTATTTTAGGAGTGTTTCCATGATCAGCAGAGTCTTCTTCCTTCACATCGAATCCCCTAGATGACATTTTCCTCTTCACTTCATCCTCGGCCATCTTGCTGATCTTGAGTGTGCATCGTCCCAAGGTGGGGGGAACCTGTGGAGCCCGTGTCCAAATGGCATAGCCGCTACCAAAGGACATTCATAGGAGGCTTCAAGGTCTACAAAGCACGAATGATCGCCTTGAAAGCAGGTTCTACTATCCCCGTTGTACAACTGAGTATACTGAGCTTCTGAGGGGGTTTCAGTTCCTTCCATGGCCAAAAGGTGGGTTTCAAAGCGAAGACTTCCGATTCTGAATGGCGGCCCTCCTGCTACACTTCCCTGAGAGTCCACGGGGGCACCTTTAGGACGAGGCATTGGTTTGGGGCATTTGTGGTGGTTCTTCTCACATAAGATAATAGAGAATTGTCATATATATACATACACATACCTGGAGGCGGGGAGAAATGTCTCTGCTACATACAAAAAACATTTCACAAGGAGCTAGGGATAGAGTCATTAAATGCTTGTTTATTCATAAAGAAAAACTGATATGTATACAGACCAGAAGATCTAGCTGAACTACAACTCAATATAAACACAATACACGATGCTCGGCCATGTCGGCCGCCAGGGAGGCAGGGGCCCATGCTGTGTGCCCAACAGCAGCCCACCGTCAGCACCCCACAAAGTGATTCCAATTCGCTAAAGTGCCGTGTTTTCAGGATCCCGCGCTCGCTCGAAGCTCCAACGGACAACGCTGGGCTTTGCTGCTCTGCATAAACGTGGGGGTTACGACTCACAATAAGGACAGTGGCATTTTCACATAGACTGAGAGTTTAGTTAAAGCATGAATTGTGCTCCTAGAACAATGTTCATTCAAACACACCTGCGGCGAGCCTTTCCTTCCTGCTCTGAGAGAGAGAAGTGTGGCTATGAGGAGGAAGGGGCGGACTGAAATGGGCTTCTCTCCATGCTGGCCAGCTCCCGTGTGTGTGGTGTGTGTGTGTGTGTGTGTGTGCATGCGTGCGCACGCGTGTGCATGTGTGCATGTGTGCATGTGTGTGTGTGTGTGTGTGTGTGTAAGGCACTAGAAAATGGCGGCAGAGCTCCAGCTTCCCGAGCTCTCTTCTCATCTGCAGAAGAAACACTGGCCTGGTTCTTGTAACAGGGCCAGTCCTGTCCTCAGGAGCCAGAAGGCTGAAGAACAAAATGCAAGTCCATTCACAGAGGAAAAGCAAAGGTGTCTAAGAAGGTGTCTCGCTTTGCCCAACCCAACAGACTGTCCTCAGGCGCTCAAGGGAGAAAAGGCCGGCCCAAGGCTCAGTCCTCCTGGAAAGCTACTGAGGAAGAAGAGCATTCATGGAGAGTCTAGGGATTTAGCACCTTAAACCAGGGGCCCAAAGGGGCGATGGCTGAGGTACCTCAGACACAGAGCACATTCGGCATTTACTGAGTTTGAAAGCAGGCCCAACAGCTGATTTCAGAACTAATCAGATGAGGGGGAGGGGGCAGCTCTGTTTATTCAAAATCATCTGACAGAGCACATGCAAGATGGCGCTTTCCACATCGCGACACGGATATCGAGGGAGCTGTTAAAACCACAGAGCCCTTTCCAGGAACCATCGAGCAGTCAACATCAACAGAATTTGTCCTCAGCTCTCTTAGGACTGTCTTTGGGAACGACAGTGTGCAAAGAGGCAGCCCAAGAGAGACCAAGAGTGTGTCTCACTACTGAGAAAATGTGTCTGGTTCTACTTAGCGAGAGCTGTACTGCGTGCTGGGGAAGGCATGGAGAGGGAACTGCCAAAGTCCTTCAGCGTGATACTCAAAGAAGATGACAGCCGCCTCCCACATCTATCATAACCAACTGTCTAGTGTAAGGAAGTAATGAGTTCGGAAAGCTGCAGTTTATCCCCTGCTAATAAAATCTGAAATTGTAAAAACCCGGGGTTAATGTGACAACAAAAAGGTCGAGGGTATTTCTTTCTTTCAGTTATATTTGCCAAACAAGATGTGACAGTAAGCAAAGTAACAGAATCTTCTAGGTATAACACCTGAGAGTTACCTTAGAAATAATGCTGGGGGGACAGAACTTAAACTGCTTGGCTCTACTCTCCCCAAAAAACAGACCTGTTGGGCCAATTTGGGAATTATGGAGTGAAATCAGTGCTGTTCCTTCCATTCAGATACAGACGTTCATATGCTAATCCAAGGGGCCCAGCTAGCACTGGGGCTAGAGTAACAACACCTAGCTCTTTTAGTTTCCAAGTAATTTTGTTTTTCAGTAATGTACCTGAGAAATTACATTTGACCAAAACATGATGCCAAGGCATAAACAAAAAACGTCTGTCTCCTACTCAGAACTAATAAAAGTAATGCTCCATAACAGACAAGCCAAATTTCTTCTTATGAAGATTTAGTCAAAATTGGGAACAGGGGAAGGACAAAAGTCCCCAGAATCTTTGAGTTATTAAAAAAAAAAGGGGGGGGGCTGAGGGTTAGGAACTGACAAATAAAAGGAAACCATTTCCCCTGAATTGTGATTGCTTATAAAATATTTTTTAAATAAAGGGGGTGTGAGGTGCTAGAAGCCTACAAATAGACAAGATTTTATTACAATCCCATTTTTGTTTAGATAATATAGTCTTTTGTTAGATATTTGGCCAATGCCTTCTGCATGCACACATATGCACACACAAGATTATGACTTGACAAGTGAGAATTTCGTTCAATTTGGTCCAGTGATTATGGCGTTGTTTTCTTTAACAAAAGACTTAATAGCGTTCAAATACTAGGAAGCTGGGATATTACACAAGTAATCAATCTTGAAAGTTGATTTTATAATATGTGAAGAATAAGAAATACTTAATTGAGACCACATGGTACAGCTACCCTATTCTTCCAGATTCCAATGGATTTTTATACCCCCACTGCAGTTCATGGAAGTCATTCCTGTAGTAGAAATTCTATAAGGCTAGAGACTTTACCCAGATTAAAAGGACAGCTGAGAAATGACTTCTCTCTTCGACAAATACAATATTTGTCCTTTAGGGATAACACAAGTATGGGTCACACACATTATTTGTTGTCAAATTCTGGGGTTTTTTTCCCTAGGTGCTCATTTCTATTGCAAAAATTGCCCTATACTTCTCTAAACAAACATCAGTCAATGTAGAAATGATGCACCAGTCTCTGCAATAATGCAAGAGTTGATTTTTCTCCTGAGAATGACTAAGAATTAAGCTACCCTGGGAAGAAGACCATTTCTATTGCAGGGATTTAATTTGGTCATTATATTGCATTTGTTGTTGGCAGTATGGGGTACTGGTAGCAGCTAAACCATAAAGAAAAGACAAAGAAACTTGTTTTCCTTAAACTCTTTCCAAATTCCATCAAGAGACTGATGTAGTTGAGCAAACAACATTCAATTCTATGGTTGTGATTAGTCATTAAAATCCCCCAAACTCTGTAATCACATCAAAGTACTTTATTTTCCCAAAGCTTCTTGGACTAGCAAGTAATGCTGTTCTTGACCTCAGTGTCTCTGCTCTCCAGGAAGAATCTGCCAAGCAAACCTAATAGTCTCTGGCTGAAGTTCAAATTCCCAAAGCCAAATGACTTTTCCCTACAAGAAGAAAGTAGGTCCAAATGCACAGACACAACTAGAAGGAAAGTTCTCATTAGCTACTTTCTAGGGAAGCCCAAAGAAAACTTGCATTCAGGAGTATGCAGTCCAAAATGTTTCCTGACTTAAGGCTAAAAGGAGAGAGAACAAATTTAGGTGGAAATTGCAAGAAAGGAGATGATAAAGAATAATGTGACTATCCAAACTGAAGGCTACCTCAGAAAATGTTTGTAGGACTGAATTTGTTGTTGGAGAATGGCCTGTCAATCCAAGAACTGCACAGTCATCTCTCAAATGCCCTAAAACCCCAACAATCTGACTGGATGGCTGGGATGAATAACATGTATTTCGGAAAAAGAAAAACAATACCCAACCCAATAAAATTCTCTTTGCTTCAGTCAGCTGTTTGGTCCATCTTAAGCCTGTGGGATCTAGCTCTGCTCTTACTAAGAGGATACTTTACAGAAGAACTTTTTTCTCCAAAGGACACTGGCCTGTTCTAAAGTGGATCAAACTGGCTACTCCTAGTCCTGGGCCTACTGTTATAGCCACAGAGCACCACTGTCAGTCACCTGATCATGCTCCCAGGGAAGCCTGAAAGCAAAGTAAGTGAACAAACATTTCAGATCTCACTCTCAAAGAAGTCTGTTCTATCCTTGGACAGAGCAAAAGCCCCAAGGTATTGAAGATCAATCCTGGCTTGGCTTTCAGAAGCCCCAGGTCTCTTTTTAGATGAGATGCCAACATACTGTGGTCTGATCCACCCATCTGAATGAAAGAAGTGATTTGATTTTAAAGACAAACACACCAGAGACTGGGAGGTTCTGGCTGGCTCAAACTGGTTTTTCCCCACCTTGAGTTTTCTCATCAGTGAGGAGATATTTTTCCTTTCCACCCAGGGATGTGATGAGGAACAGTAACTGAAAAACAAGAAAGCCAACTATCCTTTTTGCAAGATAAGTTTCTAGCTGAATGTTTTTGGGGTGACTACACAGCTGCCTTTTTTCTATTTCTCTAAGCAATGATATGGTATCATAATGCAACCACTAAGCTCTATCTATCCCTGGAGAGGAGGGGCCTCTTCTAGGGGACAGCAACTCCAGTGCATACAACTGGAAAGTCCACATTTCTATTTACAAATAAAGGATCTGGATTAGTGCAAATCTCCAAGTAGTGGAAGCACCCTACCCACAGTCAGTGGTACCGTCTTCCAACCCAAACCAAACACCCCCTTCCAGGCCTTTGGCACGTTGCTATAGAAAACTTCATCCACTTATATTTGTTCCTCCACCTTCCTCAACTCCTAAATTTCTGGTCTCAAAAGTCTTTCCTAAAAGTTCTATCCTTTGCTCTGTTCTGTTTGGGAATCAGTTCTCTTCCCCTCCTCCTTTTGCCCAGCTTTGT
Source organism: Monodelphis domestica (assembly GCF_027887165.1). Lineage (NCBI taxonomy): Eukaryota > Metazoa > Chordata > Mammalia > Didelphimorphia > Didelphidae > Monodelphis > Monodelphis domestica. The sequence continues at coordinate 715,154,121 of NC_077227.1, read as the reverse complement.
CTCAGCCAAAAGAATTATATGGAATGCTAAATGTAGCATAAATCTCGAGGTTTTGACTCAAATCAAAAGACACAATAGGTAAAGGGAGTCTAATTAAATGAGCTGTGAAGGAGACCACAGACCCCACTCACCAAAGCTGACAAGAAAAGCCAACTTCTTCAGGAGGCTGCTAGCAAGTTATCTAAACTATAAATTAGTTTCATCTTCAGGTCTAATATTAGCCACAGTCTCTCTCTTTAATAAATGAGCAAGGGTCCAAGAAAAAAAAGCCAAGCTTAAGTCCAAAAGTATGTTACTAAAGAAAGAATGACCTAGACAGATTAGTGGGCAAATAACTGTGCTACAATTCAGAAGTTAGGGAAAGGAAGGAAAGGGAGAGATTCTAAAAGTAAGCCAACACAATTCCTAAGTTCTGAAGACCTTGGATTTATTGCTTCCAAGATTTGGTGAGTGAGGGGGTACAGAGAAGGCCAAGTTCATGAATCATCTGTACTAGCTCTTTGTTCTTTGATTTTAGCAGTTTTAACTAGGGGAAAAAATGTCAAGAGGCTAGATCTTATTAGCAGTTTGTAGCATCTGGGGCTTCACTTCAAGGTCAAAGAAATACTTTACTCAAAACAGGGTTCAAAGACATTTTTTTAACCTTTTCTCTTGAGAAAACAAAGCAAACCCAAAAACTGAAACTAATTTTCCATTTCACTAAATAAGGATGAACAGAAAGAAGAAAACTCAAAGAGTAACAGAGGATAATTTCCAAGAGGGAGAAGATGACAGGAAGCCAGGATCCACATGAATCAAACTCTTGGAGAGAATGCTTCCCTCTTCAATGGAGCCAAGTGGTTCAATGGTATGGCTATTACTCAGCATGGCTGGTGAGGTGTACTACTGAACTCCCCATACAGAGATCATTCTAGATGACCTTCCCTCAAAGGATCAGAAGCTTATATGCCTATGACAGATAGGCCAAGTAAGGCTGAACTGGCAAAAAGAAAGTGCATCATTCCTGGAGAAAGGAAAACCAAGAAGAGGGGACTAGACTAGGGAACAAGAACAACAGCATCATTTACTTTTATCACTGATGGGGATGTCATCCCTGGCTTTGCCAGACTTAATGTCCTCAGCCTAATGCAGCTAGAGGAGCCCATCAAGGCAGCAGATGGTTACCGGCAGGGTTTTCCCCACTGGAGGATCCAATAATCAAACCTCTTCAATGACTGCTTCAAGAGAGAATACAAAGACCAAGTTGGAGACTGCTCTTCTGAGACATCACTCCAATAAAAACCCTTATCAAGTCTCACACCAATGAGGTAGCTAATCGTTCTATTGCTCAGGGTGTCATTGCACCAAACCCCTCTGCACAATGTACATGAGGAAATGTAAATCGGAGTATCCCCAGTGAACTGCCTAAGAAGAGCATCTCCTCAAGCCACTGTCTGGATGTAGCCTGAATGAGTATGATATCTGGCCACACTACTGAAATTGGTATGCAGAATGCCCAAGTGAAAAAAGGAGAGTTAACTCTAAACTAGAGGCCAGCAAATATCAGCTATTCTGGGTTGTAGGTGGCACGGAAGAGCAAAGTACTTGTAATCAGACTGCCACCCTTCACAGGGCAGCCACAATGGTGAAACTGTTTCTGCTCAACAGATATTCACTTCTGTTCAGCCTGTCAGGCTATCTGCCAACATCAGAATTGGGAGGAAAGGAGACCTGAAAGGAACAAAACACAGGGAGAATGTACTGGATAGAGTAAGGTAAAAAAAAATTTAAGCAAAAAAAGGTTACTGTAGGTGAAGTTTCAAACAAACTCAAGATTTTTAAAATAAGCTTCAAAGTTAAGAAATGGAGAAAGAATAGGAAATGATATAGGAAGGAGGAAGCAGCTGGCGAGATGATCCTAGTCGGATATCCTAGTGTGAGGAAGAAGGCGACGGGGTTCCCTCCCAAAATTACTTTCCATGCACGTCACTCATTTCTATCTCATCCTTTCGTCGTTTGTAAGCGTAAAGGGAGACGAATGGGTAAAGCTTAGCCTTGGCCTGGAAGCGGTGTCCTGCGATGTCGATCTCATACTCTCCACGGTTAATAAAATCAGTTGTCACCACTAGCTGCTCTCCAGTCTCCTCATTAAAGTTGTGTACAAAGCCAAGGCAGATGTGGCGCTCCAGAGTGTAGCTGTAGGCACTGCTGGTGGTCACACCAACATACTGCCCATTCCGATAAATGGGCTCTCCCCACCAGGGCCAGAGGTCCAGGTCTGTGTCGTGGTCTTCAAGGATGAACATTGTGAAACGTTTGTACACTCCATTCTGCTTTTGCTTTAACAGTGCATCCTGACCAATGAAGTCCATCCCCTGAAAAAGAAAAAAACAAACTAGTACAAAATTTTTTAAAAACTTAGATATTAAATCCCATAATTATCAAAGCATTCAAAAAAGCAGTCAATCTAAAAGGTTTTATAAACTACAGTATTAGAACAAGAATTTTCTAGATACTTTGTTATTTCTGAATAATTTTTTATCCTGTGGATAAAAGGATATCCTATTTGTAATAATCTATTTGCTATTGCAAATTTGGCATTTCCAAGTGTATTCTTCTATGAGCACTCTTTCCCAATCTGATAAGAGCATCCTCCCACAGAGGATCTGGACCTGGGTGTATGCAGTACCTTATCCAATTTCACTCGAAACTCTCGTCCACACTCCATGGGTGTTGTGTAAGCATTCAAATCTTGACCCCAAAAAGCAAAAAAATTCTCAATGCGGAGACTTCGGAGAGCATAATATCCAGCATTTCGGATTCCATATTTCTGTCCAACACTCATGAGCTCATTGTACACATGCAGGGCATACTGTAAGGACAAAGAAATTAAGTTTCCTGTTGCATTTTAGGGAGTTAAGACTGATGAGAAAATGAGATCATGCTCTATGACTTCCATGTCCTCTTTCTTGCTCAAATACGTAGCTGAGAGTTCTTGAGGCTCCTCCAAGCCAAATCAGTATGTAAAGTCCAACTAGGTAGCATCAGTTAATCCCCTCCCTAAAAACAAATTCAGCAGGATACCCTGTGGTACGCACTACTAGCTCCCCTAAAGAACAAACAACACCTCATTATCCATGATCTGATATGCTGGAATGACACAAATAAAATTTTCTAATTTGCATTTGAAAACAGTTAATAGCTGATATTATTTGGATACTATTCTCCCAAAATAGAAAGTAAGATCCCTGAAGCAAGGGACAATATTTTTTTTAACTTCTTTGCTCCTCCACAATACCACATAGTATTATGCAAAGGTCTTTAATAAATACCTGTTAAACAATACACTTATAGCTTAAAGGCAAATATTCTATGACTACTACAAAAGGTTCCATTCCATCTTTCACAGTTTTCATCCCATTCTAGCCTACTATTGCTCTCACCACTTCCCAAGCTACTACTCGTTGTCTACATCTCTTTTCTCACACTTTGCTTCTTTTGATAAAATGGATATTGCGTAGTGTTCTAACCAACTCTAGGTCTGTGTAATAGTTTCTAATTTCTCAGAGATACCAACAATAATAAACTCTGAAAGCATGGAAGAACCAAAAGAAAAATTTTGCCATTTTCTCCATCCCTAAAACTAAAAAGATTCTTTTGGTGACATCAACTTTTCCCTTTAAAAGATCAAGAAATCATTCTTGGCATTACCCTGGGGCCCCACTCTTCTGACTGGTAGCTTCAGGAAAAGTACTAGTCATGCTTCAGTTAAGCCCTCCTCTCAGACTTCTTCCTCTATGTTACCAGCCACTGTGTTCCTTAACAAGTACTCTTTTCTCGCTACTCTAAATTCTCGAGATCAAATGACTCAGTTAACAGGATGAAGTGTATCAGTCTACTTACCCAAGGCCTCCCTCAAACATCCCAGTAACTATGAAGAGGTAAAAGGTGCCCTCCCAGGCAACTATCCCCTCAAAGGATGATCTCATCCATTAGAATTTAAGATCCTTCAGGGCAGGGGTTATTTGTACCTTTGCATTTGTGTTCCCAGCACAATGGTTTCTGGCACAGAATAAATACCTTATAAATGCTTTTTTCATTCATTCATTTAAATGTTGCTTTCAGAAACTTATATAGCAACTAATTTAAATGTACATAAGTGTCTCTGTCTAGAAGCAAACAGAAGCAAATTAGAAGCAAATACTTGATGTCAACTAAGAAAATTAATAATTGCAAGGGGTAGCTAGGTACAACAGTGGATGTAACACCAGGCCTCGAGTCAGGACGACCTGGTTTCAAATTTGGCCTCAGACACCTCCAAACTGTGTGAACCTGGGCAAGTCACTTAACCCCAATTACCTTGCCCTTACTGCTCTTCTGCCTTAGAATTAATTCTAAGACAGAAGGTAAAGGTTAAAAAAAAAAGAAGAAAATTAATATGAATAAATAGGAAGTCACATAGTCTCATTCACAAGAGAAACTGAACATCCAAGTAGCCTTCCTAACCCTGCCTTGTCTGGTTGCTGGCACACTCACTGCACTCAGCTGTATCCTTATGTGAAATAATGAGTTTGGGGAAATGGAATTCAAATAGAAAATCTCCTTTTAAAAAAAAAACTATCTTAAATTTTGCTTCCAATAATCAAGAGTCATGTGGGTGGTCTGACAGATAAGATTTGATCAAACATCAATAGCTGAATCTTGTCAACACTGAAAAACTCTCGTAACTTTCTTACCTCTATAGGAATGTAGAGCATGAATCCAGGCTCTCCCGTGTGAGTCATGCTCATCACTCTGATTCCATTTGCATAGCCTACACTCATCTCCTGTAGAAACCAAAGCAGAGGAGAAATTTAGAAAGAACATTATGGTAACCATTTAAGACCTCTATAAGGCAAATGCCATTCATTAACACTGAAATATACACTTCAATGAAAAGGAGACTTCCATCTTGGGACTCCCCCTTTCTAGTCTCCCAGAATTTAATTCAACAAATATTTGTTAAGTGTCTACTATTACACTGTCCTGTGAACTTCAGATCCTTGAAATACTAAAATCATTCCTCTACACTGTCTTTGATTTATAGACAGAAATTACAATTGCCCTCAATTCTAATTGAATGGGAAAGGATGGAGACACACACACACACACACACACACACACACGAATACAATATATTTTTTTAAACCCTTAACTTCTGTCTTAGTAGCAGTTCTAAGACAGAAGTGTGGCAAAGGCTGGGCAATTGGGATTAAGGGACTTGCCCAGGATCACACAGCTAGTAAGTGCCTAAGGTCAAATTTGAACCCAAGTCCTCCTAACTCCAGATGTGACACTCAATCTACTATGCTACCTAGCTGCCTAACAATCAAATTTCAAAAGAAAAAAAAAACAACAACTCTACCTGGGAAGTTCAGGGAAGGTTTCAAGCAGAGAGAGCACCTGCACTAAGTCTCAAAAGGATCTATGGATTCTAAAAGGCAGAGGTGAGAAGAAATGTATTCCAGGAATGGGGGCATTCCAAAGACAGGTGAAAACAAGCAGACCAGTGTGTCTAGAAGAGAGTTGCTGAAGGGACAGATTTACTAAGTAAGTCTCCATAGTGAGGGAGGACCTTGATGATGATTGGCTGAAGAGTGTTATTTTATCCTCAAGACTACACAGAGCTACTGAAGCTTTTTGAAATGAGGAGTAACATGGCTATACTAATGACTGAGGAAGATGGCTTTGGTAGCTTAGAATATGAATTAGAGAGAAGCTAGAAGAAAGGAGTCCCATCAGGCTACTGTATGAAATCAAGTGAAAGACAAGGCAAAAGCCATGGGAATGCAGAAAAAAAGGATAGATGTGACATGCTATAAAGAAAGGACTTGGCAAAACACTAGAATACTGCCAGTGAAAGAAAGGAAAGATTCTAAGATGACTCTAGGGTTATAAAAGAATGGCGCTGCCCTCAAAAGAAATAAGGATGTTATTAATTGTTAGAGAAGAAATAGGTTGCTTCAGGAGAAATATCGTTTTGGGACAGTAACATGTCTGTTTGCCATGAGCTGCCTTACAATACAGTTCTACTTGGATGCAGAATGAGCCTGTTTGTAGGAAAGAGCCAATTAGAAACCTGCAGTGAACCAGAAGTCTTGCTCAGTCCCAGAGGCCTTCACTGTGTTTGATGGCTGACCTCGCTGAGCTGTCCATTACAAACTGTACATGAAGCAACCTGAGCCAGCTCAGACAACCCTTGTGATCTGCTGTTGCTACAAACATTCCGGAACCTCCTACTTTGGTGCTTGACTGCCCATCCTTCATCCACAACTCCTCCTCAGACCAGGCCCTCCACACTCTAAAATTTGAGCTCCAAGCCCCGTCATACTCAGTGCTTTGGCTGTTTTAGTATGCATGTTAATCATTTTCCCTTTTAATAAATAACCTTTTTAACTCAACCAGGATTCCTCTATATTTGAGAGATGAGTTTTTCATGGTTGACTATATGTTAAATATGAGATACTAGGTAGAGCTATCCATCAGACTACTGGTAATGTTGAAATCAGGTCTAGATCTATATAGGACTTGGGAGAGATTTCTGTGTACTCTACTGGCAAATTAGTTTCTAAAAGGAAGACAACAAGGAGTCAGGACAAAATCTCTTCCTTTTGATGAAAAGGCTCAGAGATAGAAGCACCCTCAGAATGGATCTTGTCTAATTTCCTTTGTGCAAGTACTTTGCACTAAAGCTCCAGGTGTGTTATGAAATATTAACAGCTAGGTGGCTCAGTTGATAGAGAGCCAGTCCTGGAGAAGGAGGTCCTGGATTCAAATCTGACCCTTAGACACTTCCTGATTGTGTGACCTTGGACAAATCACTTAAACACTGCCCCACCCACCCCCAATTGCCTAGCTCTTATTTCTCTTCTGCTTTGGAAGCAACACAGTATTGATTCTAAGGCAGAAAGTAAGGGTTTAAAAAAAAAAGAGAGAAGAAAGAATACTTTGACAGGATGGTAGTCTGAAGGCCTTGATCTCACCCAAGTGGAAAACCTAATCAGTCATTCTTGAATAGAAGACTCAGTTGAGTTCAAAAAGGGAATTCTGATCCCTTGAATCTAAGATTAGCTTTGCTCCCCCTTTGACTAAATTAAAGGGAATAGTTAAAAGAATTATTGGCTTTAGGTAAATTATTCACCAATGATGCACAGTTATTTTATTATTCTTTTTCCATTTAAGCAAACCAAAAAAAACGAAATCTAAACTGTGTTTTTCTTTTACCCTGTGTAAAAGTCGATTTCTGTGGAGGTTTCTATGACCTTCAAATCAGATATGAAAACCACCTCTGACTTTTCCATTAGTGTCCTTTTTCTCAACTTTTGATGTGCTTTTTTCCTTCCATACCTTTTGTAATATCACAAATCCAACATCTACTGCCTGCTTGAAGATCTCTAGGGAAAGCTAATCCACTCCTCAAAATAATGTTCCCTCTAATTGTCAGCAAGTTTTTTCCCCTGAATTGACATAAATTGTGTCTACTTCTCTCTATGTTTCTCATTTTGCCCTTGGGGACCAAAGAGGAAAAGTCTAATCCTTCATCTGCCCTTGAGTACTTGAGGGCATCTATGGTATCCTGTCCTGAAAGTCTTTTCCATGTTAAACATACTGTATTGTCTCTAGTCTTCCCACCAGCCTGGTTGCCTTCCTCTGAAGGACACTTTTAAGTGTGTCAATATCCTTTCTGAATAATGACACTAATAAAAGAGCATCCAGGTGTGTTCTGACCAAGGTAAGCATAGCAGGGTCTTTCTCATTCTGGATGCTCTGTTTCTCAAGGGTAGCCAACAGTATCACTTGAATTTCTGGCTTCCTTGATGCATTCCTAATGGCAGCATCTTGTTTATATAATCCAATATATAAACTTTCAGGGAGACTGAGGTCAGTGGTCACTAGGAAAACATCTTTCTTTAATTAGAAGATGGCCAGTAAATAAAAACTAAAGGCACGAAAGATGACTCCGATCTACACCAAGAAAGGATAGTTTTGCTGACAGGTTCTGGACCCATGTGGCACAAAGAAAGTACTGTAGACACCCAAATTAGCATTCTACCATAGCATTAGAGACCTGGCTCCTAGCTTTTTAACAGTGTTTACAGAAGCTAAGGAACTCTAACTGATTCCCAGAACTGCTAACTATTTCATCAGATGGTAGCCAAGTTAGTGCTCCTATTAAGGTGATAAACCCCAGAGAAAACTGGAAACAAACAGCTTTCTCAATAAAATGAACATAAATGTTTTCTCTACTTGTAGGCAACCTAGCTAGTCCCTTCTTCTAATAAAAGTTATAAAGCAGTCTATTTATTAATAATAGTAAACAACTTTCAAAAGCATTTGCCCAAAAGTTGAGAAAAAGGACACTGATGGAAAAGTCAGAGGTGGTTTTCATAGAATCCGACACAGAAATGGACTTTCAGAATGTACAAGGACCCATCTGATTTCTACCAAATTATCCTCCAAAAAGCTATGATATAATGCCTCAGGAACAAATTCTGGAGCAGTATTACCTACAAAAAGGCAAGGTGAAGTAATTTTTTAGTCTAAAACAACTTAGAAGGCTAACAGAAGGGATCTAGTGCACCAGGGAAGAGGAGGAACACAGTGCATCAGGTTAGGCCCCATGAGGCAATAGGCTGTAGGTTCAGCTGAAGCAGCTGCCAAAGCTTCCAGAACTTGGCCACAGATGGTATGGAGGAGATGGTAAAAAACTGTTCAGAGGGAAATTATAGGGGTCCCTTTGCTGACTGTGGGTGCAACATGAGTGTTGCAAGGTGAGGGGGAGCATCAGCATACACCAATATGTATAGCCAAGGGTAACAGGGGACCCTGGTCACAGATCCAACAGGTAACGGAGAGCTTGGGGTTACTCATAGACCAGAGCCAAGGCCAGAAGAGAGTATTAAACATAGCTCTCCTTACATCATACCACCTTGGAAGAACTGAAAACAGATAGATCCCCAGTGCCAGCTCTGAAGACAGCTGCACAAAGAACCTGAAGTTTGAAACAATGATCCTTTCATCACAGTTACAGAGCCCAACTTTAGCAGTTTTTTAAACTAAAAGAAAAGAAAAAGACGGGAAAATTATCAAAAGAAACTCAACATGGGCAGCTGGGTAGCTCAGTGGATTGAGAATCAGGCCTAGAGACAGGAGGGCCTAGGTTCAAATCTGGACTCAGACACTTCCCTACTATGTGACCCTGGGCAAATCACTTAACCCCCACTGCCCAGCTCTTACCACTACTCTTCTGCCTTGGAGCCAATACACAGTATTGACTCTAAGATGGAAGGTAAAGGTTTAAAAACAAAAAGAAACAACATAGAAAGTTATTTTGGTGACAGGGTAGACACAAACTCAGAAGAAGAAAATAAAAGTCAATACTGCTGTATCCAAAGCCTCCAAGAAAAAAATGAAATACTCTCAATCCCAAAAAGAATTAGTGAGGGGGCAGCTGGGTAGCTCAGTGGATTGAGAGCCAGGCCTAGAGACAGGAGGTCCTAGGTTCAAATCTGGCCTCAGCCACTTCCTAGCTGTGTGACCCTGGGAAAGTCACTTGACCCCCATTGCCTAGGCCTTACCACTCTTCTGCCTTGTAGCCAATACATAGTATTGACTCCAAGATGGAAGGTGAGGGTTTAAAAAAAAAAAAGAATTAGTGGAAGATTTCAAAAGGGATTTTAAAAATCAAATAAGTGAGATAGAAGAAAAACTAAGAGAAGAAATGAGAGTGATACAGGAAAAACATGAAAAAAGAGTCAACAGTTTGGTAAAGGAAGTACAAAAAAATACTGAAGAAATTAATATAAAAAACAGAATAGGGCAACTGGTAAAAAGAGTCACAAAAATCCAAAGAACAGAAGAAATTCTTAAAAAGCAGAATTGGCCAAATGGAAAAAGATATACAAAAATGCACTGAAGAGAAAAGCTTTGTGAAAGACAGAATTGGCCCTTAGTTAAAAGAGGTAGAGGGGAGGGTAAGGACGCCACTGCAAGTGCGCACTACTTCTGCTTTACTTGTTTCAGTCAGTCAGTGGGAGATGGCTAGGTAGAGATGCACGCCCTCCCCAGTGGCAAGTTCCTGTGGAGACCCTTAGGATGATGAACGGGTTCAGCATTGGGGTGGTAGCTGTGGTGGCAACTCTGCTACCATTAAAGATCGGCAGTCATAAAAAAACCTTGTTAAGATTGATTTGTCTCTGGATAATATCATCAAGTTCAATAAGAAGGAAGAAAGCAAGCAGAATTTTCCAAAATTTAAGGCTTATACATACATACTGGTGCCCAGCAATATAGAATGAGAGTAGCCAGATGGGGACTACAACAGTAGACTGATTTTGTTAGAAATCAATGGGCCAAAGAAGAAGAATGGGCCCTGGAAAAAGACATTCTTATGGAGTTATCACTGCCCTGACAACTAAATGGAGTTCATAAAGGAATTAGTCCTATTAATCAATCAATCACCTCTCGGTGAGAAGTACATACAGCGATATTATCCCGTGTTAAAAAGGAAGACAAACCTTCAGAGGCAAAGTGACACGCAGAGGAAACTAATCTCAGTTCTCAGGAGGCCTAAGCAGTTAAGCAGAAGGAATAATGTTCCAATCAGTTTTACCAGGAGTGGAACTAAATTAAATCAGCAAAGACACACCAGGCAACTTTTCTTTTCAGAGGAGGCCTAAAGGTTCAGTCCAAGTACATCCAGGACCACTGTTAGACAAACCAACAGTGAAGAGAACTTATCAATGGTGGACTTCTACTGCAAATGGAGGAATTTTGACTCCACAGACAATCGTGGAGCAAGTCATCCTTCAGTAGCTCAGAGACCCTGATTAACTCATACTCCTATGCCATCATTTCTGATGAAAAGGGATCATTCTGAAGAAGAAGATTCCTAAAGGAGTCCCCTTACAATTTGACATAAACAGTGTTGAAAAACAGGGAAGATTGGGATGGCTTTGAATGAATGATTTGGAATCATGAAGGAACAAAGAATTGCTCTCACTCAGAACAAAGGAAGTCGCTTTGTAACTGTGGGATAGGGCCTTTGTCAAGGGGACATTTGAATGACAGCTACTTGTTTGAAAAGTGGAGTTGACAGAAGAAAGTGTGTCTTGGAAATTCCATGGAACTTTGTTTAATACTGATGAACTGATACTGATGAATTGAAATAACTCTTACTGCTTTTACTTTGGAAGAGCCTTCTTAAGAAATATATGAAGTAATCCCCTGGGATAATACCAGGGAAATTCTGATCTGTTCTTAAAGGTGTTCTTTCTGGTTTGACAGAAATTCTACATGACTTAATTGGATGATAAAGGGGTAGCGTTCTTCTTTGGTTCCTCATGCCACATATGTGTAACAGAGCTATAGAAGTTAATTATTTTTGTAATAGTACTATCTGGTATCTTTTCTTTCCTCTACCCATTCATATTGCTTAGACATAACCACCATAAATCTCTCATTTATTTATTTATTTATTTATTTGTTTGTTTGTTTGTTTCTTTCTTTCTTTCTTTCTTTCTTGAACTTTTTAAAGAAAAATTTTTCCATTGTTACATGATTCATGTTCCTTTCCTCCCCTCTTCCCACCCCCTCCCATAGCCAACAAGCAATTCCACCGAGTTTTACATGTGTCATTGACCAAGACCTATTTCCATATTATTGATATTTGCACTAGCATATTCATTTAAGAGTCTACATTCCTATATTCTAAATGATCATCCTAGTGCAAACATCAACAACATGGAAATAGGTTCTGATCAAGGACACATGTAAAACCCAGTGGAATTGCACGTCAGCTAGTAGAAGGGGTGGTGGGAGGGGAGGGGAGGGAGGGAAAGAATATGATTCTTGTAACCAAGGAATAATGTTCTAAATTGACTAAATAAAATTTTCTAAAAAAAAAAAGTCTATATCCCCAGTCCTATCCCCAATCAACCCATGTGTTCAAGCAATTCTTTTTCTTCTGCATTTCTGCTCCCTCTGTATGTGGATAGTGTTCTTTCTCATGAGTCCCTCAGAATTGTCCTGGATCATTGCATTGCTGCTAGTAGAGAAGTCCATTACCTTCGATTGTACCACAGTGTATCAGTCCCTGTGTACAATGTTCTCCTGGTTCTGCTCCTTTCATTCTGCAATTACTGGAAGTTGTTCCAGTTCACATGGAATTCCTCCAGTTCATATAAATCTCTTTTTTAAAAAGAGGTATGAGTCTATATCATTCTATTTCATTTCTGATTGGCACCTGACATGGAACACATTTCATCAGTGGGGATACAAAAAAAATGCACCAAGAAATTTATAACTTCAGAACTTGCATTTTTTCCTCAATTAAGTTCTTAGGCAGTGGGTCCATAATAAAAGGTAAATTTCCCAGTATGCCCTTTTAACTTTTCTAAAATAAGTAGTTTGTAGTGACTATATCTTAGCAAGAGATTTGGCTCCAGGCATTAGTCTCAGTGTGTTTGAAGATGGTAAATGCATGTTTGCATAATTATCTATAGTGATCTTGGGGAAGAATATTATAAAAATCTCACTTTTAAGGTTTTATCAAATAAAGGAAATGACAAGGGAAAGAATTCAAGGTATGGCTAGATAAAGAGATGAACTGAAACTTTACTTAGGTCATATGTATTGTCTAGATTGGCCATAGGCCCAAGATCTGTACCCATGACCAGGTGTTCAAAACATATTTTAAAACAATTGGCATAAATTGAATCTACTTGGTTAAAAATCTCAACATTAATGTTAACTTCCTTAAAGTACTGAGCTCTCCCCCATCTGGGATGCTAAATTTTATTTTCATTAAACACACTCTGTGGAAAAAAACTAGTGACCACTTAAAAAAGAAAACAGCTTTATAAACTTGTTAAACAGATAAAAAGAAGGGATATTATAGGGGTGAGTTGTTACTTGTATACTTGAGACCAACTTCATATTAATGGAGTAATGTCAAGATACAGAGAGAAATGGTAATATTGTTAGAGTCTGCCAAGAATGTGCTTGAGGGATCCTCATTGTTGTGTGCCATGAGTAGTATGATGCCAAAATGCAGAACAACATTTCATCTATAGGTCCTGTCATTTCTAAATCTGAATTTTTGATGTGCCACATCAGTTTTTAAAAAAATGAATGATAGGGATTTTAGGTCATATAAATAGGGTAGACTTTATTTTCCTATAAAAAGAACATTTTTCTCCTATCACATCTCAGTTTATTTTTCCCCTATCTCTTTCCCCTTCTGGATTTTTATCTTGGTTTCTTAGGAAACTAGTCATAGAAAGCTGTCAGTGCCATTTATGTGCATATACCAAAGAAGACCATCTGAATAAGAATAACTCCTGGTTTATACTGATGAAGAATTATAGGGAGTCAGCAGTGGAATCCAAAAGTAAACCAGAATTGCCCTTAGGGCATTTGTGCTTCAACTAGAGACCAGGGACCAATTTCAAATCATTTTCATAGACACAAAGCTTATAGCCAATCCAAGAATAATGGGTTTTAAACTGAGGGTAGTCCAGTTTGATTGATGATTTAAAAAAAACAACAACACAACAAAAATAACCAAAACCTGAGTACATGTTCTCTACCATCACCCTTTATGGAAAAGTTTAAAAGGGACATAAATATTATTATTTTCCTATTGTATTAGTCTTGGAAATGATTCTACAAAAGTAATGTAGGTGCTATTTTATTTTAAAATCCCTTACTAGATGTTGACATTAAGTACATCAAGAAGTAGGACTGGTTTTTGGTTTCTCATGCTTTTTGTCTTAATGGCTCCAGAACTATTCAACCATAAGTTTTCTTTTTAAAAATACAAATTTGCATTTGCTAAAACTAAGTTGAAATTCTTGAATATTACCTTTTAACATACAAAGAAAATGGTCAATTTTCTTAAGGGGAAAAAAAGACTCTCTGTTGAAGTTTAAGCAGCTAATTAATGTGAGGGTATTTTGGGGGAAAATTATTACATTTGAAACTATTCTGAAACTATTTTTTTTTTAAACAAAATGTCGCAGGTTTCACAGGGTCAAAAAAAAAAAAGTACAAAAATTCATGGAAGAAAAGAACTCTTTACAAAGTAAAATGGCCAAATGGAAAAGGAGGTACAAAAGCTCATTCAAAAAAATCATGTCTTAAAAATTAGAATTGGACAAGTGGAAGCTAAAAGAATGAAAAAATAGAAGAGAATGTGAAATATTTCATGGGAAAAACAACAGATCTGGAAAAAAAAATCCAGGAACGATAATCTAAGAATTATTAGACTATCTGAAAGCCATGATCAAACAAAGAACTTAGACCTATCATCTTTAAAGAAATTATCAAGGAAAACTGTTGTGACATTCTAGAACCAGAGGACAAAACAGAAATGGAAAGAATTCACCAATCATCTCCTGAAAGAGATCCCCCAAAGGACCCAAATTCCCAAACTCTCAGGTCAAGGAGAAAAATATTGCAAGCAACAAAAAGAAACAATTCAAGTATAGTAAACCTCAAAATTTCTTAGACTTATAAATGTTGGAAATTTCACCATTGGGAAATTTCATACTTGAAAAATTCCCTATTGATAGTGGGTCTTGGCTATTGGAATGTGAACCCCTTTGGCATGAGAGTTTCCCCCTCCTCCCTTCTTAAGATTACTTTAGGACAGAAACCTTTCGCTGAACAATGGAAAGGACTTTGACCTATGCTTAAGCATAGAACAGGAATTTCTTTGAGTCATGATTGATTTTAGAATTGATACAATGGAGATACTTGGAATCAATCTCCACCCTACTCAGTCCTAACAGGATTGAGGAAGGGCTGCAGCATAGATCAAAATTTAATTATTCCAATCTCTACCCTACTCAGGTTAACAGGATTTAGGAAGGGCTGTAACAAAGGATCAAAGATTTAATTATTTGAAAATATGACCTTCAACAGACATGTGCAAAGCCAGAGACCTCTGGGCGGTCCTGGGTTAAGCTAGAGCCTCCATTGGCACAGGGAAATTAATGGACAACGATTGGTAGATGGGAGAACTGAGGGGAGGCAACTTGGATGGTTTCCTTAAAGAGAGAGGGGTCTGAAGACTGAAGGGGGTGGTTTTAGGAGTTTGTCGGAGTGGTTGCAGGGTGCTCTGAGAAGTTTGCTCTGAAGGAAGCTGAAGGTGGGGGCTCTGAGACTGTTTCTCCATTTTGGTCACGTGAGTAATAGGGACTGATCTCTTTTCTTTGCCCCAGCTATCTAAGGGCTTGGGCCTTTTGGCCCAGCCTAAACAGAAGGGGTATTGAAGCCCTATTCCCTTCTCTCCCCTTTCTCTCTACCTCTATCTCTCTATCTCTAATTCTTTTCTTCCTCCTGTTTGTAATTAAAACTCCATAAAAGGTTGACGGCTGACTTTAGTTTTCATTTAGGAATTACATAGCTGAATTCCTTGGTGACCTTAAATTAATATATATCAGTCTTTTAAAGGTGATTTCCTTGTCACAGCATCATGGAGACACAGTCAGGATAACACGACTTAACAGCTTCAACATTATAGGATCAGAGGGCCTAGAATATGATATACTACAATTATCTAACAAAACTGAGCATAATTCTACCTCATTGCCCCCCTTCAGGGGAAAAATGGATATTCAATCTCATCAGAATTGGCTGAATGAGGGAAGAACATACGCAATCAATTGAGTATAGAAAACTCTCTTACCCTATAGGAAAGTAGTAGGGGGAGGGGATAACAGAAATGGGATAGGGCTGACAGAAAAGACAACAAACAGAACAGAAATTTAATCAAAGGACACAGAAAGTAACCAATTAAAAGTGTCATGACATCTTAGCAGTTGATGAAAATTAAACTAAAGACTCCCCCCACTCATTATGACTATAAGGGGAAAAGCACATGGCTGAGTAAGTTATAGAACTCATAATAAAAAATGCCATCTACTGCCAAAGAAAAAGAATGGAGTCTGAATCCAGAACAAAGCAAACTATTTTTACTTTCTTATAAAAAGAAATGGACTTTCAAATGATTTCATAACTACCTATTTCACAGGTCTGTGAATTTAGTAACTTTCTAGAGTACTTTAAATATGTCTGTTGCTAAAAAAGGCAGAATAGAAATTTAATCAAAGGACACAGAAAGTGATCAATTAAAAGTATCATGAGATCTCAGCAAGTGATGAAAAATAATCTAAAGGCTCCCCCCACTCATTATGACTATAAGTGGAAAAGCACAATAGATATTGGCTGAATCTTCATAGAACACTGGCATTCATCTGTCAGCACTTTCACAGATGACTTGGGAAAACACGACAGCAATCAAAGTCCCACCTCACCAAGACAGAAGAGGTTTCATGAAGCACTTATGTATCAAAGGAGGCAGCAGACACTTCACTAACTGAATTTAATCAAACTACAAGATAAAGACAAAACTCAAACTGACCCTTTGAACTCTTACCTTCTATCTTAGAATTAATGCTAAGTATCAGTTCCAAGATTAGCAAGGGCTAAGTAAACAGGGTTAAGTGACTTGCCCAGAATCACACAGCTAAGAAGTGTCTGAGGCCAAATTTGAACCCAGGATTTTCCCATCTCTAGGCCTGGCTCTCTATCCACTAAGCTATGTAGGTGCCTTTGAGAAGAAGAGCATATAATTGAAGAAGTGAACTATTCATGAATCAATAGTACAATATCTGTGTTATGAATCATTTGCAAATACCCAAAGATGTACTGGCTTAATTTGAAAAGTCAAGAGGCTACCACCAAGAAGACTTTGACTAAAATTTATAATGAGTAAGGGGTATGGAAGATACACACACCAAAAAAAACTTAAAAGGTTTTAAAAAAACATTCATTTTCAGACTTTTTTTAGTGGTATTATAATTTGCATTAAAAATAAGTAATTACTTCTAGAAACACTACAGCTAGCATTTTTTTAAAAATTCAAGTAGTATAAATTAGTTAAACTGAGAGAGATGAAATGAAAATCAGATATTTCTAGGAAACACCCAAAATATATAAACTTTTTCCTTTTTCTTTAAAATAAAAACTTCTAATCTGAGAAATATTTTTTAAATTTCATAACTCATTTTTTCTCTAACTTCATGTAAAATAAGTTTTAAGGGGGCAGCCAAGTGGCTAAGTGGATTGAGAGCTAGACCCAGAAATGGGAGGTCCTTGGGTTCAAATCTGGTCTTAGATATGTTCTAGCTGTGTGAACATGGGCAAGTCACTTAATCCCCATTGCCTAGCTCTTATTGCTCTCCTGCCTTGGAACCAATACATAGTATTGATTCTAAGATGAAAGGTAAGGAGTAAAAGGAAAAAACAAAACAAGTTTCAACATTTGTTTCTCTTTTTAAAAATTTGGATCCTGAATTCTCTTCCTCCCTTCTTCCCTTGTTTAGATGGTAAACAATTTCATATAGATTTTTATATGTGTAATCATGTAAAACATGTTTCCATATAAATTATTTTGTGAAAGAAAACTAACAAAAATGAAGAAATTGAAATATAGTATGCTTTGGTCTGAATTCAGACTCTCAGTTCTTCTGAGAAGATCAAATTTATACTGGTGTAGAAAACAGGAAGCAGTGCAAGGAAAAAATATATCTTGGAAAACATAACTTTCTAAGGTTCATAATCTTGGAAGTTGAAAATAAATCCACTGCTGTTGGTTACCATACTGACACTGAGATACTGGAATCTATTTTTTAAACATTCTATTGATGACTGATTAAGGATAATCTGAAAGTGAGAGAAAGAAAAATTTATTCTGAATATTCTTTATTTGCTCAAAGTCAAAATTATATAATATATATATATATATATATGTATTA
Organism: Monodelphis domestica; assembly: GCF_027887165.1. Classification (NCBI taxonomy): domain Eukaryota; kingdom Metazoa; phylum Chordata; class Mammalia; order Didelphimorphia; family Didelphidae; genus Monodelphis; species Monodelphis domestica. Next base: position 715,136,281 of record NC_077227.1, on the reverse strand, counting down.
TATGTCTATATAACCTTGCATGAAAAACACATGCCCAAGGTTCAAAACAGTAATGTACATATATTTAGAAACAAAAGTACACAATTTACCTACCTTGCAGAAGAGGTTTGGAAAATGGTCTGGAGTCAAAGGAGCATAAGATAACTCAGAGAGAACAGCCATGGCACGGGGACCAATCAGATTGAGAGCTAAATAGAAAAAAAGAAGTGTTGGGCCTCTGAAGAAACAGACCCATTTTACCTGTGGACAACTCTGTGTGGAAAGACCCAATGAAATCCAAGATACATAGATATTCCAAAGTCAGAATCACAACATTTCTGCATGCACATTAATACTAACTGGACTAAAAACATTTTGTAACTATCATGTAATGTCATTCTAAAATAACAATTGCCAATGGAGTTTTGTCAATATTGTTAGATGTTTTACTGTGAAAAAGAGAGAGGGTAAATGTGTTGAAAGCATCGACTCAATATGGGTGAGAGAGAATGGTGGCCAATGCTGGCAGAGGGAAGAAGTGATCACTTATCTGATGACACTTAAGAGAACTAGAAAACATACATGCAACAATCACTTCATAAGCATTTACTAAGCACCTAATGTGTGCAAGGCCCAGAGCAGACAAAGAGAGAGAACGGCACAATATTGCCTCTTGAGGGGCTGGTGTCACACACTATCATATCAAGTGGCTACTTGGCAAGATTAAAGAGCAGCAACAACCCCTTTGCTTTAAGTGCATGTGGTTCATTGGACTTCATACTGGACAATTCCTGTTTTTCTTTCTAATTACTGTACAGTAACAAAACCCCATCCCTGACATTTAACATCCTCAATCCTAGTACCAGACGGACAGCTTTGGAAGTGATGCAGGAACAACCCCAAGCTCCCTTGAATAGTTATGATACTCCACAGAAAAGTCCCTTTCTTGTTAGAAAACTTATCCTGATAACTTCAACCTCAAAAATAATACAAAAGAAAGAAAAAGTGAAAGTTTTCTGCCCCGTGAGGTGATGGTGCTTCTTCCTCCTGTGTGTGGGCATCCCCCTTTCCCAGACAGTCTTCTTGTAGGGACCCCTCCCAGGCTCTTCATAAGCTTCCAAATAAGCCCTCGATTAATATTCAAAAATGAATTGCTGAATATGCCTGGAAGCACACCAGTCAGGTGGGCGCAGGTGGGCAGGAGGCTGAAGGGCATCTGGCCACACTCTTCTTGGGAGCTTGAAAGGCTAACTCCGTAAGGCCAAAACACCCATAAGGCTGATTTTAGTCTTCCCTGCAAGATATAAAGGTAGCTGGTGGCCCTCGACTCTTGAAGTCAGGAAGTCCCGAGTTCCAGTCTAGGCTCAGAGAATACTAGTTGTGTGACCTTGGGTAGGTCACTTGACCTCTGTTTCAGTTTCCTCATCTGTAAAATGGTGATATTAATAGCACCTACCTCCCCAAGGCTGTTGTAAGGATAAAATAAGCTAACATGAAGAAGTGCTTTGCAAATGCTATTGTTGTTACTCAAGTCAGAACCTATACTAAATGGGAGTTCAATGACAGTGAATAGTCCATATACAATGCTGTCCTCCTAGAGCACAGAAGACAGAAGCATAAGTTCACCCTGGACCTCTTGAAATTGTCCCCCTCCTCCCCAGAGCCCACCTTACCAGTGTATTTCCAGGTCACATCCTCTAAAAACAGGACGTCATTCTCAGGCATGTGTCTCTTGAGCCAGGACCAGCAGTGGACCTGCTGGTCACTGGGAGAAATCATGAAGAAACTGGAAAGCAAAGTCCAAAAGCAATCAGAACCAGGTGGCAAAGAATGTTAATAAAGTTAGTAAGTCATTCCGCCCCTCTATTCTCCAGGCCAGTGGAGAAACCCAGGCTGGTGCATGGAAAAGTCTTCCAGAAGCATCCAGAGATCACAAGAGCAGAAGGCAACTCGGGCCTGCATGCTGCCTAAGGAGAACCACAGAAAACTCCAGCCTACATGCAGGAGATACAAATTATACAGGGTCTGGCTGACAGACTGGACATTTCCACAACAGAAGTAGATTTTCCAAATTAACAACTGCCTATCATTTATTTCTGTGATTTCTTCTTAGACTCAATTTCCAATGAGCAAGCTATTCAAAAACTGAAAAAGAGGGGGCAGCTGGGTGGCTCAGTGGATAGAGAACCAGAACCACAGATAAGAGATTCTTGGGTTCAAATATGGCCTCAGACATTTCCTAGCTGTGTGACATTGAACAAGTCACTTAACCCCATTACCTAGCCCTTACCATTCTCCTGCCTTGGAACCAATAAGTAGTATTGATTCTAAGATGAAAGGTAAGGGTTATTAAAAAACAAAAAACGTAAAAGAGAGCGATCTCAGCCATGCCCTTGTACACAGAACCATCAAAGGGCTTGGGAGGGGGAAGCACCTGCTCTGTTCACCTGCGTTTGCTAAGCCGAGCTATGCTGCAGTCGTTTTCATAGCCACCGTCCGCATTGAGCATGCCTGTATGCACAATGTGGCCCACAGGCACGTCCAGGTCATTGGAGAAGAGGTACTGCAGAACTTCTAGGGCTTCATTCCCAGTAGACTAAGGCATTTGAGGAGAAAAAAAAGGAGTTATCACAACAGCTTCAAGCCAGTGAGCTTTGCTGAAGAGACGGCAAATGTGCAGAGAAATTGTGCAAATGTGCAAAACCATTACTCAACACCCCATCCCTCCTCTCCACCCACGGGGCCGCCTCCGAGACTAAATCCAAGTGACCTCTGCAATCCCTCCTCCTCCCTGGCCTCTCCTCCATGTGCAGGTCTAACATGTCACCTCGCCTCCTTGCCATCACCTCCAGGATGAACTTCCAAATCCTGCCTGGCATTCGGAGTCCAGAGCCCATGACCACTTCTTGCCTCCTGATAGCCCTCCACCCCAGTCCCCCCCTGGGCCAGCTCACTCTTCTCACTTCTGCCTCCTGGCTTCCATGCTATCTTTCAGGCTCAAATCACATCTTGAGAAGGAGGCTTTTCTTGGCCCTCCCTTGCATCTGTGCCTCTCCCAAAGCTGCTAGCACCCTCCCTCTGAAATTACCTTCCATTTGGACCACACAAACACACTCCTCATCTATGTCCATGGTTATTTGCATGTTCTTTCCCCTATTAGAATCTGAACTCCCTAAGCTGCTTCTCTCTGCATTCCTGGGCCCAGGACCTGGTCTAAAGTCAGTGCCTAATTAATGCTTGTCAAACTGGCATCAGGCAGATGGGATAAAATTAAAATTTTAATTGTAACTTACACAAGCACAACAAAGAAAAGGTGGCAGTTAATTCTGAATATTCCTGAAAAAATTAGATAAGACCAAAAAAATGTGAAAGCAAAGACTAAAAAATCCAATTATATGACATCCCTCCTATAGAGACAAAGTACTGGTGGCAGAGAAAGCTATTTTAACAGGTAGGGAAGATTCTCTAACGTGCCACTTGGGTTCCCAAATACTTACACTTATTTCAAACTTGGCAAAAGAGGACATGTCAATGACACATACAGCCTCTTTACAGCATTTGACTTCGGCCTCCACAATGTCAAACCAGTCTGGCTTATAGAATGTCTTGCTATGTTCCAATGCCAGTAAATCTAAAGGAGAGAAATTATATAATTTGACAAAAAGAAGAAAGCGAATTTATATTAAGGGTATACTATGTATTCTAGTAAATAAGAATAGATTATCATTTATCTTTCCTGTTAAATGCAGGAGAGGCAGTATGACACATAGGATAGAAACTAGGCCTTGGGAGATAGGAAACATGGGACACGGCTTGAGTGTTCACTTATCCTGCCAGCTACACCCCAGGCAATTCCCTAAGATTAAGTGGCAAAACCTTTGCTACTCTGCATTAATACAGGGTTTTTCTACACCTCTGAAATTACAAGTCTGAACCAAACCAAACCAAAACAACACAAAATGTCATTTACATAGCACTTTAAAACCTCAAAGTACTTCTGTGTACTTTTAACACTTTTTGTTGAATTTAATATTCTGTTGAATTATCTTAATGGTGCTTCACAATTATACTGTGGAATAGTGAATTATTTTCCCTTTTCACAAAGAAACAGGTCTACCAAGGCCAGATGATTTGCCTACCACAGTGGATCAGTAACTAGAACCAAAACCTCTTGCCTTCGAAATCCAGTGATTTTTCTTCTTTAAACTAAGCTGCCTCTTGTACCTTTCTATGGATTCATTTTTTCTCAGTTTTACAGGTCAGAAACCAAAATGAGTTCTCACCTTTCTCAGGTGGGACAAAGTACTTGGGTCTCTCAAAACCATGTTTCTCCATCCATCTGGCTCCCTGTGCATCCAAGCGATCATAAAGGGGAGATGTGCGCAGCTGTCGACCAGTCTGGAAATCCCATCTTGGAACCTTAATATCAGCTATCAGGGCTGAAATGAACAGAAAAGTAGATGAAATGCTCACTCCACTAAGAAGGGCTTTAATTAACGAGAGGCAAAAAGTAGGAGGTTCCTCCACACCCCTCCTCAGGGGTTTTGAGCAAAGGCTCAAAAGATAGATAGTACATGGAGGACAGGGGCTGTTTTACTATCTCTGAACCTCCAGTCTTTCTCAGTGCCTTGACAGAGGAGTACATTCTTTGCTGAAAGACAGCAGTGGGGACTTGAGTGAGGTGGTGAAAACTAAGAACTCTCCCAGTGAATGGCACTCAAAGGTCTTACTGTACATATGTCCTGGACACTAAAACTAATAGGAAATTAAATTAAGAGTTTCAGTCACATTTAATGAAACATTCAATTTTGAACACAAATATTTGCAGACTATTTAGGAACACTTTGGCAAGATCTGGGCATGGATTCCATCAAAGTGACCAATAATCTAAAGAAAAATTTTAAAAAATGTTTCTTAACCAAAAGGTGAGAATGGGAAGACGAGAGCTAAGAAGGTAGGGATATGTTAGAAGCTATCTTCCATCTCACCAATATGTAATAGAAAATAAGAATTCTCATTAATGATAATTGGGGTTTTGAGAATGATTTTGTAAATTTACTATCCAGGAAAGATAAGTCCACAATTCCAAGGGAAAAAAACAAGAAAGTAAGAAAACACTCACTAAGCAACATGTGGTCTCTTTCAGGTGAAACCAAGAGTGGCATTGCTGAGGCTCTACAGAGTAGAAAAGCGGCTCCTTTGGATGATGATGCAAAGGCTGCTGGGAAGGGACTAGCTGGAGTAAGGAAAAGGCTCACTCACGCATCACTTCCATGACCCGGTGGCGGAGGAAGGTTCGGCTGCTCTGCAGAACTCCAAACCGCTTCAAGTCCAATTCCCACACGTTTTCCGAAGGATAGCCTTGAACCATCCATTCAGCAAGGTATCTGTTTTGAGACACAAAGCAAAAGAGAGCTCTTGCTCCAGCAGTCTAAAGCAGTAGTCTGTTTACAATTCTGGACTGGGAACACCATTGTGGAGAAATGACTCGACACCCACCCTATTTGAGTAGACCCCTGCCCATGCTAATTCAATGGCTTTATCCCTGTGTTAATTTCCAATCAGTATTATCTAGTTTAATGAGGCTCCATAGGGGTAGTGATTGTTCCTCTTGTATTAACATACTCTAATATACATTTAGTGAGTTAAGAATAATAAACTAATCCTAATATATAATTAGGAGTAATTAAATTAGGTTAAATAGCTAGTAGATAACCTTGATGTTAAGACTGTAGAACTTTTAAAACATGACCATAGCTAACAGATCTCTACCTTGGACCTAGCCATATCTATTCTAAGTTTAATCCTTTATGTTCTGCATGAAAGAGATGTCATAAGGTTCAGTGGAAAGTCCCTGGTTATTTTAGGAGCTCCTTGTTGCCTGGATATTTCCCCTGATTTGCCAAAACAGGTAACTCCTGAGCTTTTCAACTTTTTTGACAAGGGCCTTTTGCTAGATGTTTCGACCTTCTGAACCCTGCCTCATTACCAGAGATACAAGCTGGTAGCAGTCATGCTGGTTGTTCTGCGTGATTTGGATCCATTGGAATGCATATTTTGTGCTATACCAGTCTAGATCATGTACTTATAGATTACCATCTGAGACTCAAGAGTTATAAATGCTGTACCCTGAAGCAAGAAGTATCAGATTGTAAGGTAGATCTGGGATCCCATTTATTGAAGTGGGCCAGGTCCCTCAAATAAATAATTATTGGAGTGGGCAGCTGGGTGGCTAAGTGGATAGAGCCAGGCCTAGAGATGGGAGGTCCTCAGTTCAAATCTGGGCTCAGACACTGCCTAGCTGTGTGACCCTGGGCAAGCTACTTAACCTTCATTGCCTAGCCCTTACCACTCTTCTGCCTTGGAACCAATATGTGGTGCTGACTCTAAGACAAAAGGTAAAAAAAAAATTATTGATTCAGAGCTATGCCTTAGTTGTTTTATGGCAACTTGGACAAATTCTAGGAAGAACAAAAACAGAGAAGGAAAACTATAGACCAATATCCTTAATGAACATAGATATAAAAATATTAAATAAAATACTAGCTAAAATGCTACAACAAGTTATCACAAGGATTATTCACTATGACCAGGTGGGATTTAGATCAGGTATGTAAGGATGGTTTAATATTGGAAAAACCATCCATATAATTGACCATATCAACAACCAAACTAATAGAAATCACATGATTATCTCAACAGATGCAGAAAAAGTCTTTGACAAAATACAACACCCATTCTTGTTGAAAACATTAGAAAATACAGGAAAAAAGGGCCTATCCTCAAAATAATAAACAGCACTTACTTAAAACCATCAGCAAGTATCATCTGCAATGGGATAAGTTAGATGCCTTCCCAATACTATCAGTAATGAAGCAGGGATGCCCATTATCACCACTACTATTTAATATTGTCCTAGAAATGCTAGCAGTAGCAATTAGAGAAGAAAAAGAAATTGAAGGGATCGAAGTAGGCAACGAGGAAACAAAACTATCACTCTTTGCAGATGACATGATGGTATACCTAAAGAATCCAAGAAAATCAATTAAAAAGCTAATAGAAATAATCATTAACTTTAGCAAAGTTGCAGGGTTCAAAATAAACCCACACAAATCATCAACATCCCTGTAAGTTTCCAACAAAACCCAGCAGTAAGAGTGAGAAAGAAAAACTCCATTTAAAATCACTCTAGACAATATAAAATACCTGGGGATTTACCTGCCAAGACAAATTCTGATGTTATACTATCAATACAACATTTCTGAGTGTAGTTCCTTCTAAATGATCTGCCTATGCTAGGATACTAATTAATTATGAACCTTACAAGATTCAGAGAAGCAGCCTGATGACACGGGTAGAGATCGGGCCTCTAAGCCAGAAGGTGTTGCTTCCAAATTCCATTCCTGACTCCTGAAGAGGGGTAGGGATGAGGGCACTTGAATTGAGGAACACTAGCAAAATCACTCCTCTCTTGGGATTCTAAGACTGTATTTGCAAAGATGCCAAACTGCACTAGCAGGGACAGTTCAATCATACTTGACTTCTCTATACTGATAAATCACAGATCTGGTCCCTATTTAAATGATAAAATGTAAATTAAAAACACACACACAATTTAAAAATTAGACAAAAAATGAAATATTTTTTCCTCAAATTAATGAAAAATTCCTGAGGTTTACTGAGTATAGGAGTGATCTGGACAGTTTCAAACTTCAGGAAAATAATTTTGGCTGCTGTGTGGAGGATGACTGAAAAGGAGAGAGACTAGAAGCAGGAAGAACAATCAAGAAACTATTGCAATGGTATAGGCAAGAAGAAATGAGAAAAAAAGAAGAAAAGAGAGGCCATAGATAAGAACAAGACTGGGCAGCTACTTGGACATCTGGCATACGGTATGGGAAAGTGAAACCTGGTGACAAGAAGCCAAGAGAGGAGGAAGAAAGAAGTTCTAGAAGCACAGAGCCTACCTTCTGAGGAGGGCCTGGGAGAGGGAGAACTGTCCCAGCAGCCCCTACAAATCTGCTGCTTAGGCACTCAGGTGGTGAGATAACTCTAAGCTTAAAGGGAGGGAAGCAGGAAAGGGGAGGAGAATAAAAGATGAGGAGTTTTAGAGGATAAAATGAAGTGTGGTTGGACAAGTACCATAACTGGCTACCACAGGGACAGAGGGATGTGGCTCATCTTCCCACCCTCCAATTTGTTGTCCTCCAATTGTCCCACATGTGACTAAAAAGTAATAAAAACAACCATAATTTGCATATCAAAATGGGCACCAGCCCGTAAAATAGGCACTTTGTAATTACACTATCATCCAATTCAAACTATGTTTGGAAATATCTTTAGAAACAACTTATGAGCCACACGAGAAAACTAGCATCATTACCTTATCAAGACAAAAATCTATTTTTGACCTTGACTAGAATACTCAGACTTGGTTCTAAATCACTATCCTTTAATGCAAGTTAATTCTCAGAGAAGAGTTCCTGAAATATTTTTGGTTTTCTTAGAATAAAGTAGATAGAAGGAAAAAACAGCCACTGGAGATGAGAGGTCCTAGGTTCAAATCTGACCTCAAACACTCCCTAGCTGTATGACCCTGGGTAAGTCACTTAACCCCAATGGCTTAGCTTTTATGACTCTTCTGCCTTGAAACTAATGCTTAGTATTAGTTCTAAGACAGAAAGTAAGGGTTTTTTTTGGGGGGGGGGAATACATGAATAGTCTCCTAAGGTGACTCTTTTGAAAGGGACAATATTAACCTGAATGCCTAAGTTCTGGTATACTTATAGTCCCATAACTTTAAAGGGCCCTCACCCCCAGTATTCCAAGTGATTCAACAAGGGGATAAAAGAGCAAACAGAAGCATAACCATAGTGGACCCTACAATTGTACTGGAGTTACTTACTTCCCTGCTCCTCCAGCAAACGAAGCTCCAGCAGAGTTCATTCCAGCTAGTACAAAGTAACCCTGCACAGTCGGAGACTCCCCCATGATGCACCTCATGTCTGGCGTAAAGGACTCAGGGCAGTTCACCAACTTCAGAATCTCTAGAGCTTCCAAGGCTGGCATCCTGCGCAGCAGGGAGCTCAGCAGAGGCTCTGAGCAGAAAAAAAATACAAAAAATATAATCCTCACCTGCAAAGAAAGCAAAGACTTTTAATCCCCCATATTTTCATTCTCTTCTTCTTCCAAAGAACCTATTTAAAAAAGACAAACCTTTAAAAAGACAACCTTACAATTAAAAATAAAAACAAAAACAGAAAAGCACCTGTGAGATTTATTTGAAATAAAATGATTTGGAAGGATAGTTGAAAATTTCTGCAAAGAGGTATAGTAACTACACAAAAAATAACAGGGTATCTTTTTAAAATTCTACAGAGCAAAGAGGCTGCCAATTACCCTAATTACATAATGAAAAACTTGAGAAGAGATGGGATCACAGAAAAGTTTTTGAAGAGTGTTCAGAGGGATCTCACATAATGAGGGGCAATGAATTCCTAAGGCGTCTATGAGCAGAGGTCAACATTTCCCTCAATTTAAAAAATAAACAGAAAGACCAACAATCCAAAAACAATTCTGCTTTCCAGTGATATCCTGAATTCTATGTAGTCATTCTGATAGGTCTTCCTCCCCTTCAAGTAATATAATGTAAAAAGAACAGGAAGAGAAATCATGAGAACATATTATGTGATTCGGTCACCACCAAAGTCAGAAAAGCCCTCCTAAGATGAAAGATCACTTTATGGGAGTCTTTTGATTGTGCTAGTAAGTGAAAAACTCTGGATTTGTTGAGTGGCAGCTTGTTTGTCTCAAAAGCAAATGTTAAGAAAAAAGAAGAGTGGGGCAGCCTCCATCCTAGTTTAGTTGTCATTAATTTATGTCTTTGGACAGCTCATAATCTCTTTAAGCCTCACTTGGTTCATTTGTAAAAAGGGTAATAACTCCTGTCCAAATTTAGAGGGGTGAGATTTGACAACATGATAGCTGAGGCACAAGTGTACAACAATATAGCGTCACAGCTTGGTTCACGTACCAAAGTGATCCCAGTCTTCATGTAGATTCTGAACTTCTAGCTGGTTCTTGCCCTCAGTAAAGATGGGCTTAGGATTCTTCTCAAAGCCCCCAGAGAGGATACCACCTTGCCAGTTCCGAATGTAGATCCTTCCATCTGCATCCATGACAGCTACAGAAAAGAGATGGCAACAAAGCAATGGGAAGAAGGAGAACAGAAGCTCCATTTTCAGTTAAAACAATTTTTCTAAATGGACAAAAAATGGAAAATTAACAAAGCAGGACTTGGGAACCAACAAAATAAATTTCATTCATTAATGAAGTGGCCAAAGTCCCCAGGTCAGATCTATTAGGGACGCAGGAGTGATCTGCCATTTCTCACTTTAACATATTTTCAATATCTACTTAGGGATGGGTTTGAGGGGATGGGTAGAAGGTAATCAGTCACCTCCAAGTCAACTTCATTTCCAAAGCCAGTGGAGAAAGTTTCTCTTGTTACTCCTAACCCCCTACACTCTTAATTCAATTACCACCCAAGCCTTTATTAGTGCTTATAGCTCAAGGACGTAACTGCCATTGTATCAACTGAAATTCAGGGGAATAGACTGGGCTATGGACCCTCTTTGGAGATGAAGGCCCATAAGATAATGTCAACATCCTCCTTCTGACAGAAGGCTTGTTCATTTTCACTCAGAGAACCAGAAGGACACCTTTTTTTTTCTTATTTTGTCTGAATTATCTCTTATGGATCAGACCACCATGGCAAAAATCAGTGTTCTTTCCTAACCAAGGTTCTCAGGTGGCACGGGAAGACAGTTTAGAAGAAGAATTTACTTATAAGAGAACAGTGGTTTAGATGGAGTAATGTTTGGCTATTCTTTAATAAACACTGATGTTAAAGAAATCCCTACAGTATTCCCTAGAAAAGGAAAACCTCCTTGGAGTAAATAAATTCTGTCCTCAGGATAAAGATTTCCCTTTCAGAAGAAAGAATATTATAAATGAGCAAGATTTATTTTAAAAAAAACAAGTCCTCACTTGGTGTGCTGCTCTGCAGTGGGATCTCCAGGGGACGAGTCAGAAGGTAGAAGTGTTCACAGGCATGTAACGGGATATTAACCGGCTCTTCGTTGGACAGACCAAGCTCGTAAGCCCACTACAAATGGACAGATTTATTTGTGGGTGTGAAGGGGAAAAAAATACAAATGAGCACATTAAGTCAAGTGACTTGTGCTACTACTACAAATGTCAGATATAGGAAGCCAGTTTCAGCCTGCATTAGTCCATACAGGAAATGTCTCTGTATTGTTCACATTCAAGAGATGAGTTCAATTTTGGAACAAAAACAGATAAAAATGTATTTCTGTGCATAGAGAGTGCTTTATCTATTGGGGGCAAAAATGACTTCTTACTAGGAAAATAAGGAATCTTCTTAATAACAAAACAAGGCATCATCTCACCTACAGATCTCAAAATGGCAGTTGTTTAATGAACTTCACACTATAAAATGAATTTCCCAGCTCACCTTAAGATTATTGAACAGTGATAAAGGAAAAAAATTTTCCTTAGAAAAAACAAAATGAATTCCATGCCCCTGACATAATAAAGTCAGCAACTTAATTGTGAAGCTGCTGAAAAAAAGTGCTACAACCAAAACTTCACATGTGACTAGCTATATGCTAATGTTTTTTATGATGATGACCTCACATCATCAAGTATGAAAGAAGGCCAGGTCAAGAAGTGCCATTCTTTTAGACACAAAGGATGGATTTCTAATTTTAGTTCTAAGTATTTCTTTGATAAAAAAAGAGGATCATTCAGTTTTCTTGTAATTACTTAGTCACATAATCATGAAACCAACTTCTCTATAGGATTAAGTATCTGGAATTCTGGATACTCAAACTCAACAACGAGGCTAAATAAGACAAAATAAAAACATAATATTGTTTCCAACCTGACCAGCACAGTTGACAAAATATTGGCATTCGATTGATCCTTTATCCGTTTCTACTCCAGTCACACGACCCTTTTTGACCATCACATGCATAACATTTGTCCGGTCATGGATCTGAACACCTATGCCAAGGTAAAGGGAGTAAGTAAAAATATCATTTTTAAGTTTGGGAATATTAAAAACAGCTTGAGTCTATGTCCCAAGTAGTTTCAAATTACATTCTCTTTTTAAGGGAGACATCTAAAAGAGTAGGTCAGATACTCAATCTACAAAATTAGGAATGAAACTATGTGGATGGGAAAATGGAAGGAAAAGGGTAGGGAAGGTAGCCCCTGATAATGAAATTGACCAGGCTTTTCCTTCTAGCCTATCATTATGCTAGGGATTTAAATAAAAATTGAGCCAGACTTCATGGATCTTTAGATAGGTTTATTTTTGCTCTGAAAATAAATGTCTGGAAAGTTAAAGAAAATTAGATCCCCCATAGATATTCAGGGACCAAAGGCTCTTACCTGGGGCAAGGCTCTTCTCTAGAAAAGGCCCCAAAATTCATGCTTCTCCCTTCTTTTTATAATCTTCTCAGACACAAAGGAAGTGGGATGTGTCTGAGAAAGTTGGGTCCTGGGAGATGTAGTCTCCCAGGGTTCAGAGCCATTTTAAAATGCACAAAACCTTTGCCTTTAATTTTCAAAAATGGTATCAATGTGACACTCTACCTGTTAAATATGTGACAAATACACTTAACTGACAAAATGTAGAAGGACTCTTCTTATTGTTGAAAATGACAGGTAATTTTGAGAAATTACTACAGTATCCAAATATGATGTCAAGAGTTATAAGTATTCCCAGCTATGTGACCCTGGGCAAGTCACTTGACCCCCATTGCCTAGCCCTTACCACTCTTCTGCCTTGGAGCCAATGCACAGTATTGACTCCAAAACGGAAGGTAAGGGTTTAAAAAAAAAAGTTATAAGTATAAGAACCAAAGGAATCAGTCAGGGAGACTCAAGACCCAACCTATTTTTCTCAAGATCCCATCAATTCTTGGTATGTATACTCACTACAGTTTTTTAAACCTGTGGATTAAATGTACAGTGTTTATTCACTATAATCTTGGATCTTTGAGAAACTCCCTCTAAGTCTATAGTACTTGAGTACATGCAGAAAGCAATTCTCTGGAACCATAAGGGGAAAATGAGACATAAACACAAAAGTTTGCATTATTGCTAAGGAATATGTAGGTGTTTAAAATGGTACCTATTCCAAATGAAAACAATCTTTCCAAAATCAAGGTTGTTTCATTATAGGTTTTTTTTAAAGGCACAATAACCTCTATTGCTACAGACATCTTCAGAAAGCACTGTACTTTCCCAATCTGTATTTTTTTTTACACTCCATCAACAAACCAACAAGTCACTCACCATTTTGAGAGGCAGCACTTGCCAATGCAAGAGTCACATCAGCCGATGACACAATTGCATCCTCAGGAACATGCATAGCCCCCACCAGATCATGGATGCTAATTAGTGGGTAAAGCTCAGATACTCTCTTTAGGGAGATGATCTCAGATGGGATGCCCAAGACACTGTCACAGAGAACAGAAAGGCAGACAGTTTAGCAGTACCAAAGCAGAAAATAGTACACAACAGGCAGAGATATTTCTCTCAGCTTTATACATACTTCAGTCTTGAGTTGAGACGCTTCAAGGAGATCAGTCGATCCTGAGTTTGGGCCAGCAAGATGGAGCCTGTCCTTATGTAACCTGAATAAAAAACCAAGTCAGACTTGAGAAAGTTTTCTAAAAGACTTTACTGGAAGAATTAATGGAATCCTTCCAATATGCAGGCAAATATCACTTCCCATAGAAAAAAATTAAGCCTAACTTTAAAAAAAATGAAATACAATTACAATGAACTTAGCCAACCAAAGGTAAGCACCACATCTTCATAGATAGTCTCCCTCTAACTAATACCAAAGAGAAAAATTTATGATCAAACAGGAGATAGCAAATATTATAAGATGTAAAATGAATAGTTGTACAAACAAAATTAATGCAACCAAGATTAGAAGGGAAGCAACAAATTGGGAAAAAATTTCATAAGAAATTTCTCTGATAAAGGTCTAATTTCTCAAATATATAAAGAACTAAGTCAAATTAATAAGAAACCAAGTCGTTCCCCAACTGATAAATGGTCAAAGGATATATGAATAGGCAGTTTTCAGATGAAGAAAGCAAAGCTATCAATACTCATATGAAAAAATGTTCTAAATCCCTCTTGATTAGAGAAATGCAAATTAAAACAACTCTGAGGTACCACCTCTCACCTAGCAGACTGGTTAATATGACAGTTAAGGAAAATAATAAATATTGGAGGGGATGTGGCAAAATTGGGACACTAATTGCTAATGGATTTGTGAATTGATTCAACCATTCCAGAAAGCAATCTGGAATTATGCCCAAAGGGCTTTAAAAGAATGCATACCTTTTGAGCCAGCAATACCACTATTAGGTCTATATCCCAAAGAGATTTTTTAAAAATGGGAAAGGACTTATTTGTGCAAAAATATTTATAGCTGCACTTTTTGTGGTGGCAAAGAATTGGGAACTAAAGGATATCCCTCAATTGGGGAATGACTGAACAAATTGTGGTATATGAGGGTGATGGAATACCATTGTGTTATAAGAAATGATGAATAGAATGATTTCAGAAAGAAATAGAAATACCTACATGAACTGATGCAGAGGGAAATAAGCAGAACTAGGAGAACACTACACACACTAACTGAAATATTTTGGGATGATCAAATGTGATAGACTTTGCTACTAACAGCAATACAATAATCCAGGATGCTATCTACCTCTAGAGAAAAAAACTGTTGGAATGGAAACGCAAATGAAAACATATGATTTATCACTTTTTTGGTGGGGTATATGATTTTGGGTTTTGGTTGAATAAGATTATTCTCTTTCAAAATTTAATTATATGGAAATTTGTTTTGAGAGATAATACATGTATACCCAGTGGAATTGCTTGTCAGCTTTGGGAGAGGGAAGGGAAGAGGGGAGACATGACTCGTATAACTTTGGAAAACTTATGTGTAAATTTGGTATTGGAATAAAATAAAGATAAAAAATTTTCAAATAAAGAAATGCCATAGACATCTTCACAGCCTCCCTCTAAATAAAATCATGGAATCCCCTCTAAGCAGAAACCATTAAAAACCTTTTACTTCTCTAAAAACAAAAAAGCCTCTACACACAACATGAGAAATTTTATCTGCTTTACTAATAACCTTTCTCCATAACTTTCTTAAGTCTAGGCAAGCCCCAATTTGTATCATCTATCAATTTATGAGGTGTAAATGCCAACAACCAGTTCTCTAAAGCTGGTATTAGCCAGCTCTAGCACACTGCTGCCTATCACTTGAGAGAACTGGAATTGTAGGGCCTGGCAAACAAATTAAAAATAGAGGCAAAGTACTGAACTAGATAGTTAATGTAAAAGGGCAATCTGAAAGTAGATGATACAGATCTCAGTATTAAAAAGCAAAGGACTCAGCAGTCCAATTTTGCCCATTCAAAAAGATTAAATTACTTGCAACTATTCCATACAGTAGAACTCCACTGAAAGGCAATGAAGTAGAACTGATAAAAAGTCAGCCTTTGAACCAAAAAGTCTCAAGTTCAAGTTTTGGCCCCAGATACAAATGAGCTCAGATTTTGTTTGCCCAAAAGACACATGGGAACTTGCTACCCAATTTGCAGCTAAAACTTCTTACATGACTTGTCTCTCCTTATCAGAGTAAAGGCTTGAGAGCACATGCTATCTTGCTTTTCTCTATTTGTATCCTTTGGCACAATGCCTGTCACAAAGTGCTTAATTAATGTTTTTATCATTCATTCACTCACTCATTCATTCCTTGAACCTCTCCACACCCCTAGACATGTCTCTAACTCTCAAAGCTGTAGGACAGCTGCTAATCTGTAGAGTGCAAGAAGTTTTATCAGATCATCAACCTAGATTTTAAAAAATTCATTAAATGGCAACTTATTAAGTTTAAAAGTCTTAAATTTAGAGTGAAAGCCTATCTCCTAAACCTAAGAAATACATACTATAAAAGCTCAATACAACAAGATTGACCTATTGATTATTCATGCTATCAAGGAAAGAAACAAGCATTTGTAGCATCTCTACTATATGCCAGGCACTGTGCTCAGTGCTCTTTACAAATATTATCTCAACATCTTCACAACAACCCCAGAATGTAGGTACTGTTAGTATCACCATCTTACAGTTGAAGAAACTGGAGCAAATATAAATGAAATATTTTCCCAAAGTCACAAGGCTTGGTTAAGTGTCTGAGGTCACATTTGAACTCAGGCCTTACTTTATTACTGGAATAATCCAGCTGTAATAGTTTATTTATGCCAATCCATACAATCCTACCATATCCTCCCAATAACCAATAGTACACACCATGTTAGTAAAATATTTGTTTAAGCTAAACAAATTCATCAGAAGTAAGAAAATAACTCTTAACTGAGTGTCCTATAGATACCAAGTACCCAAAGGGCAGCACATGCTCTTCCTTCTCCCTAATTCTCTCTGAAACATGGAAATTTCAAATCCTATCTGACACATTAAAGGATAGATAGATAGAAATAACCCAGAACTTTTTAAATTTTCTGGTCCAGTACAACTTGTCTGTGCAAAGTTTGGTCAAGACAGAATGAATAGAGGCAGACAAATAGCACAGTAGAAAGAGTGTCAGGCCTGGAGTCAGGACAACCTGGGTTTAAATCTGGCCTCTGATATTTCCTAGCCATGTGACCCTGAGCAAGTCATTTAACCCTGATTGCCTAGCCCATGCCATTCTTCTGTTTTAGAATTGAAACTAAGGCAGAAAGTAAAGATCTAAAAAAGACATAATGAATACAAAGTAGTGAAGCTTGAATAACATTCAAACCAAAGGATGTTACTGTCTTACCTGTCTGAATCCCTGTCTCTTGTTCTAACTGTTGATAGAGTTTGTTCGAATAATCAGCCATCTTTTGTTCTAGGCTCAGGTGCCTAGCTGAGCTAACAATGCCAGCACAAAATCTGGTGGAGCCAGCAGCCAACCTGTAAGACAAATCACAAACAGGAATTTGCATATCTAACATGAACAAGAAAGATTGTAAAGAAAGGATATTAACCTGGTTCCAAAGAACAAAGGACTTTGGTAACAGAAGGGAAACATAAGGCAGAGTTCTTTGTTTTCCTACCCCTATACTCCCTTAATTTTAGTTGATTTTGTTAAAATGCTTTTTTTTTTTAATTTAGAGTATTTTTCCATGGTTACATGATTAATGATCCCCACCCCTACTTTCTCCTCCCCCCCCTCCCAAAGCCAACAAGCAGTTCCACTGGGTTATACATGCATCATTGTTCAAAACCCATTTCCATGTTATTCATATTTGCAGTAGAGCGATCTTTTAACATCAAAACCCCAATCACATCCCTATTGCACTACATGGTCCATCATATTTTTTCTTCTTCAAACCCTTACCTTCCATCTTGGAGTCAATACTGTGTATTGCAAGAGTGTGGTAAGGGCTAGGCAATGGGGGTCAAGTGACTTGCCCAGGGTCACACAGCCGGGAAGTGTCTAAGGCCATATTTGAACCTAGGACCTCCCGTCTCTAGGCCTGGCTCTCAATCCACTGAGCCACCACCCCCATCATATATTTTTCTAATGCACTGCTGGTTCCACAGTTCTTTCTCTGGATATGGATAGCATCTTTCTCACAAGTTCCTCTGGATTGTCCTGGATCATTGCATTGCTGCTAGTAGAAGTCAGTTACATTTGATTGTACCACAGTGTATCAGTCTCTGTGTACAATGTTCTCCTGGTTCTGCTCCTTTCGCTCTGCATCACTTCCTGGAGGTCTTTCCAGTTCACATGGAATTCCTCCATTTCTTTATTCCTTTCCACACAATAATATTCCTTAGTTGGTTTTTTAAAAGATAATTCATTTGCAAGATCTCTGCTGAACCCTAGATACTTGCAAATTCATTTTTATGAGCAGTAGAAAAAGTTACAAATTTAAGAGAAAACACATTTTCTAGGTACTTGTGTCATGTGTCTGATAGGCTTTGTTCTCTCTTCAAAAATCAGAAAAGGACATAAATCATTAAATAATGGTAAACCCTAGTGGTATCTAAATGAATATCAGAGCAACAGCACAGTTACCAGTACAAAAAAACCCCTTTGCCAACACAAAGTCCTGAGGAACTAGGGAAATACCAGCCACTCAGGGCAGGCTGGCCATCAAGTGTTGTATAGTATTCTTACCTGCCCTGTTCCAACAGGAGAATATCCTTCCAGCCCAATTTGGAAAGATGATAGGCTACAGATGTGCCCATAATTCCACCACCACAGATGACTACCTGGGCATGGGTGGGGAGTGAGACAGAAGATTCTGTAGCAGCAGAAGTGTTGCGCCTTGCCTGGGACCTGTTCCCCCATTTCTGACTGGCTCTCTGCCATCGAATATCAGATAGCAACCGGAAAAACATCATAGCTTCTGTCTGTTAACTTTCTAGAAATATGATCTTCATTCACTCAAGTGGAAGCAGGCCATACAAAATCAATCTACAAAAGAGAAAAACTGGTCAATACTTAATTTAATTCAGCCCTATGTGGAGGTTTAATAAGAAACATTTGTAATAAAGTACCTCTTATATACCTAACATTTTGTTAGATGTAGGAATTTCCTCACCCTTAAAATGGAAATATACTCACATGCTTTCTACCCCCCAGGTTACAGGGAAGAAGGTATTTTGCAAACCTTCAAGTACTACATAAAAGTGAGCCGTTATCATCATGAGGCATGGCCCTCCAGGGAAGATATGTCTTATATGCTTTAAGCTGATAAAGTTTACATCTATGGAGCCATAAAGATATGCATGACAGGCTATGAAATGTCATAAGTTTTTAAAGATATTTTAAAAGATATTTAAAGATATTTTTAAGATACGTGACATCAAGAAAAGAACAAAGAAGGAACAGATGAATGTGGGCTAGAAGGCTCTGAGAGGCTTCATAAAGGAGACGGCACTTAAACTGAACACCAAACAAAAAATGGAATTTGGACATTCCAAAAATTTGCAGGCACTTCAAAAATGCTTCTTGCTAGACTTGGTGTCGAGAAGAGCTGGGTAAGGTGTCTTTGACCCTTCTGAAGCTATGTGACCTTAGGCAAGTCTCTTAGCCTCTCTGTCCTCATCTGTTAAGTAGGGTGGGGATGCCCCCCCACACAGAGACAGAATGGCCTTCAAGATCTCTTCCTACCATTTTAAGGCAGAGCAGGAATAAGCACGTGTTCAGCAGTTTCAGTCATGTCCACAACCTCATTTGGGGTTTTCTTGGCATAGATACTGGAAGGGTTTGCCATTTCCTTCTCCAGCTTATTTTACATATGAGGAAACAGGCAAATGAGGTGAAGTTTCAACAAAGTATTTGAGGCCATATTTTAATTCAGGAAGAATTCAGGCCTGACTCCAGTCCTGGCATTCTAGTCACTATACCACTGCATAATACATGTGAATAATAGAAATTTACCTCTGTAAAAGCTCTTTTGTGCCTTTTACATAAGATAATTTACCTCATTCTACCTCTCAGGCCCCTCTTCTCCCAGTGCATTCCCCTTTCTCACTTTTTGGTTGTTTTTTTTTTAACATCCTAGTCAGCTCATACTCTTACCTTCTGTCTATGCATACTCTTCCTCACTACCCAAGCATTATAACCAAGTGTCACAAATATCAGAGGGAACCACTTTCAGTGGAGCAAGCTTAAATAGCTGCTCTTGCCCAGCTAAAGTCAGCTGCAGAAATTGCTATTCTAGGGAGGAACTGGATGGAGGTTATCTGAATTCTTATGGGTTTGGTCTCATAGCATCAGGAGAGGGGAGAGCCCTAGCTACAGTTTGTTGTCTCTGTTTGCCACTTTTTAAAATGTTTTGTTTTAATAAAGTTTTCTTACTTGCAAAGTAAGAATTTCCCATGTATGAATATAGTTAAACCTTACTGAATCCCTTATGATTTCTTTCCCTTTTACTTTCTCTTTAGACTTGTATTTGAAAAACAAATTTTCTGTTTAGCTGTGGTCCTTTCATGAGGAATACTTGAATCCTCTTATTTCATTAAATATCCAATTCTCACCACCACCACCACCACCACCACAATTATGAGACAATTCTTAGTTGTAAGCCTAGCTACTTTGCCTTCCAGAACACCATATTCCAAGCCCCCTAAAATTTTAATTTAGAAGTTTCTAAATCCCTATTGTAGCTCCATAATATGTGGATATTTAAATTGTTTCCTTCTACAATATTTTCTCCTTGACCTGGGACCTCTGGAATTTAGCTATAACATTCACAAAAGTTGTCATTTTGAGATCTCTTTCCAGTGAACATTTCAATTTCCCCTTTTACTTTCCAATTCTACAATATCAGGGCAGTTTTCCTTAATAATTTCTTGAAATAAGATGTCTAGATTTTGTTTTTCTGATGATGGCCTTTAAGAAGTCCAATAATTCTTAAATTATCTCTCCTTGATCTGTTTTCTAGGCCAGTTATTTTTCCAATGAGATATTTCACACTTTTTATTTTTTTTTCAATTTGTTCTGTTTCTTGATGTCTCATAGACATCAGCTTCCACTTGCCCAATTCAAACTTTAAAGAAATTTTTTTTATTTGGTGAGTTTTTATACCTCTTTTCCTATCTGGTCAATTCTACTTTTTAAAAAGTTGTTTTCTTCAGTGAGTTTTTGTATATTGTATTCCATTTTTTATGCTTCTTTTAACAAGCTGTTGGCTTTTTTCATGATTCTCTTGCATTGCTTTCATTTCTTTCCCCCAATTTTCCCTTTACTTCCCTTATTTAATTTTTGAAATACTTCCAGGAATTCATGGGGGTGGGGGGAGACTAAGATTCACATTTTTCTTTGAAAGTTTGCATGAAGTCATCGAAACTTATTTTCTTCTGAATTTGTGTGTTGATCTTACCTGATCCCATGGGAGTTTTCTATGATCAGGGTTTGTTGGGATGTTTTTTTTTTTTTTGGGGGGGGGGGCGGGTTGCTCATTTTTACAATCCGTTTCTTGACTTTTAATTTTGTGTTAAAGCTGAGCTCTATTCCTGGAGTAGAGAGAGTAATGTCCCAAGCTTCAGGTTTTTAGTGCTGCTGTTTTCAGAGTTAATTCTGATGGTCTATAAGTTTTCAGTTCTTCTAAGGTGGTATGATCTAAGGAGAGGTGTGATTACTGTTTTCCTGGCCTATGCTCTGGTCCATGATTAACCATAAGCACTCTTTTCTACCCTAGAACTGTGACTAGGATCCGGGAGTTCTAGTATGCTTGTATTACTCCTCATAATGGGGCTGCAACCAGGGCATTTGACCCAGATCCCCAAATGGGCAGTGTAATAGTTCTACACCAAGTGCCAACAAAGTGTCCCCAGTAATTTCCTTCTGACCAGTTGTCAGATTCCCCTTACTGTTTGTGGGCTAAGAGCTCAAGAAGGGGGGGAGGGGGCAGCTGGGTGGCTGGGGGGGACTGTCTAGCTCAGTGGATTGAGAGCCAGGCCTAGAGACAGGGGTCCTAGGCCTCAGACACTTCCCAGCTGTATGACCCTGGGCAAGTTACTTGACCCCCATTGCCTAGCCCTTACCACTCTTCTGCCTTGGAACCAATACACAGTATTGATTCCAAGATGGAAGCTAAGGGTTAAAAAAAAAAGTCACTGCCTCGGTTATCCTCATGCCCTATGCTGGCTTGTCTGGCTTGACCATGCTCTACTCTCACCCCAATGAGACATACCTTTTCTATCAAAATTTCTAGGTTTTCTTCGGCAGGAAAATTGTTTTCCCTATCCTTCTGTTGATTCTGCTGTTCCAGAATTTGTTGAGATGTTATTTTTAAGTTGTTTTACTTGGTCATTTTGGCTCCACTTCCCCAAGAAACCTCCCTCAAAAGAAGAGATGTGGTAACATCCAGCAGTGGTAGATAAGGCTGAATAAAGTATTCCCGGGGCACAGTACACTATAGCACATAAAAGGCATTTAATAACATCTTGATATGACTTGACTAGAGCAGTACTAGGGCCTCAAATCAGATGCAACATAATGTAATGAAGTCAGAGGACTTGGATCTGAATCCTGGCTCTGATTCTACCTATATGACCTTTGGGGGAGTTACTGGTCCTCTTTGTGTCTTAGTCTGCTCATCTGCAAAGTGATAGGGTGAGGTCCATTCTATCTATAGAGATATGACCTACAAATGCTAGACAGAGAAATCTGGGCTTGCTGAAGCAAGTAATGAGTAACCACTAACAGTTTCACAGAGTTATCACTTGATGAAAACAATTATTTTAAGGGCACAGAAATAGACTGCAGAAGGACCAGCTAGCAGGCCATAAGGTGATGAGGGTTTGATAAGGGTAGTCAGAATGAATAGGGGAATAGGGCAGCTAGGGGGCACAGTGGATAAAGCTCTGGGTCTGAAATCAGGAAGACTTATCTTCCCAAGTTCAAATATGGCCCTAGGCTCCTACTAGCTGTGTGACCCCAAGCAAGTCATTTAACCCTGCTTGCTATAGTTTCCTCATCTATAAATGAGCTGGAGAAGATGGCAAATCACTCCAGTATCTCTGCCAAGAAAACCCCAAATGGGTTCACACAGAGTCAGACAAAACTGAAAACAACACAACAACAACAAAAGAGTGAAAATGATAAAAACTGATTGTGAAGAGTCTTCAGGAACACACCTGTCATTAAGAAACAAAAGATTATAAGACATAAAATGAATAATTTTGACTATGTTAAATTAAAAAGGTTTTGTACAAACAAAACCAATATAACTAAGATTAGAAGAGAAACAAGTAGGAACAAACTTTTTTAACAAATTTTTCTGATAAATTCTCAAATATATAGAGAACGAAGTCAAATTTATAAGAATACAAGTCATTCTCCCATTGACAAATGGTCAAAGGATATTAACTTGAGTTTTCAGATAAAGAATTCAAAGCTATGATGCAAATTGTCTCCCTTCCTCCAGAGCAAGCAAGCAATTCATATATTATCATGCAAAACACTTCCAAATTGTTCATTTATGTAAGTGAATAATCTTATAAAACCAAAACCCCCAAACCATACCCATATAAACAAGGGAAAAATTATATGCTTTTGTCTGTATTCCTATTAAATCACCTTTGATTAGAGAAATGCAAATTAAAACTCTGAGGTACCATCTCACGCTTAGGTTGGCTGATATGAAAAGTGATAAATGTAGGAGGGGATGTGGCAAAATTGGGACACCAATGCATTGCTGTTGGAATTGTGAACTAATCCAATGATTCTGGAGGACCATTTGGAACTATGTCCTAGAGATTATAAAACAATGCATTCCTTTGATCCAGCTGCTTAGTGCAGGCGCAGACGGAATGGCAGGTGGTGACAGGCCCCAGTAATATCACCTACAATATCTGTATCCCAAAGAGATTTTTTGACAAAGGGGTGGCGGGAAAAGGACCTAATTGTACAAAAATATTTATAGTTGCTCTCTTTGTGATGGCAAAGAAGTGGAAATTGAAGGGATGTCCATCAATTATGATTGTGGTATATGATGGTGATGGGTGATAGAATATTGTGCTGTAAGGAATAATGAACAGGATGATTTCAGAAAGAGCTGGGAAGACCTACATGAACTGATGTGGAATGAAATCAGCAGAACCAGAATACTGTACACAGTAACGGCAATACTGTGGAACAATCAACTGTGAAATATTTACTCTCAGCAATGCAACATTCCAGGAATTTATGACAAAGAATACTATCTATTTCCAGAGAAAGAACTATTGGAGTAAGAATGCAGATTAAAGCATGTGATTTTTCACTTAAGTTTATTTGGATTTTTATTTTGGGGTTTTGGTTTGAACACAATGAAAAAGTTTTACATGATAATACATATATAACCCATACTGAATTGCTCAGAGATGAGAGAGGAAAGAGAGGGAGATAAATTGGATCATATAACTTTGGAAAATTTATATGGAAATTTGTTACATGTAATAGTTATCTTTAATATGTATTTTAAAATGTAAATAAGTATCTTTAATAAAATCTTTATAAAAAAAGAAAGAAGGGGAAAAGAATCGAAAATTTGTTCAAATATCTCAGACTTGGAACTAGGAAGAGAACTATGTAAGCTGAGGAAGTGTCAGTTTAGGAGGTAGAAGAGTTGAGTACTTTACTAGACTCTTAAGTTTTAAGGTGATTAGAGATCTAACATGGAAATACTCCACAGGCACATGACTAGAGCTTAGATGTAAGGATAATGGTGTTGTAGATGTAAGAATCATCATCAAGAACACTCTGTGAAGTTCAAGAGAGATTAAGGAAGGTACTATTAAAAAAATTAAGAACTGAGTCTTAGAATATGGTGACAAGCAGGAGAAAAAGGAACAAAGGAAACAAGAAATCTTTAAAAAAAAACAGAAAGAAAAGAAGGTAACCCAGGATGAAAGTAGTCAAGGAATGGCATAAAATTATTCAAGAATAAGAGGCTATAATCATTTATGTGAAGAAAAGGGTGCCAGTGGACAAATGTCACAAGTACCCTTCATTTGGGCTCCCATTGAAAGATCAGCCCTCTCTGACCTAAGTTCTAACCCAACCAAGGTAAGACTTGGCAAAGTTACTAAAAATCAAGGTGAGTCAAAGAAAATGGCTCATCCTCCAAAGGGGAGAAAAATGGTGAGGAATAGGACAATGGGAACAGTAGAGAAGTTGTGGCCCTCATAAGAAAGAAGGTACCACCAGTCATTAAGGACACTGCTAACACACCTACAAAGAAAAATATATTGACCTTAAGCTGAGAAAGCAGCAGCTTTCTCATTATAAAAGCAGAAGATAGTCCAACACTAGCCAAAGTACTTGTCACACCACAAAAGACTAGAGCAAATTCCAAAAAATGGAAAAAATGCCAAGAATGAGGACAATGAAAGAGAAGAGTAGGAGGGATGATATAGAACCAGAGTCCCTGAAAGTGATGAAAACATAGTAACTCCAAACAAAGACCCGGTAGGAAGGCTCTGAAGGGGAACCTATAGACACTTACCAAAAGGTAGCTCCTGTGGAAGCTAAGGCAGAGGATGAGGAGAGGATGAAAATGAAGTCAAGGTCAATGCTAAGAAAGAAAAAGAAGAAATCTCTCTGACACAGAAGCAGCTGAAAAGAAGAAAAAGGGAATGGAAAACTGAAAAGACTCCAAAGTCAAGAAACAGATACTAGACATTGAAACATCTATGATTTTTAATCTCATGGCTAGAAAATTGTTTTTCAACAAGTTTTCCAAAGTTTGGTGAAGAGGAAGTTGGATTTGATGAAATCCTGGAAAAAACTGTTCCCAGTAGCTCCAAAGTCCTTGTCTCTGAAATTAAACTGGAAAAAGCAAAGGAACTTAAAATAAAAAATCATACTTTTTTGTCAAAAGCCTGAACCACTGAAAACACTCAGCAGAAACTAAAGGAATACTTGAAGCAGCTACTGGATTTCTTCGGTCCCAGGATGGGACTCCCAAAGGGGAATTTAAGACAAAATATAAAGAGCATGGAGATGCGTGCTGCAAGATAATGCCAATACCGAATCTAGGAAGGAAGGGTTTCATAAAAACAAAAAAGGGAGGCAGGAGGGAGCGTAAAGTCAAGAGAGATCGGTCAGGGACAGGGCGCATTATAGACAAAGGTTCCTCCCTCTCCCAGGGTGGGTCTCGGCCACAGCTCCCTCGGTATGGACGCGAACACTGGACCCGACAACTTCGGTGACCTAACTTTGGACTAAGCCAATAGCGGCCCTAGTTCTTAGAACTGAACCCACACCCAGGACCAGGAGTACGGGTAGATCTACAAAGAACTGGGTGGGAAGCCGACTGAGAGTGGAGGACCCTGGGGCTGGAAGAGAGCCGAAGTGGGCGGAGGGGGGGTGCGGCAGGGGCGGGACGGCTGAGGCCAAGGGCGCGGGGCGGGGCCGTTGGGCGCACCGGTGGGACCTGGAAAGTAAAGAGCCCTGAGGGAGGGAGGAAGGCTACTAGCCTTACCTTACCTCAAGGCCCCGCCACAGACTGAGCAACAGGCGGAGGTAGTGGCGGAGCTTCTGCGGTGGGAGCAGTGCGGTAGGATCAAGAGGAGACGTCGAGGCAAGGGGCAAGGAGCCCGCGCTCCCGACCTTCCGCGCTTTACGGCCCCTTCGGCTAGGGTACGGCGGAGGGCAGCGAGAGCCGTACGTGTGTCGTCACGCCGCCGCCCTGCCCCGCCACGTGGTATTGTTTGGGTTCCGGAGAGGCCCCACATGCGTCCGGAAGTTTTAGGCGGCCCTTCCCTTGGGCTCGAGCCACTAGCATTTGGACGGACTACGTTTTTTTCAAACCAAAGCAAATTTTATTGATAAAATGTTTAAAACATCCCATTACAAGTTCAGCACCCAAGATGTGCTACATCCTGGGGCTCAAACTAGCACGTATCCCTTGGCTCTGAAGAAGCCGAAGACTGAGGAGGACCACCACTAGTCAGTATTGGCGCAGACGGAATCGCAGGCAGCAATGGGCCCCCGCTGCTCTGCACAGGCGCTGACGGAATCGCAGACAGCAATGGGCCCCCGCTGCTCGACACAGGCACTGACGGAATGGCAGGCAGGAATGGGCCCCAGCTGCTTAGCGCAGGCGCAGACGGAGTCGTACGAGGCGAGGGGCCCCAGCTGCTTAGCGCAGGCGCAGACGGAGTCGTAGGAGGCGAGGGGCCCCAGCTGCTTAGCGCAGGCGCAGACGGAGTCGTAGGAGGCGAGAGGCCCCAGCTGCTTAGCGCAGGCGCAGTCGTACGAGGCGAGGGGCCCCAGCTGCTTAGCGCAGGCGCAGACGGAGTCGTAGGAGGCGAGGGGCCCCAGCTGCTTAGCGCAGGCGCAGATGGAGTCGTACGAGGCGAGGGGCCCCAGCTACTTAGCGCAGGCGCAGACGGAGTCGTACGAGGCGAGGGGCCCCAGCTGCTTAGCGCAGGCGCAGACGGAGTCGTAGGAGGCGAGGGGCCCCAGCTGCTTGGCGCAGGCGCAGATGGAGTCGTAGGAGGCGAGGGGCCCCAGCTGCTTGCCGCAGGCGCAGACGGAGTCGTACGATGCGAGGGGCCCCAGCTACTTAGCGCAGGCGCAGACGGAGTCGTACGAGGCGAGGGGCCCCAGCTGCTTAGCGCAGGCGCAGACGGAGTCGTAGGAGGCGAGGGGCCCCAGCTGCTTAGCGCAGGCGCAGATGGAGTCGTAGGAGGCGAGGGGCCCCAGCTGCTTAGCGCAGGCGCAGTCGGAGTCGTAAGAGGCGAGGGGCCCCAGCTGCTTGGCGCAGGCGCAGACGGAATGGCAAACGGCGGCGGGCCCCAGCTGTTTGGCGCAGGCGCAGGCGCATACGGAATCGTAAGAGGCGAGGGGTCCCAGCTGCTGCGTGCAGACGGAGGAGGAGGAAGAGGGGGCAGAGGGGGCGAAGACGAAGGCGAGCCCCACCTGTTCAGCCCTGGACTAAGGGAAGACTGGCTCCGCCTTCGGGCGATAACTTGGTTACTCCGCCAGAGAGAGAAACTTTTAACCACCTCGTCGCTCCGCAACAGTTCACTATCGTCTTGCACCCGCACGCCGGTCATGACGTAGAAGGCATCCCGCGTCCAGCAATTGCACTGGCGCTCAATGGTCAACACGTTGGCCCAGTTCTTGGCCCGCGGATTCTTTTGCAACAGGATTTCGACCGCAGCCTTGAGGTCGGAGCGGCATTGGGAGGCGGCTGCCATGAGCCGTGCAAAACCTGTGCCGCTCTCCAGGCGGATGGAATCCTGCACGACGGGCGGCAGACTGAGCAGGACCTCCTGGGCCGCGCGCTCCTCCTGGTCTGTGGAGACAGGATGGGAATTAGGGGCAGGATCCGACTTATCCGCATTTTGCTAGCACGGGTTAGACTGAGGCGCCCTTTCGGCATCTGTGGCCAAACAGCCAGCCGAGCTTTGATAAATGGTTTAAAGAGAATTGACTTCTCTTGTAGGGCTTTTATTTGATGCCTTTAAAAACATTCTGAGAAAGCAATGCCCCTGCACAGCCCAAGTGAGGCTGTGTCCTCCCGAAAAGGTGAAGAACTTCCGAACTGATCTATGCCGGCTTCTCTTACATCCCTCAAGCGCCCTTCACAGACCTCCATCCCAACGCTTACATATCAAGCAAATCTTACCCAGCTGGACCCACACTCCTAAGCGACCCCCGAGGTCAGCCCCTGGGTATAACTTTCTGCTGAATATTTTCCAACATCTTAACAGTGTTTTGGAAAGGAACTCATCTTTGTTCCTCTCAAATATCTCCCCATCAATGCATTTATACCGTTCCCCCTTTCAGGTAAAACCCCCCATCCCCATCCCCCACTCACCTTGGAGTAGCCCAGATGTAGATTGCTGAATACCTTTGGCTACACTGACACTAGAATGAAAGGAATGGCTGATTGATTCTGCCAGGGAAGCCTCCAGGATCCTACTCTTTTTATATAGTCTCCCTTCAATGCGCCATATTCATTTGGTCCCTCATGTTTTTCCCACTAGATTGCCTATTTTTTCCCGAAGGAAGAAAGCTGCATATATGACTTGTATTCATTCTCAAACGGTCTACTTCAGTGTGCTGCAACCTAGGCTTACTCTTGTTCCTGCTTCGTTTGCCAGCCCAGTTGACAGTGGCATTGTGTAGCGTTATGAGTTGCTAATCTTTGGGTACAGCCTCCCCAAAAAACCTCCAGGCCTTGGTGGCTGGTACCAGACCCACCGCTAAGCAAGAACATTAATCCTAAAATCCCCAGCCATGCAGTACCTGTTACAAATTCCAAGGCAAAGCCTCCAGGTAGAAAGGGATTCACATCTGGTCGGCGCAAATTAGAATGCAGGGCTGCCAGCCTAGACAGGACATTCTTTCTCAGTCTGGGATCCATCTGGATTGTTGTCCAGGGGGCTATCTAGAAATTAAAAATCCAAATGAACACATTACCCAAAGAAGATGGTCATAAAAAGAACCCATGGGGTATCAATTCAACTCCATCAGCACTGTGTTGTTTTTACAGGCACAACATCCCACTCATTAGTTCTCTACTCTTTGTGACAACCACTATTTCAGATTAGGTCCTCATCACTTTTCCCCTGGATGAATGCTATATAGCGTGCCCCTCTCCAATCCATCTTCCAATCAATAAACATTTAACATTATGCTAATCACAGATGAAACTGAGGCAAAAGACAATCGCTCAAGACAAACCCCTCAAGGGGTTTACTATCTAATGCAAGAGACAACAAGCAAACAAATTTATAAAGTAAACTGAATATAGGAAGAAATTAAGAGAAGGACTGCATTGGGAACTAAGAGGGGGTAAAAGGAAGCTTCCCATGGAAGGTGGGATTGTAGTCACTAAAGTGGTTTTCCTGAAGCTCACAGATCTGACCATGTTGGAGTCTCAGCCCTACTCAATAAACTCTAAGAAACACCCGTGTTTGGGCATTTCAAGTTTTTCAAAACCCTCCTAGAGAGTTCTAGTTTTCTTACCTGCTCCCTTCCACACTCCGTCCAGTCATATGACTGCCCCCCCCACACCCGAATTCATCCTCTACTTACCTCAAACTCTTCCAATCTTCACTTCTTTCAATATTCCAAGACAAGTACCACCTGCTGGAAGAGGTATTATACCTTTCTCTTCCCAAGACTCACTCCAGCCTGGACCTTAGTCTTTAAGGTTACCTTCCATGTAGTCTGCCTCCAGCAAGCACCTATTTCTAGAGTGTGGCCTCTTCCCTTAGAATGTAAACTGCTTGTGGGCAGGGACTTTTTCTACTCTTCCTCCCTCTTTAGTACCTCTTTCAGCTAAGGACTCAATAAAGCCTTGCCTGTTTCAGGCACACCCATTAGGACTTCACATTCCTTGAGGGCAGGGACTTTTAAAAGGATTTTCCTTTGTATAGTGTTTAATAAAAGCTTGATGAGTGAGTGCACGCTCCTTGAATCACGTACCTGGAAAGGACCTTAAAGATAATTTAAACTCTCTCCTTTTACGCAGGAGAAAACCGAGGACTAAAGCTAGATTAAATTGCTTCTTATATCACTTCTACAATAAATGTCAGCATTGAAATGAGTGAATCATTTATTGTTTTAGAGGCTCATGGGGCAAGTAAAACCCACTAGTGTATTTTAAGAACCTCCACAAGCATCAGGCTTAGGGGAGGTTGAGCAGTTAAAATTGGCCTAAGGGCAGCTGGGTGGAGATGGGTGGTCCTGGGTTCAAATCCTACTTCAGACACTTCTTAGCTAGGTGACCCTGGACAAGTTAAGAGATCATTCTGCCTTAGAACCAATACTTAGATTCTTAGACTGAAGGTCAGGGTTTAAAAAAAAAAAAAACCTGATTTGAACTTGATCTGATGGTTTTCCTGCCTGTGGTAGATGAGAATAAAGGAAGCTAGCATTTATCAAGCACCCACTCTGCCAGGCCAGGTGCTATGTGTTTTACAAAGAGTCTCTCATTTGAAGCCACATTAGGGCCTTCTTTAGCACCACAAATGAAGTGGAACTTTGCTTCTAGGTCTAGGCTCTAAGCCAGAATAGTCTCACTGAGACTGACAAAGATCCCAGAACATTAGGAAGTGCAACTAGCACTTCCAGGCTCTTTCATTTACAGATTACTTCAGTTGTGTCTGACTCTTCTTAACCCCATTTGGGATTTTCTTGGCAAAGATCTTGGAGTGATTTGCCATTTCCTTCTCCGGTTCATTTTACAGATGAGGAAACTGAGGCAAACAGTGACTTGCCCAGGATCACCCAGCTAGGAAGTGTCTAAGGCCAGGTTTGAACTCAAGGAAGATGAGTCTTCTTGACGCCAGGCTCAGAACTGGAAATAACAAGAGAAAAGCATGTGAAGCAGCTATAGCAAAAATTCTGGACCTAGAATAAGACACTTCTGCTAATTACCATCGATGTGACTTGGGGGCAAACTATTTCACTTGTCATTACCTCGGTTTCCTCATCTGTAAAATGAGGAATTGAAATAAATTAATTCTAAGATCTAAATTAAGTGGAAGGATGGGGTATTCCATTCCAGCTAATTAACCACACTGAATAGTTTAAGCCCCACCCCCCAATATCAAAGTTTTGTTCTAGTAATCAGAGTTCTAATCCTACCATTCCATGTCAAAATTGAAATACCTGTTAAGGGAAAAGAATAGAGACTCACATAAAAGCCTAGCACCATCCATTTCCTGTGTTTGGAATTTAGGGAAGAACTCTGAGAGAATCTAGAAAGAAGTTGTGTGAAGTGGAAATTGAGGGGACCTTGAAAATGTCAAAGTACATCCTCTTTAACCACTATTAAAAAATATGACTGAGGAAACCACTTAAAACATAATGCTTTATTGACAAAGAGAAATGGGGGCACAGTCTCAAGTCACTGACCCAGGATAGATGCCCCCACTCAAGGATTTACAGAGAAAATGGGGGGCACTGCTCAAGTCATTGACCTAATCCAATTGACAAAAAAAAAAATAAATCCCTTATTTCTAGAAGAATCCTGATGCAATCAAGCCTCCCAGAAGGGATTATAACATTTTTACAATGGTTCAAGACAGAATGTTGAATTTCTTTACAATGGCTTTACAATGGACACATTCAAGCTAGTTAACATCTTAGACAAATTGCAGAATAGCTTTACAATAGGTACATTTAATCATTTTAAAGAAATGATCAGGGAATTGGAGACATTCTTTGTATGTCTGAGATTATCCAGCAGAGACTAATGTTATTCCAGCCATTGGGCTTCATTCAATGGGAGGTTTCTAAGACAAAAGGGTACTCAAGATGGGTACTTAAGATATGAGCTTTGGGTCAGTCTTGGATACCTGCCCCAGACAAATCCTCAGACAAACTCACTTAAGGCTGTAAGGGGTCTTGAAGGGGAAAATCGATGGGATGGGGCAGGGAGAACCAGCTTTTACTAACTTTCGGGTGCTATTAATAACTTGAGAATAACACACTAATTTCTCACTCCACAGAAACCCTCTGATTTTAACTTTCCAACTTGTGTTTTTCTCACCTGCCTCCCTTTTATACAAAATCAACAACTACTAATAACATTGCTAACTAGACATACCTCATCTTCAGAAGTCATCTAAGATGGATCTTCTCCGCTTGCAGCAACTATCTCTGCTCCAAGATGTTTATAGAAGTTTTGGAGATGCTCTTACTAAAAGGAATCTTAACACAACCCTTTTTTACAAACAAATTTCTCTACCCCAAGTCCTGCAAGATACAGAGCTTCTTGGACATCAAAACTCTTCCTTCTTGGGAACTTCCATCTAACGATTTGCTTTTTGTGCTGATCATTGGGACTTATCACAAAGGAAAAGGCAACCAGGAAAAAGATGTCCTCGTGTTCCCAAAGGACTCTGAGTGGCTTCACGTACAAGCCAAAATTGCTACTGTCTTATGCCATATAACTTCTACACAAGGATCATATCCTTACTTAAGTCAGGAAGGTCCAGTCCAAGTTGATCTAGGACTGTCATAGGAGTATCTCGTCAACATTCTTTCTTTTTGGTGATAGATCAATCATCAGACAGCCATAGCTAGATTTTCAAGCTTACCATAGCCTCAGTTGAGATCCCCAAAGCCTTTTTTTTTGACAAATCTTATCACAGTTCGGAGAAAATTACTCTCTCAATAATCCAATTTTATTCCTAAAGTTTACATAATCCAAACAAATTTTTTTTGTATGGCCCCTCAAAGCTTTGAAATTTTACAAATAAAATATCTACTCTGCTACTAACTTTTACTCTACTTACAGCTCTACACATCCATTCTAAAGGGAATCATTTTTCTGCCTGCTGTGAGTAACTCAGAAGAGTCCTGGTTAGCAATCTTATTAATAATTACATGATCCACATACATAACAATATCTTTTGCACATTGTCATAAGCAATTCGCCTCAAACATTTAGTTTACAAATCATAGATTATTTGTGAGTAAAACGGATCAAATTGTAACAAATTGCTTCTAAACATACATTTGCAAAGTACATATTTTGGTAATAATATATCACAATTTAGTCAAAAATCTAGAAATTCTTTTTAACAATATTCCAAACTCTTAGTACAGGTTACAGCTCAATTTCACAAAATTTAAAGTGTCTCATTCTCAGTGGTCATTATATTTCCACTTGATGCTCACTTCAATAGCATAAATACCAAAACAACATTTCCACATTTTCATTTGTAAACCCCAAATTTTAGATTATATAGAATCTTCTTACTATTACATTACCCATTATACAACATTAAACACTCATTTTAGGCCAATCAGGCTGGCTATCAATTACATTTAGATCTCCAACTTCAGTTTACATGTTCAGACATTCAAATTCTAACCATTGTTCACTTTAAATGACAGTGAAAACAGCAAGCATTTTCACAACTAGACTGGAACAGAATAAAACCCCTCTGGAGCCTTATTAACTGATAAACAATTTGCATTCACTTTCACAAGGACATTCCAGAATCATTTGTGATTTTTTAAAACCACATAAATCAGCCTTAAAAATTGTCCCTAAACAAAAGATCCAAAGATATCTCTGTTCTTCTCTTCTACTTTCTCTCTCTGTTGGCCATCAGAGGAAGAAAGGAGAAACAAGTTTCTAGCCTCTGTCTTCTACAAAGAAAACAAAATGCAAAATTCCTTGAATTATTTCAAGGTTTAAGAAACTCAAAATCCACGCAAAAGTGTTCTTTTTTAGTTACTTAAACTCAATTCTCTGATCTCTCTCTGTTCCGTTTTTCCAGACTAATGGTGGAGAGAGACAGATGCCTCATCAAGCAGAGGTTTTCTTCCCCAAAATCCTCCCCAATTTGCACACACAACACAGAACGCAGATTTACAAAAGACACATAACACAGTTAAAAGCATGTTTAAGCAGTATTCCTGGGAGTAAGAACTTCTACAGCCTCATTCTTCCAGCTTCAATAAAGCTTCACATAAACTAATTCTCTCACATAAACTACTCCTTTCCTTTTTGCTAGAGTATCAGGCCTAGCATGGCTTCTAGCATCTTCAAAGCCTGGCTAAATGTATATAATTCACAGGTCTGAGCTGGCCAGGTCTCTAGAGGGCAACCTCTATTCATTAGAGCCTCTTTCTTTCCCTCAATTATCCCATAGTCATTCCTTCTTTTTTCTTTCATCCAATCATGCTTTGTTTTTTCATGATTTTCCTTCTCAATTCACCACAAAAACATTTCAGGGTTCAAATAAGATTTCACTTCTGGTGATTGGGTAATGGGAACAGGAAAATTCTCTCCTTTTACCCCAATCACCAAGGGTCTCACTTTACAAAGTTTAGCCTCTGGGGCTAGCACAGTAAGGGACAACCTAGCTTCCTCTGTCTCTATCAGGAAAGTGGTGTCTGCCTGATCTTCCACTTCCATGGTTACCAATGGTTCCATGTGAAAGTCAAAGAACAAACTGATTCCTCTGGTCCCCAGCCTTTGTGAGAAGCTCTGCCCTCTCTGTTGTTTGGTTCTATCACCTACTCCACAGAAATAGCACATAGGAGGGACACAAGTGGCCCCTGGAGGCCTTGCAAATTGATTCAGATTTGAAATTGTGCAGACTTGGTGAAGTGGCCTCCTCCAAAACTTAATTTCCTACTTTCTTGTACTAGAACAGCAGTGTTGGCAATTGATTGAATATGAATTGGCCTTCCTCTCAGAATCAAAGATTCTAGATAAGGAGGCCACAGGTTGTCTTTGTCCTCCCCAAGGCTGTACAAGGGCTCCCAATGCTATTCCTTGGTCCACTGTGGCAGACAAATGAAAAGGCTTGCTCAGAGAGAGTTGGGCCAAAACTGGGGCTGATTTTAATGTGTTAACCATGAAATCTGGTCACCTCAATTTTACTCCTGCCCTTTGAGAAACCCCAGTACCAGGCACACCTGTTTTGGGTTGAACTATAGGCCTTCAAGTGTTTGGGGACCCCAGTGTGTGTGTGATCTGTGGACACAGTCCCAAAGTTGAGCACCTTTATTTGTTTTAGAAGCTTCTCCCATTGTATTAAAGTCCTCTCTCAGGAAGCCCAGTTCTTAGTTTGACCCTTTTCTTTGTAATTGTTATAATTGACCACTCCCTGATACCCCTGAGGCTGGCTGCAGATCTCTTTGCAGCCTGCTTGCAGTTTGTCCATGCAGACTTGCTGTACCAAGTTCTCCAGAGGGTATAAAAGACCCCCAAGTTCTGTCCCTCTTTGGAGCTGGCATCTAGCAAGGTGTCTTCTCCCAGGAATACACCCCCAGAGTCCCCAGGGATACCTCCCCAGAGTCCCCAGGGATATGTCTCCAGAGTTCCTAGGGTGTTGGCACTGGGCTCTGTGTGGAGGCCAAATATTGGACCTATCTCTATCCTGATTAAAGCCTTGGTTTTTCTGACTATTTAATTGCCACGGGCAGGGTCCAGCCTCACTCACAACTCCAGGATTTCCCAACAGGTGGCAAACAATCAGTCAAAAAAATAACAAATGGAAGACAGCTTAATCATTATGGTCATGGGACTACTTTGCATCTGATAGCTGCTCTGCCATCCCTATGCCTGGTTTTTATTTTTATACCCATTTTCTTGGCACACAGATACATTACCTAACACACATGTTCAAAGAGAGATAATTGGAAAAGTGATACATTAACTTTTAACAAATCACTTGATTAACATTCTATATTCTTATATTGTGATTATAGACAGCATACAAGATAAATTATTTCATTTTCTCATTACCCTATGAGAAGTTTTGAACTTACAAACAATCAAGGAAAATTACTTATTGCTTTTAACAAAATGGAATAATTAATCAGAAGTTCTTAAAAGACAATTCAACAATCATATCATTGAGTTTGAGGGGCACTGGGAACACAATTCAAATTTAGTATTAGACTGGTCATTTCTCAGGGTTTTTACTAGGGAGTTTCCCACTGACAAGTTACTGGTTTGTGAAATTGAGTCACTGAGGCATATTGAAGCTTGGTGTACCTGTAGTGTACCT
Organism: Monodelphis domestica; assembly: GCF_027887165.1. Classification (NCBI taxonomy): domain Eukaryota; kingdom Metazoa; phylum Chordata; class Mammalia; order Didelphimorphia; family Didelphidae; genus Monodelphis; species Monodelphis domestica. The sequence goes on along the minus strand of NC_077227.1, from coordinate 715,100,182 downwards.
GTACGTATTGTATGGACCTTTATGATTGACTTGTGTGCTGGCTTCATGAGAATAGGTTTCTGTGCGTGGTAAAGTTTTGGGTTTCTGTGCGTGGTAAAGTTTTGGGCTTGGCCTGTAGCTGTGCTGGGAATTATTTGCCTAAGTAAAAGTTAACCCATGATAGTCTTTTGGGATAGGGTTTGAGGATCTGATCTTTTGGTGATGTTTTAGAGAATTAGGGTACAGGTATTTTGCTCTTGCATTATTCCTTTTGAGACTAGGGGGAATAGTAATCATGTCAATTCCATAGGTAAGGGACCTTGATGAGAGAGGTCATGCAAGGGGAACTGAGTGGGCAATCATATCTTGCCAAGGGCTACTCTGTGGCCTCCTTAGCTACCACGTGTGACTCTGTCAAGGCGTCATGGCCTGATGGCTCCCAGCATCTAATAGTTCTGTGTTTTTTCCAAGTTAGCAAATTCTTTCTTTAATTCTGAAAAATTTCCCTTTCCCACTGAATCCCATTCTATGGGATCTGGAGCTTCTGCTAGTAGATGAGCATACACTATCTGTTTGCCCATCAGAGTATAGGGATCTGGCATCATTGGGTACATTGGCATTGTAAAATGGAGTTTTTGAACCCTAGACTTGAATCCCCAGAAGTTCTTGGTATTTCCCAGAATTCCCTATAATCTCACCTGAGTCTCCACCTGGGCAAGATCACAATTATTATTTAACTGGCAGTAACGCCTACCTCTCTCTCTTCCATTGCAATGATGTAGTAAGTAAACTAATTGCAGGGATTATGAATGGACTAATCAGCCCTGGGCATGTGATTTCTTATTTTGTATTTTCTTTATTCCTTGATTTTCTAATAATCCTTAAATAAACCTCATAAATCTAATATTTTTATTACTAGATATAATTTAATTTTTACAGCATGATTATTTTATTTCTCTCCCTCAAATCTTGAACTAACAAGTAACTTCTGTATTGGCAAGATCCTAAAAGTCCCATCTTCTAAGAAGGCTATAATCACAGTTTTTAGTCCCCTTCTCCCCTCAAGGGAAATTGGATATAAACAAAGGAACTGGGTATGATTTTGTTCTGTTTTGTTGTTTTTAAGGGAGGAAAAAAAATGGGGACAAAAAGGAACATTCTAGGTATTACCAAATGCCCTAAAAGTGCCCCATTTAAGATATTTCTCAAGGACACAGACTTCTCTTCTCCTACCTCCCACTTGGAACACGAACAAATATTCCCTGCCTAGTTATTGATTGTGTATGACTTGAGTTGAATCCCACTCCCCCATCCCCACCCCAACAGGTAGCTGAATCAGAAAATCTGATGACCAAAAGTACCACATAAATGTAGAAGAAGAGTCAGCTTCTTATTGATACATCTCATGAAGGCAGCCATTAGGAAACAAGACATGGCCACAGCTGAAGGTGGAAAATGGAGTTTTTTTCCTGTTCTATAGTAACAGTAGCATCCTTATACAGAGGTGCCTGGCTGTCTTGCTTTCTCCTTTGGGTTTCCTTTCTTACAGTGTTGACCTTGTCAATAGTGAGGGTCTTGGAAATCTTATGAGATGAGTGTTGCCTGGAAAGCCACAGAGGCTGTGTTGGCAATAGTTGAAGCAGAATGATTTAAGACAAGGAAAATGTTGGCATGCCAGAGGGAGTCCCCAGAAAGATGACCCTTCTTGATGTTTGATCAGACTGTGCCCAGGGGAGGAGAGACATCGAACAGTTAGCCATCAGCTTTGCAAAAAGCTGTGTTCCAACAAGACTTGAATATTATTTTCCCAACTGATTATATTAGTCATGATAAGTTATTGGATTTTGTTCTGATTATTCTTTGATTCCTTATTGCTTAGCATTCCCTTTTTTGTGTAGGAATAAATTACCTGTCCAAAGATGGTATTAACTCTCCCCTGTCCATTTTTAGACTTAATCACCAGAAACGTATACACCCCACTTATCCTTAAGTGGAGGAGGTCTGTGACCTCCATGTGTGTGAAAGTGGGTGACGAATCAGAACCCAGTCATAAGCAAAGCTTTAGCTGTAATTGGTCCATGTAAAATGGAAGGAAGGCATAAGAAGTAACAAAAAGGAATGGTCTTTAAAAATGCCAAGAACTTCCTGTGACCAGGTCTTTCACCTTCAAATTGACCTTGGAGGAGCTCTGGCTGAGGATTGCTAGACCACTGGAATAAAAGTAGTGAGTTCAGCTCAGTGAGGTTTGTCATTAGAGAGAGTGATTATAACAAAGTTTTAGCCTTGTTTTGCAGCTAGAAATCTATTTTCCTTTTTTCCAAGCCCCACATGTCTCTAGAATTAGCTTAAGTGAGAAGTGAAACCTGGGGAGATCAGTCAGGAAGAAGAGCGTTAAAGTAACAAAAAGCTGGTCCTTTTTACCCTAAGAGGCTTTTGGAACACAAATAAGGGAAAAAATAATTTATAAAAACTCTTTTTGCACCAGGCCAATTCAGAAAAGCAGTGTTTCTGCTCACAGAAGGAAACATGTAGTAGAAACACATGGTCCTAATGTTTTTTGTTTTTTTTAAACTTAGTCTCTGGCTAAAGGCTTTTTTGCCTGCCCTCCACCCAAGGGCTAATTGATTAGGGTGTACCTGTACTCACAACTATTTTCCCATTTAAAATCCTTAAAAGACCACACCCTGACTCTATCCCCTAGCTAGTAGCGCTATCTACTGACAAGAAATAGAATTGCAAGCATGGCCCAGTTTCCTGCTTATCTCAAACAGCTCCCATTCTGAGAGAGCATTACAGAGCTTACATTGCTCAAAGTTTTAGGGCATCTTCTCTTGCTACCATTACTGGGTGCACTGCTCCTTGCAATTAGCTTAAGTAATCCTGAGATTCAGGGGGGAGATTTATCTTCTTATACCCCTTTGCCATTCTGGCCTGCCCAGTCCCTACAATACATCCAATATGGGATTCCTCCATACTATGTTCAGTGCGGAATTCTCCCTCACTATGGGATATCCCAGAGGTTTGACAAAATAAACCTAAATGGATAATGATCCTAGGGAGGGGAAGGAACCTTAAAGAGTCTGGAGGTGACTTTTTAAGCCTTTTCAGACCATTGCTTTATTGATTGCTAACTGTTTGAGTTTGTTCCCCTTCAAAATAGTGAAGAAACCTGTAACATAGTCATCGGAATTGAAAAAAAAAAATTGAAAAGGACTCTTGAATTCAGTGCCTGTGTCCTGTCACATATATTGTATTTGCTGAATGTTTTAAGTTCTGCAATAAATGTTAGGGTTTTGGGAATGGGATAGGATGTTACAAAGTAGGGCCAATATCAGAAGAATAAACTTTGGGAAGGCTATCTGTGGCTGACAGGCCCAGTCCAGGCCGAGCCTATCCTGAGATAATAAACACAAACCACTATATAACAGGCACAGTTTGTTGTATTGAATAAACAAGGGAAGGTGAAAAGGGAATTTGGGATAATCTAAACTAAGGTCAATCTACCTAAATCCACCAGATCTAAATATCTCTTCACAGAGATTTCTTCTGAGTGAATTTCCTACTGTGATCCTCCTTAACTCCTCAAATTGTCGTTTAAATGTATTCTTATGATTTTGGAGATTTTGGTACTTCTTGAATGTGCATTTGCTGCTCTACTACTGGTTGTTTTTTTTAATAAAGCTGTTTTCTTAGTGAAAATTATGTACACTCACACTGTGGATCATAGTTAAGTGAAAAAGGATCTCATTTTTGAGTGAGAAACCTTTGCATTCTGCCTCTCCTTGGGTAAATACAGTGTGTCACTGATGTAAACTATATACATATATATATGTATTTAATTTTCTATAATTGTTTTTCCTTGTATGTGCAATAGAGTATTTGAATTCTTTTTTCTCATTTCTTGTACTTAAAATACATATAATCAATATTAATCTTTTTTATTTTGCAGTAATATAAGTTTAAAATATATATTTGCTATAATATTAATGCATAACCAAAAACTTTTGACTATGGAAACCTGACATTTATTGATAAATGTTATGGGACCGTGATTAATGTTTGTGTCTGATTCCAGGAGAAGGGAACAAAAGACCCATTATAAAGTGCAAAGAAATAAAAGGTCAAAAAGACCAAAATAGTCATGCCTGGACTATTGCATTGGCTGCTGGGGGGGAGGGGGGAGCTGTCTGCCTCAAGTCTCTGCCCACTCCAATCCATCTTCCATTCAGCTACTCAAGTGCTTTTCCTAAAGTGCAGGTCTGGCTATGGCACCTCTCCATGCAGTAAACTCCAGGGATTCTCTGGTTCTTCCAGGATCAAATATTCAAGGCTCTTCATAAGCTAGCCCCCTCCTACCTTTCTAGTCTTCTTCTTTTCAACCCTTATCATCTGTCTTAGAATCAATACTAGGTATTAGTTCCAAGGCAGAAGAGTGGTAAAGGCTAGGCAATGGGGAGTAAGTGACTGGCCCAAGGTCACACAGCTAGGACGTACCCGAGGCAAGATTTGAACCCTGGACTTTCCATCTCCAAGCCTGCCTCTCTATCCATTGAGCTACCTAGCCATCCCCTTTCCAGTCTTCTGGAAAAACTTTACTCCTTGACACAGATTCTTCAACCCAGTGGCACTGACCTCCTGGCTGTTCCTTGAATAAGTCACTTCATGTCTTATTCTCTCTGTCTGCCCTCCATACCTGAAACACTTTCCCTCCTCCACTCAGCTTACTGGCCTCTCTAGCTCCTTTTACATCTTAACTAAAATCCCTTCTTTTACTAGACGTCTTCTCTGACCCCTCTTAATTCTGGGTCCTTGCCCCTGTTTATTACTTCCCATTTGTCCAGTATATACTGTATTTGTACACATTTGTTGTTTGTTGTCTCCCCATTAGATTGAAAGCTCCCTGAGGACAGGCACTTTCTTTTGTCTCTTTTTGCAAAGAATCTGGCACATTGTAGGGGCTTAATCAATATTTATTGACTGACTTTACTATTCTTATTTGTTGCCAGGAGCAGGGGCTGTGTGAATTACCAAAAAAATACCCCCCCCCCAAAAAAGAGAAAAGAGCATTGGCAAAACACTGAAAAATAAACAGAAGGTAAAAAGTCCAGCAGGAGACAGTCATTTGGCGACCATCTTGTTTATATAATCTGTACTTTATTTATTGTTTTTAAGGCTGGGTCTTCCTATCTTCCCCAAGCTGGTGGACCAAGGTATACTTGTGAGCTCATTCCCATCCTGACCAATCCAAAAGTTCTGACCTGCTCTCTTTACAGTTTGGACTTCTTCATTCTTTCTAGGCAACAGGGGAGCCCACTATATGGGTGCCAATCGGTGTAAGTGTGAACACCTGATTGGCTGAACCCGCTGCAACTCAGAATTCCTAAGATCCAGCACCTTGCTAGGATCACAGCAGGATGCTATTATGCCCATCTCAATTTACACTTTGAAAAACAAACTCCATAGCCAGGTCTTACAGGTCCATATGCAATCCTTTTGTTGTTGTTGTTCTTTTAAATGGACATATTTGTCCTGGTTAAGTTCATAATACAAAAGTAATGTTTTTAAAGGTAGTAAAAAAAAAAGGCCATGGAGGGCAGCAAGGTGGTCCAGTAGATAGAGAACCAGGTCTGGAGATGGGAGGTCCCGGGTTCAAATGTGGCCTCTGATACTACCTAGCTATGTGACCTTAGGTAAGTCATTAACCCCAATTGCCTAGCCCTTGCTACAGTTCTACCTTAGAACAGATATTTAGCATAAATTCTAAGAGAAGTAAGGGTTTAAAAAATAATATATATTTTTAAAGCTATGGACAGGGCTGTTGTCTGTGCCAGGATATTCAGTGTAATGAGGGGATATAGCAGCTAGTGATAAGTAAGCAATAACTATGGGGTCTTTTTGCTTTCAGATGTTGGAACCTCCACTCATCCTACCTGGGGACTAATGCCAAAGCTACCTCTAAGAACAACCTGTCTCCACACTCATTAGACGGGATTCCATCTTTCTTCTTTCTCCTTACAAAAGAGCAATGCCCCCTGGAGGAGCCATCTGGAGGGACTATGGACCATGAGGTTCTGGAGAGAAGCCCAGAGGGATCCTGCCTCCCCTATGGCCACCAAACCAAGTTTCCTCGTCCTTCCGTTGGCCGCGATGCCCCTGAAGGATTGAGGATTTTGTGGTTCTCCTGAGGTTTCTTCCTGATTGGATACGGTGACCCAGCTTCTTTGGGGATCTTGTCACCCACACATTCTCCAGTCTGGGGAGATGCTGAAGCTTGTGGCTACCATAGTATGTGTGTAGGACTGGAAGGCATGGAATATGACATTCCAGAAGGTAAGGGACCTGGGTCTACAGCTAAGAATCAACTGCCCAGCAAAATGGACTATATTCTTTCAGGGGAAAGTATGGGCAGTTAATAAAATAGAAGATTTCCAAGCATTCCTGAAAGACAACAGCAACAAAACAACAGGCTTAAACAGAAAATCTGATGCCCAGACACAGAACTCAAGAGAATCACAAAAAGGTAAATAAGAAAGAAAAAAAAGAAGGGACTCGATAAGGTCAAATGACATGTATTCCTATATGAAAATATAATATCCGTAGTATGTGTGTATGTAGTCGTTATACAAGTGGTGACTCCACTTGGCTGAAAGCTGGGACCCGTAACTAGAAAACCATTCAGCTTGGGATGGGGGTAAGAGAAAACTTTGGGAGTGAGGATGAGGAGCCCTGATTGGGCAGAGGCGAGGGAGCTTCAATATTCTTTATGCCACCTCATCTATCTGCCAAGTTGGTGCTAAGGAGTTCAGTAGTGATGAGGGAAAAGTTGGAGGGAAAGGGATAAGCATGTTCTTTTTGGAATGAAGCCAGAGGGGCCTGGGAAAGCTTCTAACTCTAGAACTGAGACAGATGACAGAGACCGGCTCATCCAACCTCCTCATTTTTACAGATGAGGAAACTGAGGTCCAGGAGGCTAAGCCACTTGCCAACTTCTAATAACATCAGAGGCGTGAATGAGTTGAACAATCTGGGTCTCTGACTTGAAAGCAAGGCTTCTCTCCATTGGACCACGTTGCATCCTTCAGCATGCCCTTGTAGGACCCAATTTGTCCCATTTCTTACTTGTTCCCAGAGCTTAACCTCAAAAATTAACACATTACCCCACCACTGGACTCAGACTTGGAAGATTTCAACCCAGAAGTTCTACACACTCTTCCCCAAACCCCCAGATCAGAGGGATTCCATGGATGGTGGTTTGGCACTTTCCTCTCCCCACTTCATGGAATCCTCAGTGCCATCTGACCAAACTGAACTGCCACATTCCCCTTCCCAGTCGCACAGAGCCTGCCCATGTAGGGGAGCCCTGAAGAGTGAGATGCCTCATACCCCATTCTCTACTCCCCACCTACCCAGAGCAGGAAGTGGTCACCATTGTTCCCCTCCACAACCCCTAATGCAGCAGAAGACAGAAGGGGCAGTTCAGAGAAGAGGTGAATGCTCTGTGTTGGGGCTCAATGCCCTGGAATGAAAGCTGAGATCCCCCCCAGAGCCCATCCAACATGACTCTCCTACTCTGCTTGTTGCTGCTTTCCCTCTCTGGTGAGTTCTTTGCCTTGTCATTCTCCTCCTCAGGTCCCTGTTGATTTGTTTTCTTGGGGACAGGGACTAGCGCGATGACTGGGGGAAGAGTGACAGCTCTTAAGGGTAATTCCTAGGAGTTTAAGTCCCATGAAAGAAGGGGTCTCTTTGGGGTAACTTTGGGAGCTATTTCTTGGATGGAGACTTTTGTTGTTTTTAAATGCGTAAAATAGTTGGACTAGATGACCTCTAAGGTGATCCTAACAAAAGAAAAGAAACAAAAGTTTTATGGCGGACGGGGTTGGAATTTTAAGGTGTAGCAGAGGGGAACCCCATTTTTCTATAACAGAAATAACAGACCCTTCTATTCTCCCTCCCCCTACTGCCCTGAAGGTTTGCTCCCCACCCAGACAATGCTGCTTTGAAGAGGAAGTGGCTATGGGTTTTGGAGGGGGTAAGGAAGGGGTTGGGCCGAGGCTGGGGGGGTGGGGGAAGTCCAGTCCTTGAATAATTAGCACCCAATTATGGGCTAAAGTGAATGGTATAGACAATAAAAATTCAGAGAGGAAAGACCAGTGTGGGCTGATTTAATAGGGAGATGGAATGGGACTCTAGACAAGGAGGATGAAAAAAAAGGAAAGAATCAGAGCAGTATCGCCTAGGTGCCCGGGGAATGGTGATACCTTGTGGAAGTGGTAATTCTGGGGAGTCTATGTTGAATCTGATTTTGGACATGCCAAGTCTCATGGGGTAGTGGAAAATGTTCAGTGAAAAGTCGAAATTTTGGAGGGCAGTTAAGTGCCTCACAGGATTGAGAGCCAGGTCCAGAGATGGGAGGTCCTGGGTTCAAATATGACCTCAGTCACTTCTTACCTGTGTGACTCTTGGCAAGTCACTTAACCCCCATTGCCTAGCCCTTACTGCTCTTCTGCCTTGGAACCAATACAATAGTATTGATTCTAAGATGGAAGGTGAGGGTTAAAAAAAAAAGTTAAAATTCTGAGATGAGTTTAGGTAAGAAGACAGAACTAGAAATAAAGATTTGCAGTTAGAAAATTCCTTTTATTTTTATCCTTACCTTCTGTCTTGGAGTCAATGCTATGTACTGTTCCAAGGCAGAAGAGGGCTGTAAGGGCTAGGCAATGGGGGTTAAGTGACTTGCCCAGGGTCACACAGCTAGGAAGTGTCTGAGGGCAGATTTTAACCCAGGACCTCCCATTTCTAGGCCTGGCTCTCAATCCATTGAGCCACCCAGCTGCCCCCTAAATTTCTGTTTAATCCCCAATTTTGAATCTGTGTTTGGGTTTGAGATGTTATAGTGGACTGGGCAGAGTGTTGTGCCTGCAGTCAGGAAGATCTGAGTTCAAATAACGAGCTGGGTGACCTTGGACAAGTCATTGTTTGTCTCAGTTTACCCATGTGAAAAATGGGGAAAATAATAGCACCCCCCTTCCAGAGTGGTAAGGCACAGATGAGAACCTTGCCAACCTTAAAGTACCATCTACATGCTAACTATTATTAGGTCAGCAAAGAGGTGATGGTTGAAGCTTAGTGCATGAGATGATGGAGAAAAGAGGACCAAGGACCTGGATTTGGGGGGTAATCCTGACTGGAGAAGAGCAGGCATTGGAGCCGAGAGGGGAATCAGGAGGAGTGGGGAGGGGAGAACAAGGAGAGGTTAACGTCATGGAAACGAAGGGGAATAGAAAGTTTCAAGAAGGAACTAGATAATTGGGTTAAATGGTGCAAAGAAGAAAATGAGGGGAGATCAAAGCCCAGTGGACACGGATGCGCCTTTCGCCATCCCCTTCTCGTTGGCACACAACAGGGCTCAGGAGATGCTCATGGGTCATTCTTTGTCCCACTCAGGTTTTCAGGCAACTCCTCCACCTTCCTTGTTCCAGCCTCAAATCTCTGTGTTCAGCGGACAGGGAAACCCACAGATCCTGTGCCAGGTGCTGGGCACCCCTGCGGGTGCTCATGTCCTGTCCTGGTACCAGCAGCTTCCTGGGAAGGGGCCAACCTTTCTGCTGAGTCAGAGGGAGGGGGCTTCCCCAAGCTATGGTCCTGGGGTGGCCCCCCGTTTCCTGGCTGAGCTGGACCCTGAGGAGAACAGCGCCCGCCTCACTGTGGGCAATGCCAGGCCTGCAGATACGGGCATTTACTACTGTGCTCTGTGGAACGCCGGCCAGTACATCTTTGGAGAAGGCACTCAGTTCCTCTATCGGGGTAAGACCCCGGTTAGGGAGGTCCGAGCTGGCCAAAACGTCTCCAACACTGGCTGATTGAGACCTGGGGGGGGGGGGGGAGCTGCTGCCACCAGGGGGTGAATTCTAGAGATTTTGGGGGAGGGAGAAGGAACCAAGGGGGGGACAGGGGTGAGGGGGATCCTAACCAAAGATTCGGAGCTTTCCATGGTGGATGGGGCTGGAAACTAGGGAGAGGGGCCTGGTGAGGAGGGAAGGCCCCTTGGACTTATGGCGATCTCTTCCCCATTTCTATCTGTTGTCCAGCTGAGAAGTTGCCTCCAGCCCCCCTCTTTCCTCAGCTGAGCGTGCTCACTTCAGGCCCAGGCTCTCCGGTACTGTGTGTGGCCCAGGGGCACCATGCTGGCTCTCCGAGGCTCTCCTGGACGCTGGGGGGCCAGCTCCGGAAAGGGGGAGCCGTGGAGAGCCTGCTGGAGGACATGGATAACGCGGTGGTCAGCATCCTGCACCTGCCCAGCAGGGCTCTAGGAGGCACCGTGACCTGCCAGGCCCGCCCCGAGGGCCCGAGCTTGGCCGCCATGCTGAGGCTGCCTCCTGAGGAGCACGGTGAGGGCATGCGGAGGCAGCTCTCCCTGGCCATCCACGGACCGTCCACCCCCGGGACTCCCCTCACCCGGCTCTCCCAATCGCCACCAAGTTGGCGGATGAGCCCTTGGTCCAAGGCAGGGTCGGAAGTGCTTCCATCTAACCGAGTTGAGACAGAGGCCCGGGAGCGCTTAGATGAGGGGGTTGTTCCGGGGACCCCCGTCTGTTAATGGGCTTCCTCCTCCCCTTCTCTTCCAGGGTACCTGGACCAGTGGGCCCACGGGGAGGCCTGCAGCGGGGTCCAGGAGGACCAGGATGCCCTAGGTAGGGTGACTTCCGGCCTCCTGGCTAGGAAGGCGGCCAACAATCCTTGAACTTTCTGGCTTCCTTCCGCGGCCTTTCCATACCCGAGTCCTGCGTTCTGGTCTTGGCTCTGCTTTTAACCCCCCCAGGATCTCGGCCTCCATGTCCCCCTCTGTAAAAAGGGGATAAGCGGCTCCTCTCGCGAGGTGACTGCAAAGGGGAAGCGGATAAAGACGAGGGCGGCTGCTGGTTTCACCCAGATCCCGCTTGGGAGGGGCCATCTTCAAATAGGAACGTCTCTGGCTCCCCTTGGATTTAATGTGGAAAAGCAGGCCTGGAAGGGGGAGGGGGGGGGACGCTGTCTTTGACGTTCTGACTCTCTCCCCACAGCCCGCCTGGAGTGGATGCTCACCGTGGCCGGCCGCTGCTACCTGGCGCTGCTGGGGGGCGCTCAGCTCTGGGTGCTGCTGCTCCTGCTCAGTTTGCGGGCCAGGAGACGCCCCGGACTGTCCGCTGGGGGGCGAGGGGGGAGCTCAAGTCCCCCACTTCTGTCGGCTTTCCCGTCCCTCCCACCCCTCTGCTCTCCCTTTTGCACTCAAAACAGTTTGTGAATAAATGCAACAAAACATGAGGAAGTGGTGCGGAGGGCGCGAGGCAGGGGCGGGTGGGAAGGCCGAGCTCCAGACTGGGGACCCCTGAGAGCTGCCTGACCCTGGCTGCCCCCGGACGCCTGCCCGCACCGGGAGGGAGGAGGAGGGAGAGAAGTTCATTCATATGACTTGGGAAAGCAGGTGTGGAAACGTTAACGTGTCCTTGGTGACACATGAAATAAAAGCTCTAGAACAACATTTCCAGGCTAATCCTGTGCCTCGGAGGTCTGCTTTTTTTCCATTTTTTAAACCCTTGTCTTAGAATCAATACCATGTATCTGTTCCGAGGCAGAAGAAGAGTAAAGGCAAGGCAATGGGGGTTAAGTGACTTGCCCAGGGTCACACAGCTAGGAAGGGTCGGAGGCCAGATTTGGACCCAGGCCTGGCTCTTGATCCACTAAGCCACCAGGAGGTCTCGAACTCTGCCCCAGGTCACTAAAGCAGCCCTATGTCAATAGAGCACTTGGTCTTGAGAGCGGACGACCCTGTTCAAATGCAGTCTCAGACACTTAACTGGCTAGGTGGCGCTTCGGTCCTTTCCAAAACGGGGCCATCAGATGTGGTGTGACCAGGATGGAGACATCGGTCCTAGAGGCCACCTCCCTAGTGCTGCCTTCTACAAGGGCAGAGTGCAGGGGTAGGGAATAAACAGCTCCAAAGACACCACGCTGGGAAATCTGTTCTGGCAGGGGTGAAACTTGCTTGATGGGGGTGACTGTTTCAGAACAGCTGGACCAAACTCAGAAGCCACGTCCTCTGGGAAGCCTGGGCCTGGATTCTTCAGACTGCTTCCCTTTGGACTGACACATGGGTGAGTGAAAAGGGCTGACTCCCTTTCCTTGGCTCTTAGCCTCCAGAGAGGCCCCTTGTCTTGGAGGAGGCCTTGTGGATGGAAGTCTTGTTTAATTAATCCTCTGGCACCCCCACCATCCCCGCTAGGGCCTCTGAAAGCCAGCCTGGTTTGGACTAGGCAGGAGTAGCTATCTCTCTCTAATTTTCCTCCCTTTCTTTCTCTCTATTTGTAAATAAACTATCATAAAAAGTCATTCTGACTTGAGTAATTCATTTGGAATTTAGTAATTAAATTCCTGGCAACCATACTCTTAAATATTCAGTCTAACCATAATTTTTACCCCTTATAGTCAGGGTTAAATTTTAATGGTTTGACTAAAATATATGCTCGAAGTAAAAAATGATTTTAATAGCTTTTATTTACAAAAGCAGTGAAAAGAGTGAAAGTAAAGAAATACAAAAGGGTAGAGAAGACATTAACCTATCTAACTAAATATTGTTCCAGTGCTTGGCTCAGCCAGGACTTATTAACCTTCAACCAGAATTAAACTATCTCCAGAAGACAGGAAGGGAAAACCAGTTATCCACTCGCCCAAGTTCCCTCCAAGAGGCAGATCAAGACAATAACTGGAGCTGAAGCTGACTCCCAAGGCTGACTTTCTTCTTTGAGACCTTCTTCTTGAAGTCAACTTCCTTCTTGGAGTCCACTCTCTCTAGCTTCAGAAATTCAGTGCCTTTTATAGTGGCTTCTTGTCTCCTCCCCTCTTCACAGGGGCCAATCACAGCTTCCAAATTGTCTAGCACTGCCCAGTGTTTGTGGGAACTCGTTTGCACCTTCTGAGGGGTGGATACTCATCAAAAGGGTTCACAGTTTCTGAGGGCGTGAACTCTTAAAAGAATTCACAAGTTTCTGACTATTTGAGTTAAAAAAAAAGGGTGGAGCTCTCCAAGTATCTTGCTAGCTTCTCACCTAGCACTAAGTAGGATGTGAATTCACTAAGTGGTTTGAGAGCTCTTCCACCTAGTTCAAACTTGTGTTGATTCAAAGTTATTGTTAACCAAAGCGTTAACACCAACTAGGCAAAGGGAATAAAGGGATCCTTTTCACAAGTGTAAACTCAAAGAGAACAAAGAATTCCCTTTTACAATCCCTCTGTGATTCTTTGGGATACTCTTCTCCCCAATGAATCATTTTACATAATCAGAAACTACAATAGAGAAAAGAGGGGAATGAAAGAGATGGAGAGTGAGAGAGAGCAAACCAATGTTTGCTAGGTGCATTGACAATAAACCAATTACAGGGCAATCCCTTGTGGCATACAAGTTTACATTTAAAATTCTTGTGTTCAACTCCCCAAAGGTCAATCAGTATCCTCCAAAGTTTATGCTGGATCATTCTGATGCTGTGGAGGTTTCTTCAGGCATTTTCATGGCGCCTTCTTCAAACAATTCATCTTCTAGATTTAAAGTTATCAAGCTCTCTTTCCTGAAATGTTTCTTTCTCAAAAGACTTTATTTTTTTTTAGTTTTTTTTTAGTTTTTTGGCAATTCTACAATCCCCTTTGAGGAGGGTGTTCACCAACATTCAGATCCACTTGGGATACATTAATTTTCATTTAGAAAACAGCTTTATATAAAACTTTTGTAGCAGGAATTTCTGTTTTGTTCTCTACTTTTAAGTTGACATTCCATATATATATATAAATCATTCAGAAGTTACTAGGCTTCATGAGAAAGGCTCCCTCTTATTGGCCATTTAGGGTTACCATGCCCCTTAAGAAAACTTTCCCACCTCCTGTGTAAGACTATAACCCATCACAGGGTAACCAAACCCCTTGAGTTTGCTCCCTCCTTTGGCATGAGACTGTAACAGCTCTAAAAGGCATGTCTTTTATATGTCCCGTCCATTTTAATGTGGAGGCGAGGACTACAATAGCAAAAAGCACTTCAGATTTTTCATTCATTATATTTTATAAATGCAGGGGTGGGCAATATTATAGGCACTTCGCTTCAGAAGGTCCTTTAAAATCAATTAAATTTTTCTGGACTTTTACAATGGTATTTTCTCCAATTCAGTTATATGCAGCAGAACACACAACCAATAGTCAAAACACAGTAACTTAACAAACAGAATTAGATCTGAAAACAATCAGCAAACACAATGTGTGTGACAGGATACAGGGACTGAATTTAAGTCCCCGGCCCTCCTCCCCCCCTCCCCCAATTCCAATGCTCCTTTACAGAGACTTCTTTACTATTTGGAGGGGAACAAACTGACACAGTTGATTCCTCAGGTAATTTTAGTGTCATAGCACCGATTGATTGGATGGGAAATGCATTGTACAGGCTGAGGCCAAGATGCATTTTCTATTTGAATCTCTAGGTTACTCAGGCTATTAGTCAATTTTCTCTTAAAGAGAGATATATGAACTGCAACATATCCTGTTATTATAGGTATCCCCAGGAACAGTACTAGATATCTACACTGTGATATATTTTCTGGGATCACAACCCATTTTTATTATTTTTTAATTTTTATTTGGTCATTTCCAAACACTATTCATTGGAAACAAAGATCATTTTCTTTTCCTCTGCCCCCCCACCTCTCCCATAGCCCACACGCGATTCCACTGGGTATCACATGTGTTCTTGATTCCAACCCATTTCCATGTTGTTGGTATTTGCATTAGAGTGTTCGTTTAGAGTCTCTCCTCAGACATGTCCCCTCCACCCCTGTAGTCAGGCAGTTGCTTTTCCACAACCCATTTTTAGATAAACAAGAAATAGCATTTTCCCCATTTGGGTTATGCTGCTCAGTAGCATGATTGGTTGCCTATTTAATTTTAAAGTTTAGGACTTGGCTTTCTTCAGCTGAGGAATTTGTTACTAATAGATGGCTGAGGGATAGCAGAAAGGAGAATATCAGAAGATTATGGGTACTCATCAAATCTTCTTGGTCACCAGAAATGTAAACACCTTGCAAAAATTTTAGGGGTCCCCCTTTCCAGACTTAAAATGTCAGCCAAGATGTTGAGATATATCAATTCTATGTTCAATTTTCCTCAAGGAGAAAACACGGTCACACAGACCATATGTTCTAGCATTACAACTGGACAGAAGGGAGCAGCTGGATAGTACAGTGGATATTGTTTGGACCTGGATTCAAATCTAACCTCAGATACTTCCTAGTTATGTGACCCTGGGCAAGTCTGTTTGCCTACCCCTTACTGTTCTTCTTAGATTTCACACTAAAATAGAAGGTAAGGATTAAAAACAAACAAAAATGCCCCAGAAACAATAAAAATCTGAGCAGCATAAGTTCTATATTTCTCTAGAGCATAGGGCACATAGTGGAAAATCAGTCTGTTTTGATGGAGAGTCTTCAAATCCAACTGGAACCTCTAAAAATCTAACAGGTTGAATGATTGTTTCTGGGATCTTGTCTTAACTAGAGCCAAACAATTCCATTCCAGCTAGGGCTCTCCACTGGCTCTGTATTGCACAGCCATTGGTCTGAGGGAAGGCACTTCTGACCACCTTCAAGAACTCAAAGTATACATTAAGGTTAGACACTAACACTGGAAACGGCTATTTCTAAGTGTTTTCATGTCCCTGATCTCATTTGATTTTCAAAACACCTATGTTTGGCAGTTAGCAACAGGGTTAATTTCCCGTTTCCACCAATGAAGAAACTGAGGCCCTGTGAGGTTAAATGACAAAGATAGCTGGAATCAGGAGCAGGATTACATCTCTGCTCTCAATCTGGGGCTCTAGTAAATAGATCCGGCTCTCCCTAGTGTGAAGATGGAATTCTCTCTCCCCTGCCCATTTTTAGATTTAATCACCAGAAGTGTATACACACCACTTATCCTTAAGTGGGGGAGGTCTGTGACCCACGTGTGGGATAGTGGGTGATGAATCAGAACTGACTGTCCCCTGGGAAATTCTAAACAAAGCTTTAGCTGTAATTGGTCTATGTGAAATGGAAGGAAGTCACAGGAAGTGACGAAAAGGAATGGTCTTTAAAATTGCCAAGAACTTCCTGTGACGCAATCTTTCGCCTTGAACTTGACCCTGGAGGAGCTCTGGCTGAAGACTGCTTCTATTAGGACTACCATATGGGTGAGTGAGAAAAACTGACTCCTTTCCCTGGTTTGTTCTGAGAGGTACTAGCCTCCACTAAAACCGCTCCTGCTGAGGATCTTGGCCTGCTTCTATTTTTTCTTAGAACTACCACATGGGTGAGTGAAAAAGGCTGACTCCCTTCCCTGGCTTTCCTGGAGAAACTAGCTTCTGGAGGGGCCCCTTGTCTAGGAGGAGGCCTCCTGTCTAAAACCTTTGTTAAATGACCCTTAGGCACTCCCATGGGGGCTTCTGGAGCCCTACCAGAATAAAGCTAGGGCTTGAGCAATAGTCTAGCTCCTTAAGCTAAATTTCTTACTCTGCCCTTTTTCTCATTTCTCTACTTTCACTTTCCCTCTATTTTACAAATAAATTGCTAAAAATAATTTAGAATTGGTTAATTCCTGGTGACCATACTCTTAAATAAGCTAATCCAACCCCTTACAATTCCACACACACACACACACACACACACACACACACACACACACACACACACACACACACACTAGACTGCCGCAAATGGCCCCGGTTCATTTTTTTAAAGGCAGTTTGGGGTTGCTTTTCTAGGCATTCTTGCAGAAGGTAAGATAACGGCCCCATCTCTTCCCTCTCCACTTAGAATGTGCTGGGGGTGGTCTTTAAACTCCTTCATAGGAAGGCCCTTCAGGAAGGGCTCATCTTGTTCCCAGGAACAAGAAGCACGGAAGAGAGTTTGCTACAGGTTCTTAAGGTCAAGCACTTGCCACATTCTACCATCCGTGGTATGAATTCACTTCCTCTGCACACCCAGACCCAGAGCACAGACCTTATAACCCCAGAGCTGTTGAACCCTGTCCTTCCTTCCTCTCCTTCTCTAGATTAAACTCTGCCTCTTTTAGGTCAAGGTTGAAAAGACCCCTAGCAGAAACCAGAGCAGAAAGGGCATTTTCTCTAACAATGTACGTACAGAAGAGGTTTAGGTATCTGGCCCAGAGTCACAAAGCTAGCTAGTATGGCAGCAGAATGTGAACCCAGGCCTTGGGCCTTCTAATTTCAGGAGGAAGGGTTCTCTTTCTCTTTGGTATGGACAAAGAAAAGAATGTTGTCTGTCTTACATAATGAATGGTATACAAGCTACTTCATCTTTCTAGGTCTTTCTCGGTTTAAAAAAATCTGTTAAGTGAGGATGGAATAGATCAGAGATTTGTAGCAACTTGTGGACGAGATTTCAGGGATGACCATAGCTCCACTCCAAGAGGGGCCAATTCTAAGACTCCAAGGCTATGGGGACAGTGACAGGCTAAAGTCAGGGCTGGGAGGAGCACGGGAAGGGAGTTTCAGAATCCCCCGGTCCTTCTAGGCCCAGCTATGCCACTAATTAGGTACACACTGCTATACAAGTTAAGCTGTACTCGTTTTCTCTGGTCTCAAATGGGGACAAGCATCTTAGCTTTCTCATAGCGCTATCATGACACGCAAATAACATGTGAAAGCTCTCTGAAAAGTTAAGCAAATGCTTGGAGGTCTTTCTATTCAACATCAAAGTCTTCCTTTCTAGGGAGCAAGTGAAAGGCCACTCAGCCTTATCTCCAGCCTGGTCTGCTGCCTAGAGGGAAAGGGAGTAACACCATTCCTTTAGCTTTAAGTACTAGTTTCCTACCCTGAACTGCCTGCTGTGCAGAGGGAATTCCACAGGTCAGACAGACCCCAGAGGAAAATGAAAATCTCTTTAAATTCATTACACTTCAATTAACAAACTCTGCCTAACCCAGGGGTTCTGAAAGCCCTGAGGTCATCACTTAAATCCTATTCCCAAGGAAGTGGTATTCTTCCCTGCAAATCTCATTCTGAAGACCAGCCCTTCTCCTGCCTCTCCAGAATCTGTTACCCAGGAAACAAACTCCACCTGCTTTCTTTTCCCTTCCCATTCATTTGGCTCCCTCCTGATGACAGTCTCTCCCTTTCTAGGACTGGCTATACTTTCACCCCCACCTTACTAGCTGAGGTTGGGGAGTCAGAACATTCCTGGCCTCCTTATTGCCATTTCCAGATTCTCTCAACCATAATGGATGCTAACTGGATCCATATTTACTATCCACTTAAACATCTGGTATCTGTTATCTCCCAAACTTTGGGACATTCCCCTTTTTTCCCTTCAATGTACTCAGTGCCTGGTTTATAATTTTTCTTTCCCAACTCCTACTTCTTAGAGTAGTGGACCAATGGAACCAATACTCTCAAATGTCTTTATCTCACATATCGTTCCTTACCCAAAGCAGCCATAGTAAGTTAAACGGTTATAACTTTCGCCTCGCCATCATCCAAAGGTACCCCTTCTATGTACATAAACTGAACTTCCCTCATCCTATAGCAGATCATCATCCCACCATTCCTTCTGTCTTGCAACCCCCAAACCCTAGTCTGTTCTTCACAAAATAACCTCCAATCCTTCATTTGTTTCTCAGGACATCACCCGTCCTAGTTCTGCTCTTTTGCCATCTTGACCTCTTGATGAATCAGTTCAATTTAGCACTGTCCTCTGGGTCCCTTGTCGCCTTATTGTACTGCTGGTCTGGCCCTGCCAAGCCTCAGCAATGGGTCATGAGTCACTTACACCATTGGTGGCTTTGCTTTAGAGCATGGGCTGTTGAAAGAAGCTGGAGAATATCATGAAACTTCTGCCTGGGCACTCACTGCTGCTGCATAATCCTTTTATACCTTCCTTATCAACTCAACACCCCATTCACTACAATCCCTTTATAAACCTCACATGCCTCTCCTTCCTACCCTCTTGGCTAAGGCCATGTGCCAAGAGTTTTTTCTTCTCCTCATCCCATATACCACCATCTGCCACTATTTCTTCCTTAGCCATCGCCCATAAAGGAGACCCTTTACTGAAGAGAAAACCCTCTCAATGCACAATCCTATGCCAGGCCATCTATAGTAAGTGTTTACTTTCTCTCCTTTTACTTTCTTAACACTCTACAATCTGACTTCTGACTTTACCATTCCACTAGAATTTTCTCAAAAATTACTGATCTCTTAGTTGCTAAGCCCAGGGGCATTTTCTCAGTCTTAATCCTTCTTGATGTCTCTGAAGCCTTTCACACTGTTGGTCACTCTCTTCTCCTTAATAATCTTTTCTGAGTTTTCAAGACACCTGGTTCCCCTCCTCCTACATGGCAGCTTCTTGAAAGTCTCCTTTACTGGAGATAAACTTCTGCCCAATTACTGTGGTTAAACTGGAGGGCTCTATCCTAAGGCCTATTCTTCATTTTATTAGCTCCCATGGGTTAAATTTTCCAATTCTCTCCCTTCTTCCCACCATTGAGAAGGCAAGAAATCAAATACCCATTATATAAATGAAGCCATGCAAAAGGTTTCCACATGAGCCATTTTATGGGAGAAAAAAAAAGCAAGAAAAATGAAGGAAGTGAAGGAGATCACGGAGATTTTAATTAATATAGAGAGAAGGAATTAAGGAAAGGAGAGAGAGAATTAATTTAAACTGCTCTGACTCAGGCTGAGCCAGGCAGGAGCCAGGCAGGAGCCAGGCAGGGAGGCCAAAGTGGCCTTGCCTCCCTGAGCCTAAAGGTAAGGGAGTCAGTTTTATCTCTCACCATGAGACCGTCTCCAAGTTGGGTTCCAGTCGTCCACTGAACTCAATTTCCTGAACTAAGTTCAGAATATCCACTCCGAACTGAATTTTCTCAACTGACTTTTTACCCCTTCCTTTTAAAGAAATTTTCTCTTATGTCACCTCCCCTAAATTTTTACATCTACCAATCACAGTAGACGCTTTTTTTCCAGGACTGCCCATTCTTAGTTTTCACCTTCTCTGGTTAGATTATATATATCTTCTGAGGTACTTCACACTTCTTTGTTAAGCTTACCTTTTGTGAGTTACTTGACTTTTTGGTGATTAATTTAACCTTTACAGGTAACAACACCTTTTTGTAGTAGTTCTGAAAATAGACTTAGCTTATAGTTCTAGCTTCACTATAAGGTATGAGTTAAGTACCTTCATTGTTCAATCAGGAGTTTACAACTTTTATCTTCCCCTAAAGTATGTCTAAGTATGGGTGGAGTAAAGTTCCCAAGACATTCCTGATTTTTGTTAGACCAAGTATCTCCACTGTTACAATAAGGAAATAGGTTAAAATCAAATCTTCTAAAGTACAGTCAGAGTAGTTTTTAAGATTCACAATAGAACAATGGATTTTTGAGTCAGAAGGTTTGAGTTCAAGTCCACCTCTGCCACTGTATAAGGTTAGGCACAAGACCTGGATAATAGGAGGTATGTAAACACATACTAAACTAAATGACTGATCTCTCCAGAGTGGTTTGGCTTCCCGGTATGTAAAATGAGGGGATGAACTCAATGGCTAAATAGATGATCTATTTTTGTGAACTTTATCATGGCCCCCAGATCCTCAGGGCCTTTCCCTGCCTCCTTTTGAATGGAGAGGGTGGAGAGCTGATTCGATGAACTCAAAAAGCAGAAAATAAATGAGAAAGAAGGGAGAGAACTTGATACCTACAGTATGGGCAGGGTTCTTCCCCTGTCTGAGTGACCTGAATGAGTCACTTACCCTCTCTCTGGGTCTATTTTCTTTTTTTTAAATAATATTTTATTTGATCATTTCCAAGCATTATTCATTAAAGACAAAGATCATTTTCTTTTCCTCCCTCCCACCCCCCATAGCCGACGTGTGATTTCTGGGTCTATTTTCTAAAGATGTTCTCTAATGAATGTTCCTTCTGGCTCTGATGTGCTATGTTTCTCTATGTGTTGTTTCAACTCCAGCCATTTCAGAAACCTCTATTATCTAATCTATAAGGGAGCAGATGGAGGAGACATAGCATTAATAAGCCTTGCAGGTTAGATGGGAATTTTGTTTCTGCAGCTTATTTTCTCCCTTCAGTGGATAAAAACTATGTGTTTTAGTTTTGTTTCATCAACTTACAGTAGCATATGGAATGACTGGTAACTTCCCATTCATCACAGACAGAAGAATTTAACAAGTAAAAACCTGCAGACTCTTTTTTTTTTATTAAATTCTCCCATTTCATCTGTACAGAAAAAAATGCACATTATGTTCAGAATCTCAGTAACATCTCAAAATTACACATCATGAACATGTAAAAACAAGGAACGGCCAGAATTTTATACACAGAAAACAATTTACAAAAGAGTCTTATTTTTATTTCTTTTTTCCCTCTTTTTTCTTCGTTCCTTTTCTTTTCTTTTTTAAAAAAAGGTCTAAGATAACCCACAGCACTTGCTGTCTTATTTCAATGCTTTGATTGACTTGAGACATTGCCCTTGGAGAGGCTGACAACATGGTAATGGTGCTAACCACCTTCCAGTCTGGACTTTCTGCTTGATCCTCCCTGGTCATCCACTATTCTACTCAATGCCCACCTCCACCCCCCAGCTCCTGTCTGAACATGGGGAGCAATTCCCAGATCCTGGTACCTCTGAGCTCAGGTTTATTAGGTGCTAAATAACAGATGCTTGGGCCAAGGAGTGAAGTGGAGGGAGTAAGTACCACCCTAACTCCACTCCAGATCCCAAATTTCTCTACTACCAAGATCCCTATAAACCCCAACATATGGTGGGAGTGGGGGAGGGGAGGAAGGGTTCTCTTTCTCTCTCTTTGGTAGTCTGCTCATGGGATGAAGAAGAGAATGGGGTAGTAGATCACTACAGGATTCATTAACTTCCAGCTCTGGGCTGTCACATTCTTCTACAGCCTTGTGCTCTAGCTGAGAGGCTTCCCCTAGAGCCTGAACGACATGAGGACAAGACCCCAGGAACCTAGATATACCAGTCTAGGTTGATGGCTACCCAAACCATGAAAAAGCAGTAGTGGTAGTAAGAGGTGGGTGAGGAGGGCCAAAGAGGAATCTCATTAGAAAGTTAGCCACCTCTAGAGATATATCAAAAAAAGGCAAAGAGGAGCCAGAGTCAAATACAGTAAATGTCACGTGTAAAATGGGAAGAGAAGGGGTTCAGAGAAGGGTACAGTACTAAAATTTTAATGCAACAGAATACCACATTTTACAAAACTAGATGATTCAAATAGGGATATACAACTCTAGCATTCTGACTTCTGTGCTCTTATACACCCAGAATTTGAAAAAATAAAGAACAGGTAAAAGTATTCACAGTTTGAAAAGACACATTCTTCTTTCTCTTCTAGGAGTCGACTGTGGGAATTACAGACCCTCTCACTGGCTGGATGAGGGGCTGGTGGAATACTTGTAATATTAAGGCTGGAGACAGCTGACAGGCTAATCTCTTATGTTCCCAAACCCAGAGTTCAACAACAATGGTCTGCCTTGTGGAGAAGATGGCAGCAGGCTTCATTTATGAGTCAAAACAAAGGAGGGATGGATGGGTTGATTTTGGTTTATTCGAAAGGTAGTCCTCATTCTCTGAAACAACACTCATTCTACCTCCCCCTCACTCCTATCTTGTCTGCCTCTCAGATTTTGGATTTAAAGGAACCTAGATCTCTGTAGAACTCCAGTGGAGACTTTGTGAAGGATGGGTGGTAGCCAGAGAAATCCAGGGTGTAAAGTATTTTGAAGGCCATACTGATGCAGAAAAAAGACTTAGTTCTGATCCAACTGAGAATAAATACAGTATAGAATGAAGAAACTGGATGGGCAACTGTCAGACTAAGGGATTAATACTCACTTTCTAACTTTAATGGAAAGTTGTAAACTCCTGTCAATACTTCTGTAAGGTGATGTCAGGCTGATGACATATCCTAGGTGTGTTCTCCTAGGAGAAAATGAAATCTGACATTTGCTTTCCTAGCAGATGAAAGGAAAACTTAAATTTTTATCAACCTTTAATAGTATTGCTTTCCCAACTCTCTCTGGGAGGATTAAATGATATATTAAAGATTCTAGAAGTAAACTCAATACAAAAATATTTATTAACAAATAACTTGAAGTAAATGCTGCCTTGTAGCAAGGCCCTGAAGTAGCTCTGGTTTCCCAAGAATGTTCTAACTTAGCTTTGGGGGTCCCTAGATCAGGTAACCCTGGAAGTAGAAGTGACAGCTAGAAGACATCTTTAGGGTACAAAAAATGAAAGTTCCTTCTTTACAGTGGGGTTATCTCCTTGAAAAATTCTCAGATCTTTTGAAAAAAAAAAATATATATTTGTGTATATATATATTTCTCAAGGTCAGATTCTTTCCCCCACTAGAGGCTTTTCTCCTGAAAATATCTGACTATCTTGTTCATACAGGCACTGGTTCTACCAAGAATCATAACATACTACTTTTCTTCCCCAAAGACTCTTCTTTGGGTAATAGCAATTTCAGAGAATAGAGTGCTCTAGAATCTGCTTTCCCTTAGAATCCTTATTAAAGATCTCCACATATGTAATTGGCTTCTTACTAGTGGCCCAGTATAGATCCAAATTGATTCTACTCCAGCCAGTTTACCTAAGTTTCTGGTTTTTTGAATAATGAATGGCATGCCCAAAATGTGAGCTGGATATCCAAGTTCCTTTTGGAGAACGGTAGCAAGGATCCTTGGTGGGTGTTGGAATGAGATGCCAACCAAAATCCAATGGATACCGGCTATTTTGTTAACTAGCTGTTGTATTATTTCTTGGTAAGGGCCTGCACCACTTTCTTTTGTATGTCTGGATGGGGTCATTTAATAAACCTTAGAGCCCTTGTTAGTCACTTAGTTTGAGGCTTAATGCTATCACTTGATGGCAAGAAACTTTTCCCTCTAATCTGATTGGTGCTGGACATCAGGTAAGTAAACCTGACAAACAGGAAGTAAAAGTATTATTTATCTCTTTAGTGGTGACCATATTCAATAGGGTCAGTTGCAAAGGTGCTCACAGATCTTATCTCTGGGTATTGTAATCATGGCATCTTGAACCCTCAACTGTCAAGTGGCTGAGTTGATGTAGGACACCTAGACTTGGAAAATAGAATGGCATTTGCTTAGGACATTATGACCAGAACCTACTACTCAGGCCTTAGACTGTGACCAATACTGCCCCCCTAAAGATAAAAGACAGTGGTCATTAAAACTTACCCATAAGCAATTAGAGGAAGTGGGGTTTTGGTTCCTAGTTTGATCATTTCAAAAGGTTCAAGAGCCAAACTTCCTTTTGAATTTCTAACTCAGCTAATGGGTAGAGAACTAGCACAGTTCACTACTTTTAAGGGTAAAAAAAAGGTATGCAGTCTTAAGCTGATAAATTTTAAAGGGCATTAAGACTTTGAAACCTGTGTAGTAGGGCTATCAGAATCCTTTCTTTACTAAACACAAGCAGTTAACATTCTTATATAAGGGAAAACCTTAAGAAATTGAGAAATCATTCTCTAGATGGGAGAAACTGATTTGATCCATCAAGACCTATGTTAGATATCATTGGGAATGGTGTGCCCCAGGGATTTATTCAGATGATTTTTTGGCACAGGTTTTTACTCTCCCACCTCCTTACTTTGTTATACTTAAATAGCAATCCTAAGGGTCTTTCCTTATAGCAGTGGAGAAAAGATGAATGTGTTTACTCTACTCTTAAAAAAAAAAGTTTAATTGATATTTTTTTCTTTAAAGCAATCTCTCTCTCTCTCTCTCTCTCTCTCTCTCTCTCTCTCTCTCTCTCTCTCTCTCTCTCTCTCTCTCTCTCTCTCTCTCTCTCTCTCATAATTTTCAATGAACTACTCTCTCCCTCTACCACTGGAACCCCTTCTTACAGCAAAAAATTCAATTCCCTTATGGCTTGGAGTTGGGTAGTGACGGGAAAAAGAGAATTTATGTACCCTTGAGCTTCAAGTTTCATTAATTTGGAGGTATTCTCTCTGGAGGAAAAAACCCTCAAGTCATCTATGTAAGTAAAATTAAGCAAACAGTATGAACAAGACTGAAGGGAATGGGCAGTCTTCAGCTTCCTTGTATATGTGAATAACAACTGTTTAAGGAGAGTAAAGCAGACTGTTTGACTTCTAGGAGTTCGATTATGCCTTTCGAAATTCACAGTAGTTTTTGCTCTGACTGGATCCAAGATGAGAGGCAATCCTACTCCACTAACATTCAGGAGAGAAGATCACAACAGAGACCATTTCCTCTCCAATCTGTGGTTTATGAGAGGTGGAAACAAATAAAGGCATCTTTACCTAATATCTATCTTTGAATCCTCTTTAGCACTCAAGAAGGGTAGCAAAAGAAATCACAGTATTCATATACATGTCAATTTATACACAGAAAGTAACCTAGATCAGCTGGTCCACAATCAGATACACTCTCTATCTTGCGATCATGTGATGGAAATACCAGGTCATTCTTAGTAAGGCAGGGGGAAAAGAACTGGAAATGGTGAAGGAATGGAAATTAATTATGAAATCAGCCTCAGCCTACATGGACAGTTTTAGGCACATCATTTAGAATACTCCAGCACATAATATGTGGACACATCTAACAGGTTAATAAAATATATATTATATCTATCTATCTCGTACTGTACATGCTGCCCTCTTGTGCAGCCACTGTGACTTGAAGCCCAACACTCAACCTAAGGTACTCAAGGAATGGACCAAAATTCATTCCCCAATCCTCTTTACAAGGGGGGAGAAGGGAGACAGGCCCTGGATTAGGGTACTATGTGAGCAAAGATTCCTTTCTCAGCTCAGAAGCAGGAAGGGATAATGAGTCTTGGAAACATCATATTCATCCAGGGCTTCCAGGGCTGGTGTGCATGGCAAACAGGAGAAGACGGTGTCATTTCTGGATGTGTATTCTTCACCCAGCCCAGCTGTGGATCACTTTTTCTTAGGCATGCTTAGTCCCTCCTCTGGCATCAGAGCTCTGCCCAGGAGGGTCTATTCCTAGAGAGTTTAGAATGTTTGGATAGTCAGCTGTTATTCTAGTTGCTCAATTACAAGAGACACACTGAGACTTCCTTTCCTTTGCAAACTGAGTTTTGATAGCCTATAATTAAATATTAAAAAACACCAAATGAACCAAACTCTCTTTGATAACCTTCCTCCTTCCCCCAACTACATCCACATCCCAGGGGGCACTTCTAATTCCAGTCAGTGTCTTGAGGTGAAGCAGAGGGCTTCTGGAGTCACACAAGGGTCAACTCAAAAGCGGCTCAAATCAGCAAGCTGGCTTGCTGGAAGGTGGTGGCTGGGCTCTAACTATCAAGGGGCGTGGGACGCAGCCTTTCAGTGCAGTTCCATGGAGTGACTGGCTTCACAAAAGCTTAGTCTCCCCAATTCAGTTTCTATCGGCCCATGTTTCGCTTAATGTGCGGAGATCTTAAGAAATCCTTCAGGCCCTGGAACCTTGGCCAGTAGTGGCTCTATGAGGACGGAAGTTGGAAGGCATTGATGTTTCAGCAGAAATGAATGGGACCCAAATCAGGATGGCTAGTGGGGAATTCCATCACTGGCATCCACTATCCTGATTAAATGCTGAAGACACTCATGAGAAGACAAGTAAGACATCCAAAAAACCAAGTTATGTTAGATGACAAGATTCCTCTCTAAAGTCCTATCTTGATTTTTACCCAGTCACAGAGTATAAATGTATCCAGGAATGAACCCCACTACCCAAATCAAGCTTGGAGGTTTTATATATATATATACATATATATATATACACACACACACATATATATATATATATGTATTTTTCTCTCTTAAAAATTTTTTACTTAAAAATGGTTTGAGCTGCAGGTCAGGTCAGTCTGATTCTGGGAGTGTTGGTAGTTCCATTGGCGTGAGACTTATCTACAGGCAGGTAAACAAAAGTCTAATAAAGGGGATAACAATCATGGGCCAGCTGTTGAGGTTGTACACAGACTCTTTCATAGAGTGATGAGGATGCCGTGGGCGAAATCCAAGATGGGGCAATGGAGTGGACAACTGCTGCTGTTCTAATTTGGGTGCTTGTTTCTCCGCTCAGAAGAGTGAGGTGGATGGGGAGACTATACAAGAGGGCTGTACAAACTGGGCACTGGGCAGGTGATTGCTTTGGTGGCCAATCTGGGCTCTACCTGTCCTTGAGCTCTCGTGTCACCCGCTTGGTGATTCGTCCACACATCAGGCCAATCAGGAACAGTATACAGATGCCCACTGTGATCACTGACAAAATGTAGTTTTTAGATGGGGATGTCATCACTTGCATGGCAAGATCAGAGAAGCCTTCTGCTGGGGCAACCTGGAAGGGAGGAGGAAGCAAAGTGACATGTGGTCAAGAGCTGCTAGAAGCTCGATCACCTGCATAATCTGTTTGTGTTAGCCCCTCCTTAGCTTCCACAGTCCTAATTTCTCTTGAGGGGAACCACATGGGCAGAGGTGAAGTGACTTGTCCAGGGTCACACAGCAAGTGTCTGAGGCTGGATATAAACTCAGGTCTTCCTGATTGCCAGCCCAATGCTACTGGTTGCCTCAAATTAGCCTTTTAGGTTGCCTTGAACTATATGACCTCTGAGATCCTGCCTAAATCAATGATTCCTTCCACCTTCATCTTGCTATTTGTTGTCCATAGTACAGACTAAGGGGCTATGATACTGCTTTCCCATAAACTTTGATGAAAACCTAACAAAAAGCTACTCTAGTAGGAAACAAGGCTTATTATACTTCTCACGGGCCTATTGCATGGTTTCCCTTTGGATCCAGCAATATAATAATAAACTGCAGGGGTGACAAGCCACTTCTTTCATCTTCTTGACTAATTCTAAGTTGCTCAGGTTGAAAGCAGGAAAAAACTAGTCTGAGTCTGGACAAAGGTTTGCAAGCATGGCTTTGGTAGCTGCAGCCCTTACTGCATTCAGTGTCCTAACAGAAAGGGGGAAGATGCTTTTAGGCTGCTCAAGGGTTGGGAAAAGGTTTTTGGAAAGATTCTAAGACTTGATTGGCTTTGAAAGATAAACTTACTATAGGAACTCATAAAACCAGCCCTGCCTGTTCCCCCTCAATTTAAACACTTGGCAGCCAGAGGTACCCCTTGTAATAAGACAAGGGAGCAGGGATGCAGGCTGTGGATTTCAAGAAAAAGCCAAACTTCCAAAAGAGGGAGGAACCTCTGGAGATGCTGCTACCCCCCCCCCCCCCCGACCTTCACCTTGGCTGCATAACTCCACATCTCGATCCGATCATTGAGGCGTTTCTTGCATTCAGGCTGCAGTCTGACCCGCTTATCTTCTAGGGCCTCCATTAAGCAGGACATTTCTGCAGAAAGAGAAAAGGTATTCACAAAAGGCCTAAATAGCTGAGGGAAGTACTCCCAGATAGCCAGGGATAAGGGCATTCATCAGGCTACATGTCACTATAAAATTCAAAACCACCAAGAACAACACAAGTTTTTTCTAATTTACCATCTGAGGAAAACTAGACCAAAATACAACATTGAAAGGAATGTCCTCTATTCTTTTCAAAACTTGCTCATTTTTGCAAGACTTGGATGGTTCCAGACTCCATACCTCTCCCACATTCAGAGATGGCCTTGTTTCCCTATGTTTTCCCACTATAAACATAACTCTCAATGCTAGGCACAAACCACCCTGACCTAAGTGAGAGGCTGCTGAAATCTGGCAAAGGAAGTAGACAACATGTTTCTTTTATGATTCTTTTTTATTTTTAGTTTATAACATCTACAGCTACTTCTAGGCCTAGGTAATCCTGAGCAAGATCAAAACATTTCTTGGAGGCCTTGTTCTAGCAGCCACTTAATCCAGTAATAGCCCTGGGTAATACCCAGAACACCTAACCTCTGGGAAAGTTTGTTTGGGCCATGTTCTCTGAATACCCTCAGCTGCAAAAGGGAGAGTGACAATGACTGACATCCATGAATCCCTGTTTCTCCTCTAGCATAATCACAGCATGTATGTAAGAGTGAGTAGATGAGGAACTGAAAAGATGGTGACTTACGCCGCCCTCGACCAGGGGGGATGGCTGCACAATGATGTTTGATGTCCAAGGCACAGGCTGTATGAAGAACGGGGTCCACAAATATGTCTGCTTTGCTTTCTTTTAGCATGTTTAATACTTCCTGGAGAGGAAAGATGATTGCAGAGACATAAAAGACCAAGCAGATTAAACCTATTATTTGCCAATATTTAAACTGAAACAAGGCATCAATTAGTAAGGACCATGGACCAGTTGAATACAAATTGCTTCAGGCTTGATGAAATCATAGGAATTACTGAGAGTCAATAGACATTCACCTTAATATTGGGGGGGGGGGGAGAAAATGGGGGACGGCATACTGCTAATAATAGACTTGGAACACATGAACTAACTCATGTAGGAAAATGGTGGGGGACCCTTGAACCTAGTTCTAAGGCTTGAAGGAGTGTGGGAAGGGGAGGGGGGTAGCTAGGAAGATGACATTGTTCTTAGCCTTCTCATTAAAATGAAGCACTCTCTTTTCAACAGAGTCTAGCTGGGGAATGTTCAAGAGCTCTGGAGGCCCAAGGCCTGGATGTAGGACAAAGAGGTAGGAGTGAGTGCCCGAGGCTGGTGGAGTCCTCTTACCTTTTTACACATTTCAGTTTTGATCTTGAGCAGGTTCACTTTTAGACACTCTTCTACCTGACCTGTCTGTTCCTGGGCTGCTGCTTCTTCTGCACACAAGCTGGAGATCTATTTAAGGGACACATATACAAGCAGCACATTCACGAAAAGGGCAAAAGGAAGGACATACAACACCAGCAAGCAAACAGTGGCTCAGGAGGTTTGAAACATTGTAGTACTGGTGCTATACCACTCTTGTTGTCGGGGAGAACTTTGCTCACATCTCCAAATTAGCAGGCCTCAGCCTGTGAATCATGATAATATGCAGCATCTCCAATTCCATTTGCCAATAGTTCTCTCCATAGAGCATCCTGGCAAGCAAGGGGCCCAGAACACCTCTTCTTCTCCTGCCTCACTTACCATGGCTGGCACTCAAGAGCATAAAAAAACTGAGATGACCATCCCCAGATGTGAGCCAGACTCACGCAGAAAACATTTACTTGATTCCTACTGAAAATTCTCTTAGGAGAAAATATGCTACAGGTGGATTAAGGACCATCCATGATGGTGTACTGCTAGAGCTGAGGACAACAATCAGCACATGCTTGTCAGGCAGAGGATTCCCAGTGTGGTTCACAATGAAGAAAATGGACAATTTCCTTGGTTAATTTAATCTAATCAAGACCTGTCTGAAAAGGATCACTTTAACCATGATCCTGTTGAAACAAGATGGCTGTATGGTATAAAGAAACAAATACTAACTAAATTTCTTATTGTATTCTCTTTAGAGAAAGTATGTACTAAGAGGCCAAACAGCTCTTAAAATGGGTATTATCATAAGATATCAAAGGAGAAATATCCTATTTTTGGTCATTCTGGATTGTAATGAACTAACCAACAGAATGGGATAAGAAAGGGAAGGAACAAAAATCGTACTTGTACATTTTGCCTATAGGCTGTTTTCTAAAGAGTTACAAGAAGATCATTTCTGGTTTCTCAGTAATCTGATATACTTCAAACAAGGAATTCAATGAAGATGCAGTCTAGTAAGGCATGCTGTCACATTCATTTATAGAACACTTATGGAGTTACAAAGTGCTTGACATGCATTAAACTCATCTGATCCTCCTAACCCAGGGAGTGGGGAGGCAAATGCAGGGACAAACAACTGGTAAGAAGAAGAGATGGGATTTTTCTGCCACCAAATCCACCACTCCCTTTTAAACTAGACAACAGCTAAAGGGGGGGGTGGGGGGTGGGGGGTGGGGGAGAATCTAGCAGAATGACTATGAAGACTTGAGGTAAACTAGGGGAAAGGGGGACAGAAGAAAGGGTGAATTTGATTACAAGTCTGCTTCTTGCCCATTAAAAGTGGTCAAGGTTGTTCTGGTCACAATGAGCTTCATGATGAGCTTCTCCTACCTCATCTGAGCAATGCATCTGCAATTGAGGGTCTAGTCTGTAATCCAAAGCAGATTCCTGGATGATTACTCGGATCTGGTCCTCACAGTCTGGAGAAAGGCGCTGTAGGTAGGAGGGAAAGGAGAATAATTAGCTTGCTAACTTTGGCCTATTTGTTCAGCTACAGGCAGGCAAGAATACAAGGAATAATAAATAGATTAAAAAACAAATCTGTTTCAAGTATATCATCTCAGAATAGGGACTACTCTCCTAATTCAGGCTTACCTGATCAGCGTATTTCAGCTTCAGACAAGAGATGACTTGGCCTTCTAGCTCAGAATCATCCTTGGCCTTATTTATGATATTCTGGCAGAATTTAGGAATATCAGCTTTACAGGCTTTCCGTAGCACAGGGTTTAGGCGGTAATCTGGGAGAAAGGAAACCAAAAAACTTAATATGGGTTCACACACCTTGATATTTTATTCTGTTTTTATATGTACCCAAAATAAAATTATTTTAAAAAATTTCCACATCCAAATTTGCTGCTTCCCTCTGGCTCCCACTCAACTGGGGGGAGGGGGAGGGAGGGAGGGAGGGAGGGTGGGAAGGAGGGAGGGAGGGAGGGAGGGAGAGAGAGAGAAATAGAGAGAGAGAGAGAGAGAGAGAGAGAGAGAGAGAGAGAGAGAGAGAGAGAGAGAGAGAGAGAGAGAGAGAGAGAGAGAGAGAGAGAGAAGAGAGAGAGAGAGAGAGAGAGAGAGAGAGAGAGAGAGAGAGAGACACATACACACAAATGCTTCAATTTGTACTCTGAGCATGATTTCTCTATCTGGAGGTGGATGGCATTTTACATGAAGAGTTCTTTGGACCTATGGTAAATCTACTGACACTTTCTTAAAAAACACCTGTCATTTATTCATATGCCTCTTGCCCCCCAACACTGAATCCAGGAAAAAGGAATTAAACTGAGTGACCTCATCTGATGAACATACAACTTTCTGCATCATCAAATATGTTCCACTACACTTCAAGAATGAAAGTGTGGTTTATCAGTTCTCCAGGATCAAGATGCACTCTTAGATTTGAGAGACCAAAGGAAGTCTAGGTCCAAAAGGTCTGTTCACAACCATGAGTTGTTATCACTTCTCAAGGCTATATGACTGTAAGAGGTAAGGATCAAGAGACTCATACCACTTCTTTATACTGAAGCTGTTTTACAATCACAAGTCAAAACTAATCTTGTGGTAACTTGTTAGTAAAATCATTTAAAACTGAGGGGAGAGAGAAGGCAGGGAAGCAGGGGCAGAGAGTAAGTTTAGCCTGTCTATCCTCTTGTATCCAGGGTACAAATTCTTCAGTTACTGCTGGTCATGCTATCAAAGATCTAGTAATTATTACCATCACTTCCGAGGCCTTGTGTCTAACTGAAATCACCATTTTGAGACTCATGCCTTCTTCCTTGGCATGCCAGATACTCATGCCAGGATTGGTTTCTCCAGGCCACCAAATTGATTCCTTTTCTATCTCCTGATGACTGGGATCTATCCTACCTCTTTTAGCTTTTAGCTATTCACCTGCATCACATCAAAATGACCTCAATGGAGAGAAGGCATTACAAGGCTGGTTCATTATTCCCTTTGTCAAATTCAAAAGAACCCAGAGGAGTTGAATGAGGAGGGATTAATTACCTGTGTTCTGTGTAATCTGGCGCTTGGTAATCATCTGTTTACATTTGGGGTCCATCAGTTCACTGTTTTTATTTTGTTTCAAACACTGGAGCATGTTCTTTGAATCTGCTTCTGGACAGAATCTCTGCAAAGGAAGGAAGTCCAGTCAGTAGCTCCATGTATGGCTCAGACTCAGGACTGAGCATGGGACATAAAGCCAGGACACTGAGGTCAGCCCTGAACTGTGAGCCATGTGGCCAACTAAAGGCAACTCACTAAGGCCTCTAAGTCTCGGTTTCTTGACCAGGAAAACAGTTAATACAGTTGCACTAGCTACAACACTGGGATGCTAGGAGAAAAGCACTTTTTAATAAACCTTAAAATGTTGGAGAAATAAGAGCAATTACTATTTCCTACTTACCTCAGAGATCTACAATTTGTTTCATTTTTTATTACTTTATTGAAGGGCTAAAGAAAGAATTAAACTGTAGCCATCACCTCATGCAATCTTACCCACTGAAGAGGAATTCAAACTTATCCTTTGTGTTTTGAGCATAAAGATGCACTTTGCCTTATTCTCTCTACTATAATTATTACCTAGATACCTATTACTCTATTATTTCAAGCCTTGCTAGTGTAAGTTTCAAATTTCTGATCCCAAAGACCTTCTAATAAAAGAAAGTTTGCATTTTGTTTTTTTTCCTCTTAATACATATTTAACTTCAAAAATGTTTGCCAATTACATATAAAAAAATTTACTTTCATTTTTTAAAATTTGAGTTTCAAATTCTCTATTCCCTTTCCTCCTTGCCCCTCTCCTTGAAAAGGCAAGCAATTTGATATAGTGTATACATGTGAAATCAAGCAATATATATTTCATTTTAGCACTATTGTGAAAGAAAACACAGACCAAAAAAATAACACAATGTAACAACTCACAAAGAAAATAAAATAAAAATAAGTATGCTTCAATCTGCAATCAGAATACATCAATTTTTTTTTCTGGAGGGGGAGGGCTTTGGAATTGTGAAGAGTGAATCAAACTCTATCAATCAGCAACTTTTAAGTTAATCAATCAAAAACTTAAGTACCCCTACTTAGTACCTTACCAGTCACTAAGTATTAGAGTTCCTAAGTCACTTGCTTGAGTGGGTGACAATTCCAGGGGCCACTGTTCACCCACGGGGCGGTGCTAGGCAAAATGAAAGACTGCGATTGGTTCCTGTAAAGTGAGGGAGTGACAGGTAGTGACATCGAGAAAACTGCTTTAAAAGGCCAGTTCAAGGATTCAGTCATTCACTCTCTAAGTTGGGGAGATGGACTGGAGGAGACTCTTTCCCTGGATCCTACGTCGGCTTGAGGTGGTAAGTGGAGTGCTTCCTTCCTTGGTTCTTTGGTGAGGAGACCCTCTCTGCTCCTTGGTGCTTTGGTGGGACACTCCCTTCAGCATGAGTTCTGGTAAGATTCTTGGCAGTCTTAGCCCCACATGCACTGAAGGTTCTCCATGGAGTCTTCAGCAACTCCTGATTCTTTTAAATTTCAGTTTCCTAATTAGGACTTTGGATTCTGATGAGATTCCATTTAGGATTTGCATTTTTGGTCTGGAGACATTAGGATTAAACTTAGGGTATTGGTAGTTAGGCAGTACGTTTTGTCCCTTTATCTACATTTTTCTACTTTCACTCTTTCCACCTCTTAGTAAATAAAGCTGCTAAAAGTCATTTTGACTTAAGCTGTAATTGTTTTAAATCTGCAACCACAATATTACTTTAGAATTCTCATATTTAGCATAAAATCTAAATTTAAATTCTTACAGAATTGTCTTGGATCCATAGTACTGAGAATTGCTAAGTTGCTCAGTTTATCTTCATATAATATTGCTGTTACACTTCTTCATCTTGTGCATTCCTCTGTGTATTCTTCTTCTATTCTGACCTAATAATAACAGTCTTAGGATCATCTTCCAATGGAAGAATGTAAACAGTTTATTGAATCTCTTATGATTTTTAATTTTACGCTTCTTTGGAGTCTTGTATTTAAAACCAAATTATCTATTCAGCCCAGTCTTTTCATCAGGAATGCCTGCATCCATCCTCCCCTTCACCCAAGGATTATATATTCAGGTGATTCTTGGTTGTATTCTTAGCTACTTTGCCTTCTGGAACATCAAATTCCAAAGACTCTGATCCTTTAATTTAGAACTTGCTAAATCTTGTGTTATCCTAACTGGTGTATGGATAGAATTTGCTCCCCAGGATTCTCTTACCCAGCATCCCATTTGTGTGCTTATGTAAATAGGATGCTGGGTAAGAGAACTGGGGAGCAAATTCTATCCACACAGGAGTGCCACAATATTGTAATATTTTTGGCTGCTTTCTAGTATTTTTTCCTTGACAGAAAGGCTCTGAAACATCGCAATAGTATTCCTGGGAGCTTTCATTTTGAGTTTTTTTTTTTTTAGGAGATGATCAGTGGATTCTTCAATTTTCATTTTACATAATGTTCTAGGATATCAGGGAAGTATTTCCTTGATAATTTCTTGAAATATAATGTCTAGGCTCTTTTTAGATCATGGCTTTTCAATAATTCTTAAATTACTCTCCTTGATATATTTTCCAGGTTAGTTGTTTTCCCAATGAGATATTTTAAATTTTCTTATTTTTTAAAAATCATTTTGTTTTGTTTCTTGATGTCTAGTCATTATCTTCCACTTGCTCAATTCTCATTTTTTGACTTTTTTTCTCATGATTTCCTTAAATCATTCTTCATTCTTTTCAGGAGCACTTACAGGAATTCTTTTTGGGCTTGAGGCCAATTTGCATTTTTCTCTGAGACTTTGGATATAGCCATTTTGATTTTGTCATCTTCTGAATTTGTGTTTTGATCTTTCCTGACCTCATTATATTTTTCATATTCACGTATTCATCTTGATTGTCAGGTTCTCTTTTTTTTTTTGGTTCATTTTCCTATTCTAATTCTTAACTTTTAACTTTATGTTAAAGTTAGGCTCTGCTCCTGGATTGGAGGGTGCCCTGTCCAAAGCCTCAGGTTTTTTGAATTGCTATTTTTCAGAGTTAATTCAGGGGAGGGGGATGTCTATAAGTTTTCAGTTCTACTAAAGTGGTATCATCTAAGGAGAGGTGTAGTCATTGCTCTCCTGGCCTGTGCTTGAGTCTATGAGTTTCGCAATCACTTTTTTTTGCCATGCTCCTCCTTGTCCTGAAACTATGACTTAGAAGTGTATATAGGCAACGTAACAGTCTTGTACTGTGGAAGAGGCATGAAGAGAGAAAGGTTTTGAAGGACAAGACAAAATGCAAGAGACTAAGCTGGGGACATGTTTTGTCAGACAGGACAAAGATTCTAAAACGGAATGTTCCCAGGAGGAGTGACACTTGAGCTGACGTGGGGCAGGGGACTGGGAGTGTCACTCTCTCTCTGGCAGTTGAGGCTGGCTGAAGACCCTGATTGTGCTGGCTTGTTTTGGGGGGCTTTCTGATCAAGAGGAGACCCCTGTGCTCTCTCAGATTTTGACTGACCAAGAGTTGGGGTTTTTCTGGCCAAAGAGAGGAGAAAGAGAAACTTGGCTTTTGAGTTGGTTGTCTCTCTCTGAGAGTTTAAGCTGGCCAGGAGAAACTGAGAGACCTTGATGGTGTTGTAAAAGGAGAAAGAATATCTTAGCTGTTGTCTTCCATTTATCAAACTGTTCCTTTTCTCATTTTTGTTACTGAACTATTTCCATAACCCTCTCAAATTTCCCTTATAGATTAGGGAAACCCTCATTCCACTTTCCTCAGCTTCTCATCCTGTTATCTCAATAAACCCCTACTTGAAAAAGGAAAAGAAAAGAAGATCTTTATAGTTCACTTAGGGGGGGAGGGAAGAAGCCAAAGGCTTCAAGAAGTATTGGGAGGTGGGGGAGGCAAGGGAGGGAGGAGAGAGTTGGAAAAAGGAGGGAGTGAGGGAAGAAGGAGGTTAGGAAGTAGATTGATCCATCAGCCATCAATAGGGATCAGCAGGCAAAACCCAGAATAAACCCCAGAGCAGTCCTCTGTGTACCAGCATCCCTGTGTGGCAACATTCCCCTGTACTAGCAGTGTCTCTCATCTATCCCCATTGTAACTAGGAGATCCTCAGGGTGGCTCCCCTCTAGCAGCTCTCTCTAGTCATACAGAGGACAGCAATCAGTTCAAGAAGAAACAGTTTCTCTCAGTTTATATATATATATATGTATATATATATTTATGTTTATTAATAAAAACTATATTAAAATATATTATATATAGTTTTTTTTTATATTTCAACTAGTAATAGTTTCCCCTCAGGTTACATATTCTATTTCAAGTGGCATCCTTGGTCTGACTGTACCCAACAATCCCACAGGCAAGAAAGAAAGAAAGCAAAGATGTTCAAACAAGTAGTGTGGTGATCATCACAATCATTGCCTGCTATTGGGTATACCATATACTATACAGCAAGATAACCCAAATGGTGGTGGAAACTGTGGATTATGTTAGTAATATTACAATGAATGTTTTAACAATTACCACTTCAACATGAATTGTTTCTCTGGCAACTCCAGGCACAAGTATATGTAATCTTTATGGCCGAGTGTCCCATGGGGACCGAAGCATTTACTTTGAAAAAATTAGTGTTCAAAGCAGGCCTGAGTCGCCTGGATACCCCAGCTAGGAATAATGGAATAGGACCCCGGTTCTATTTTGTTGGTTTTCGGAAATGGGGTCATGATTAAGAGAGATGGCCGGGGGCATTCGTATTGTGCCGCTAGAGGTGAAATTCTTGGACTGGTGCAAGATGGACCAGAGCAAAAGCATTTGCCAAGAATGTTTTCATTAATCAAGACCTAAAGTCGGAGGTTCGAAGACGATCAGATACCATCGTAGTTCTGACCATAAACGATGCTGACTAGCGATTTGGCGGTGTTATTCCCATGACCTGAGGGGCAGCTTTCGGGAAACCAAAGTCTTTGGGTTCTGGGGGGGGAGTATGGTTGCAAAGCTGAAACTTAAAGGTATTTGAGAGGGTTATGGAAATAGTCCAGTAACAAAAGTGAGAAAAGGAACAATAGCTAAGTTCTTCTTTCTTCTTTTATAACACCATCAAGGTCTCTCAGTTTCTCTTGGCCAGCTTAAACTCTCAGAGAGAGACAACCAACTCAAAAGCCAAGTTTCTCCTTCTTCTCCTCTCTGTGGCCAGAAAAACCCCAACTCTTGGTCAAAATCTCAGAAAGCACAGGGGTCTCCTCTTGATCAGAAAGCCCCCCAAAACAAGCCAGCACAATCAGGGTCTTCAGCCAGCCTCAACTGCCAGAGAGAGAGTGACACTCCCAGTTCCCTGCCCCACGTCAGCTCAAGTGCCACTCCTCCTGGGAACATTCCGTTTTAGAATCTTTGTCCTGACTGACAAAATATGTCCCCAGCTTAGTCTCTTGCATCTTGTCTTGTCCTTCAAAACCTTTCTCTCTTCATGCTTCTTCCACAGTACCCAGTGCCAGTGAAGAGTTTCCTATAATCTTCTGACCAGTTGTCAACTCCCCTTATGATCTGTAGGCTGAGAGCTTCAGAAACTACTGATGACAGTTCAGACACCCCCACCCTCTGGTGTTGGTTTGCCAGAGGAAGTTGAGTTGGACTGTGCTCTGTTCTCACCCCAGTGAGACAGACTTTTTGTGCTGACCTTCTAAGTTATCTAGGGCTGGAAAATTGTTTTGCCCTGACCCTCTGTTGGTTCTATTGCTCTACAACTAATTTAGAAATATTATATATTTAAGAGGAATCTAATTAATTAATAACATTTTCCCATTGTTACATGATTCATGTTCTTTCCCTCTCCTCCTCACTCCCCCTCCCAGAGCTAACAACTCTGGATTTTACATATATCACTGTTTGAAACCTATTTCCATATTATTACATATTATTACATATTCCATATTATTATATTATTTGCAATAGAGTGAGCATTTAAACTCAACAATAGAGATATTACTTTAAAGACATTATTTGTTTGGAGAAGCATTTGGGAGAACTCAAGACAAATCCCTTTACTTTGCCATCTGGGTCCTCCTGCCCCCTACATTATATTTTGCAGAATGGTTCACTTACAAACTCACAAGCATACTGCGTATGGGGAAAAAAAAAACCACATTAAAAAAATCTATTTTATTATATC
The DNA here is from genome assembly GCF_027887165.1 of Monodelphis domestica. Taxonomy (NCBI): domain Eukaryota; kingdom Metazoa; phylum Chordata; class Mammalia; order Didelphimorphia; family Didelphidae; genus Monodelphis; species Monodelphis domestica. Next base: position 715,061,224 of record NC_077227.1, on the reverse strand, counting down.
TTCAGGTTCAAATTCTCTTTCCCTCTTCCCCTGCCCCAAATAAAAACATTACAAATATGTATGATCAAATAAAATAAATTCATGCCTTGTCTTAACGGATGCTGAGTGAAATGAGCAGAACAAGGTGAACAGTTTAAACAATAACAATAATATTGTAAAGATAATCCTCTCTCATTTCACTCAGCATCAGTTAACACAAGTTTTCCCAGGGTTTTCTGAAATCATTTCTTTTATCATTTTTCTTAAAAAACAAACAAACAAACAAACAAAAAAACCACCTTTACTTTCTGTCTTACAACTAATACTAAGTCTCAGATTACAAGGCAGAAAGAATGGTAAGGGCTAGGCAATTGGGGTCAAGTGACTTGCCTGGGGCACACAACTGGGAAGTATCTGAGGCCAGCTTTGAATCCAGGATTTTCCTATCTCCAGGCCTGGCTCACTATCCACTGAGTCATCCAGCTGCCCCTTCTTTCCTCATTTCTTAAAGCACAATAATATTCCATCAAATTCACATAGCATAGCTTATTCAGCCATTCTCCAATGAATGGTCATTCTTTCAGTTTTCAGTTCTTTGCTAATATAAAAAGAAGTATTATGATTTTGTAGAGGGTCATTTCCCTCTTTCTTTGAAGCACAGACTAATGTAATGGTATTGTTGAGTCAAAGAGTATGACAGATTTAATATTTTCTTGGACATCATTCCAAATGTTTTCCAGAGTAGCTAGACAGCTCATAGCTCTACCTATCGTGCATTAATGCACCTGTTTTTTCCATAGCCCCACCTGCATTTTTCATTTTCCGTATCTGTCAACTTTGCCAATCTAATGGATGGGAGGTGATACATTAGAATTGTTTTAAATGGGCATTTCTCAAATTATTATGCTTTGAACTGCACATCCCTATTAGCAAAAAATGTTTGAGCAAACACCCCAAAAATTATATATACCTTGTGAAGAGTGGATCAAACTTTCTTTGTCTATCAATCAGCAACTTTAAAACTAATCAATCAGAACTTAAAGTACCCTTACCCAGTTACTAAGTAGGAGAATTCATAAGTCATTTGCCAGAGCGGGTAACAACGCCAGAGGCCCTGACCACTCCTTGGGCAGTACTAGGGAAACTGAAAAATTGCAATTGGTTCCTCTAAAGTGGAGGAAGGGACAGGAAGTGACATGGAAAAAGGTCTATAAAAAGTCCTGAACTTTCTGTCAAGGGTATCTTTGGCTAAGAACTTCAGCTTCACTTTTGGATCTTGGCTTTGAACTTTGGAGGACTTCGCCTTTGGAGACTCTGCATTGGGGGAGCTGGGTGAGTAGCTGGCTTTCCTTTCCTGGCTTCTGGAGAGGCCTTCCTTTCCTAGAGGAGGCTGTGTTGGTAGAACCCTTGCTGAAGACACCACCGGACTTCTGGCTGAGTATTATCGGAAAATCCACATGGGGACAAGGGACATGGCAAAGCCTTCTTCTTACATTTTCCCACGTTTCACTCTTTCAACCTCTTTATAAATAAAGCTTCTAAAAAGTCATTTTGACTTAAGTTATAATATCTTTAGATTGGTGACCACAATCAAATAATTATCAAAAAACCTAAATTTTAAAATTCTTACAACCTATTACTGAAGTGATATGACATAACCATGAACAATGCATCGGTGTAAATCAGGTCTTTTATCTTCCTCACACATACAACCTCCTTCTCCAGGGATTTCTATCCCAGGGAGAAAGACAGAATTTATCTCTGACAGTAAGGCTGTCTCTAGGTGTTCATTATTCTCCTTCAGCCACATATTCCTTCTGGTTCTAATTGGCTAGGATCAATTTTTTCCCATAAAAATAAAGGTATGTGTCAAGTTTTGGAAATGCATCAAGTGTCCTCCTGATATTTTGGGCCTAAAAATTATTTTTTAGCAACTAAGTGAGAAAGCAAGGGGAATATATATTTATACAGTACCTACTGTGTAGGCAAAATGCTAAGTGCAATGCAAATATTATCTTATTTATTTTTTGCAACAGCCCTAGAAGGAAGGTGCTATTATTTAATCTCCTATTTTGCAGATGAAGAAATTGAGGCAGACAGAGATTAAGTGACTTGCACAGGGTAATAGAATCTGAGGCCAAATTCAAATTCAGATCTTCCTGACTCTAGGCTCAGTCCTCTATTCACTGTCCTGGGCAAGGATCTTATATTTAGAATACCAGAATTCAAATTAAAGTTTAATTGGTTTGTATTTAATACACAACATATTAAAAAAACATTCAGAGGCAAATGGTAGTGCAATGGATATACTACTAGAGAAAATGGGTTCTAACAACCTTGATATTTTGTTGTAGATAAAACCAGAAGAAACAAGGATGTGGCTATGGATGGTCAATGACTCATGGGCACTATCAGAGAGGCTTAGGATTTGGAGAAATTTGTTTTTATCATACACTGAATGGTGATACAGAACTTCATGGCATATTGATTATCATGTATTGTGATTATAAATGACAGTGTTTTTGCAAAAAGACTGCCATGGAAATAACTGCCGCTCCTGCACCAATCTAAATTGTTATGGATGAAATGGCAAAGAAATTACACAAAGAACTTGATAAGACCCATAAAATAAAATCAACAAATACTCTAATGCTTAGATTTTTTTTTTTAAACCCTTACCTTCCATCTTGGAGTCAATACTATGTATTGGCTCCAAGGCAGAAGAGTGGTAAGGGCTAGGCAATGGGGATCAAGTGATTTGCCCAGGGCCACACAGCTAGGAAGTGGCTGAGGCCAGATTTGAACCTAGGACCTCCCGTCTCTAGGTCTGACTCTTAATTCACTGAGCTACCCAGCTGCTCCCTACACTTAGATTTTAATGCAAGGTTGGGGAGAAATATATGAGGAATCATGGCTCAGAAAAAGCCAGAAGAAACCTCAGAAGAGGCCAAATACTTGTAAATGAAGTCTCAGGGTCTCACATAAAAAAATGGGGGGTAGGGGTAAGAAGAGAAATTGGTAGGTGATAGATATGAGTACCAAATAATACCACAAAGAAGTAAAATATAGGGCAGCTATGTAGCACAGTCGATAGATCACCAGGCCTGGAGTCAGGATTCAAACCTGAGTTCAAATCTGGCCTGAGATACTTCCTAGCTATGTGACCCTGAACAAGTCACATAACCCCATTTTCCTAGTTCTTGCCACTCTTCTACAGAGTTAAAAAAAAAAAAGTAAACATATTATATTTTAACAGGTAAAGACTTTCGACTGATATGGGAGTTATCCCAGAATCAGCTCACTATATGAGCCTGAGTCATCAGCATTAAGATTAGAATTTGTAAAAAAAAAAAAATTATATAATATAAAATTAAAACACAATCTGAATTATTTAAACAAGTAAATGAAAATAAAAAAGGGAAAATGGACAACAGAAATTACATTGAAACTGTTAAAGGGATTTTCTTAATCTCTCCCTGTCTGCTTAAGAGGCTAGGGAGCAGGATTTCTAAGTAGATCAGAACTGACAGGTTCAGTGAGTCAGTAAGGCAGAGCTGAAGATTCCATTACCAGAGAGATCAGGACTGAGGGGAGGAAGTAGAGAGCCCTCTGACAGGAAGTTGGGGGGGGAGGGGGACAGTTGGTGAGTGAGGAGAAAGAAAGCAGCTGCTGAGTGAGGAGAAAGAAAGCAGCTGCTGACAATTGAGGGTTTTTTGCCTCTGAGATCTCTAGAGAGCAGGAGCTGTCTCTGAGGCAAGGGGTTACTCGCAGTTGGCTACTGATAGTTGGGTTGCTATAGAAAACTGATTGAAGTAGTGAGTGGTGGCTGTCTATTATTTTAGGGAGTTAGGTACTTAGTGAATAATTTATAGAGTAGGTTAGATAGGCCTGGCTTGCCAAGCAGAAGAAATTGTCCCGAGAAGACAGTTTTAGGAAATTTTAGGTATATTTATAGAGTATAAGATTAATAATCTCTTTTTCCTCTTTTCTATCTATCTGTATTTCTTTCTGATTAAACTGTTAAACTGCTCTCCTCACTTTGTTGCACTCCTTAATTTAACCCTTACAACACTGACCATACGTTCACTCAGATATTGAATGAACATAAATGAATAGCTACAAGGAGAACCAACGGTCTAGAAGCCCTTTAAGGAGCAAACATCTGATTTGTCGGCCAAAGAAAGATGGCTGCAAAAGGCATTTGGGGTTAGGATATAAACAAGGCTGATAGTTAATTCTGAGAAATATTATTTTATGAAGGAGAAAAAAGCATAGGGTAAAACCAGTTTAAGTAAGAATAAGGCATATATATGACAAAAAGTCATTCTATGGGCATTCAAAGATTAAAATGAAAGACTACAAAAATGGAAAAGATTTGAAAAAATTATTATTTTTTATTTGAAATTTTTTATTTAATTGATTTAGACTATTTTCATGGTTACATGATTCATGTTCTTTTCCTTTCCTCCTCCCATCCCCCCTTCTGTAGTCAATGAGCAGTTGAAAAAATTATTTTAACAAACTGTTTTCTCCATCAAGACTAGTGGAACCACCACAGTTAGACATTATTGTTATAGATGTGTTTACAGGGGAGGATTTAGAAGAGAGAGAGAGAGTGAGAAGTCAAGGCACCAATTGCAGATAGCTTTATTAAAGAGTTTAGCCACCAAAGGGAAGAAATAGAAAGAATGGCTGAATCAAATATGGGCTTTATAAGGATGAGGGAAACATGGGCATGTTTTAGGCAATAAGGAAAATGTTCATACATAGAAAGGGATTGAAAATGAGAGAGTGGAAATGATGAGAGTAATTTGCTGGAGAAGCTGGGATGGGTTGGTCTCAAGGGAGCATGAAGAAGGGCTACATATTTATCTCAAACCACTGTGAAGGAAGTAGTAGAGGAAGATCATTGTTGCAGATTAGTGAGGAGTGAAGAAGTTCTAGGAAAATGGTCTCAAATTTCTTCTGACAAAATATAACAACAATAATGAAATAAAAATGAGTTGTAAGATTTGTAAAGGATTGTACATGTAATCTCATGGATAAGGAGGGCGAGGGGAAGGGTGTGATGGGAAACTTTGGGAACAACTAGTATGGAAAGTGAGGTAAAGAATCAATTAGGGAGGAACAGAAGTTTCCCTTCTTGAAATAAGGGCACAGTTGACATGATTTTGGGATTTCCCCCCTTAGTTTTGTCTAGCAGTGTGATGGTGTGTATAGTCAACAGTTGGCTCTTGGCAAAGTATGTTCAGTGAGAGGCCAGGGGGACAAGGAAAAGAAGAGTGAAAAATGGTGTGGTTCACTAAGGGGCTGAAATAGGAAAGAGAAGAAAATGTGAAGAATATCCAATTAGATGCAGAGTCTCCCATTATATAAAAATTTGGAGAGTTTTATATAGATAAGTCAAGGGCAATCTATAGGATAACTGATATTTCACAAGGGACCACATCTCATGAAAGCTGAAGTGGATTTAACATTTCATTGTACTTCTTGAATGTAGAATATGAAAATTTACTAGAACAATATGCTGCTTTCAAGGCACTTACCAAAAGGGTTTTCCATTGATGCATTATTTTTAATACAATATTCCATGGAATATTTAGCAACAGAAATAACCCTGTTTAGTGACCTTTTGATAAAAAAAATCAACTGAGATGCAATGCAAGATGTGTGCTTGTAAAAGCATTGTAAAAAAAAAAGGAGATTTGCTATGGAGTCCAGGGTTCCCCTGGGGATGTACTCTGTTATAGATGCTATTGGGCTAATTCCTTCATGCTATGCTCCAGAACATTGCAGCAGAGATCTCTAATTTGTTCAAAGGAATTTGGCTTGACCATCCACACGGAAAAGATTGAATGGATTAAGGACAACTGGGCGGATTCCAAAGTGAATCTGAATAGATACTCTATTGAGCTTGTCTATCAGGGTGTCTAACTGAAGACAGAGAACAGACTGGGTAAGGCTTTGGCCTAAGAGTTGACTGGAGGAGTGTGGGGTGGATTGCTTCGGGAATAATGCAAAGCTTCTAAATGAAGCAATATTCCATCTTTTCAGTACTAGTCACCTGTATGTGTATGGTAGAATACCTCCAAAAAAAGAAGAATGGACACTAAAAAGAGAGCAATGGAGAGGAACACAGGGAGTATGAATAGGCTGCAACATAGAGCCAATGAGGAACATCAAGGAAGAGCCAGGGCTAAAACAGAGCACAGAGAACAGAAAGAGAAGGCCTAGCCAAATGGCAAGAACAAGGAATGTCAGGAAAAACTCATAAAGGCTTCCAGAATGGTGGCTGGTCCCAGGAACTCTGTGGGACTACCTAGATGAGGATCTCAAAGGGGGGGGGGGGGGGGGGGGAGGGATGAAGGAATGGATGAGCTACAGTCTGCTGCATTAGAGGGAACACTGGAATCAAGTCCAGATCTGCTTGGGCACCAAGCAGGCCTCAAGCAGAAGCTAACAGGTGAACCTGCTGGGAAGAATCTGATATGGCCTTCTGAGCAGCTGTCTTACCTTTATCATTTGTTTACAGACTCTCATGAGGGTATAGTCCAGTTCTGGATCCATCATCTCTGTCTCCTGCAGCTTAAAGACTTTCTGGTGGCACCGAGGACTCAGTTGCTTCTTGTTCTCTTTGAGGCACTCTATAATCTAGGAGAGAAGAGATAAAGCCAGTGTAAGGAAAGGCCCTATAGCATGAAGCTGACTGAAACACTGACCTACGGGTCCTATTTCTAGGATAGTTTTGACATGACAGAAGTTAGGATCCATAGCCTGACATAAGGTAAAATCTACTATGATTTAATTCAATCACAGGGGTTGGTGTCAATAAAAAGTAGGCCACAAAGAAGCCATGGCTAAGTCATGCAGTTGAGAATGATCCAATTATTCCTATGCCTAAGATATAGGCTTAGTTCATCTTAAATAGAGCATGTGATTTGCAAGTTGACCCCACTACAATGGGAGAAGGAACAGAGTGCTTGTTTCCTGGCTTTTGGCTCCAGTTCCCTGGAGGTGTGTAAGTAAGGAGGCTGCCTAGGGGAACAAGGACAAAGACATCACTGGGTCTTGTTGCTGAGGCTCCACAAGGATGACTTACCTGGGCATTGCCAAAGGGCACAGTTTGACAGTAGTTCTTGATGTCATTTTTACAGGCCTCATACAACTCTGGCTCTAGGCGGATGTCCTCTGTCTGTGCCCAAAAGGGAACCAACAAAGAGAAGCCATGAGGCTGAGTTTAGCATTGAAAAGTCAATCACATTAGACCCTTAATTTCTATCTACAAAAGCCAGTGAGTCTAGAGAGAGAAGTACTACATCAAGAGGCAAATGAACAGCTCACTCGGCCATGTATACACTAGGTGGTCTTAGGAAAGTCACTTCACTTCATGGTACCTCAGGATCCTAAATTATGAAATGGGAGTACCACTACTCACTTCACTGCTCTAGAAAGGTAACTGGGAAGGTCTTACTGTACTAGTTTTTTATGGCATTCTTGTATGACTTAAGTAGTCTGAACATATGGTGGTGATTATGAGGTGCTGTGTAATTCATATAATTTATCCTTGATGAGACTGAAGGATAGCAAAATTAGATGATGTAAACTCCAGATTTTTCTTAACTTTTTCCTGTCATATGATGTAGGACTACCTTTAGGAGTGAGATTAGAAACTGGGGGGAAGGTCTGTCTCTTGCTATAAAGAGTACCCTAAATATCCAAACAAGATTTGAATCTTCTAATAAGCATTAAAAATTTAAGAGAAAAAAAAAGGTGGGAGTGTTTGGTGGTTGTGGTTTGTGGTGAACAAGGGAAGCTCAAAAAAGCAGGACAAGGCCTTGGGCATTACCATTTCCAGCTCCTCGACGCGTAGCTGTCTGCGGCACTTCAGGGACACCCTTTGTTCTTTGGCATCCTGGAGAGTGTCGTTACGCACAGTGGTACTAAGACAGATCACCACATCCACTCTGCCAACCAAAGGAGAGAGCTGAGCCTAGACAATATAGCAAAGAGCAGCCCCTTGCTACAGCTGTACCTCCCAACAAACCAAGCTTCTAAGAATACAGCACCTCACTTATCTGGGCTCAAGCTCTTTAGCTTTCCCCCACCACTGCTGACAACTTCCATGGTTGTTTAGGCTTCTCCAAGAATTGGATTCCAGGGGGCTCAAACTGGATCTACCTAATGGACCAAATGTAGCAAAAAGCCTAACACCCAAATGTATATTTAGCTAAAAACAGACATCTTTGAGATGACACACTTAAATCTGCTTCTTGTCTTTGGGTCAGTCAAATTAATTCCTGGAAGACAGGAAAATCTGATACCTTGGAACAATTTTCTAACATTTGCAAAAAAAAGGGGCTAGGCTATATGGGGAAGCATTTCCCCAATAATGGGGTAACACCACCACCAGGAGTGGCATAGCAGGAAAGGTGATCACTGTCTTCATTAAGTTCTAACCCTTGAATCAATGCAGTATTTGTTTCTACATTGGATAGTTTATTCTTCAAGTAATGTCATAATGGAATTATTCTGGGAGAGATCCAGTTAATCTTCACTAGCCTGCCTTTGCTAAGCATCTCACATTCTAGTATACAAATCAAGGGCTCTTCACAGAGTTCTACCTAGAGATTGAATCTGCTGAGAAGGGCCTGATTCCAGTGGATGGCAATGCTTTGCAAGGATAGCCATAGGTAATTATAAAAATTAAGGAGTCGGAGAGAACAGAAAGTCAAAATGTGAGGAATCCAGGACAGCACAAAGGGGTTCCTCTCATGTTTAAACTGAAGGTGCACAATGAATCTTCTTAGTCCTTCTACTGAAAAGTTAGGGGAGAAGAGGAATGGAATGCTCCTTCTCTGCTACCTACTGGCTCAGTGAGGCTTACATGTCTATAGACATAGGGTAGGGCTAGGCACTCTAGAAGTTACATACTTTTTTTTGATGTTAGGGCAAAGTTTCAAGACGTCTTCCTTGCAGGCCATTTTAAATTTATAAGAGAATCGAAAATCCTTCATTTGGACCTGAAATATTTTAAGAAGCACAAATTAAAGGTCGTAAAACCAGCTTCAGTCATCAGAAGTGGCTATCATTTTATCAACATAATCAACACAAACCAAGACTATTTTGATTCCAAGGCAGAAAAGCAATAAAGGCTAGGCAATGGCAGTTAAGTGACTTGCCTAGGCTCACACAGCTAGGAAGTGTCTGAGGAAAGATCAGAACCCAATCTCTAGGCCTGGCTCTCAATCTACAGAGCCACCTGGCTGTTCCCTGTTTTGTTATTTTAAGATTTAAGAAGTGATTTTGCTGGGAAGAATGCCCTTGTTGAAACAAGAGGAATGTCTACATTCTGTCCAAAGCAACCATCAAAAGCATCGAACTCACAAGTTCTTTTTTTTTTTTTATTTAAACCCTTACCTTCCGACTTGGAGTCAATACTGTGTATTGGCTCCAAGGCAGAAGAGTGGTAAAGGCTAGGCAATGGGGGTCAAGTGACTTGCCCAGGGTCACACAGCTGGGAAGTGTCTGAGGCCAGATTTGAACCTAGGACTTCCCATCTCTAGGCCTGGCTCTCAATCCACTGAGCTACTGAGCTGCCCCTTATTCACAAGTTCTTGAAAAAACACTGTAACATAGCTGGAATTAGATAGTGGCTACTGAGGGCAGTAATCTAGAAATGCTAAACAAAAAGATCTGTGTCTGAAGATTCTTTTGGACTACCCTGCTGAGCCCAAAGACATGAAGGCTCTCATCCTCCTATATAGTTGAGAGCAAATAAGCTCTGTAGAATAAAAGTTGTCTGACTTTTGTCTTTGTGATCATAGTTCTTAGCACCCAGCAACTTTTAATAAGTGCTTATTAAATAGAAAGTCTTAGATATCCACTCTTATAACAGTATAGAGATCTGGGCATCTTCATTAGGAAAGCTATAACTGATTAAATCCTGGTCCTTAATGTAATAGCTTTTCCCCCCCATATAGGATAGGAAGTACATATATGGATATTAATAGAACGAAGATAGGAAAAATTAAATTTCCCACTACAGATTTGCTCTAATTTCATGTAAGAGCATTAGGTGATGGATACCCTTGGAAACCACCACAGTCCTATGTTAGACCTACTCACCAGCTGGAAGTGGGTGACACCAATTGCACACTTCTCATTCATTTCCTTTTGGTGTTTGTTTTGGATCAGACACTCCATTAGATCCCCAGAGTCAATCTGGTTATCTGCCATGTCCTGCAGGAAGGCAAAAATCTCATTTATTTTCTACTTAAAAAACAAATAAACAAACAAAAACAAAACAACACCCTAGCTTAAGCAAGATGAAGGGTCTGGTTTTGCAAACCAAATGACTAGCAGTTCAAAAATAGTTGAAAGTAAGAAGTCAATGAAGTGCAATTAACATGGCAAGATATTTCTTATAAAACACTACTCTGTGTGTTATTGTTTCTGCTCTGCTGCAATGCCAAATATTTGGTTTTCAGGATTATCTAACACATTTTGCTGATTTTAATCCATTTTCTAATCCATGACATCTATAGATAGATTTTAGTCATGATTTAACCACAGTTATTCAGGGCATTCAGTAATAAAGTAAAGGCCTCTTAGTATTGAATTATCTGGTAAAGAGAACAAGAGGAATACACAATGTAGATGGAAAAGGAAGTTTTTGTTGGTGCCAACCAAGATCTCAAATTACTTTATTAGCACATTTATTAGAATTATTAACGATACATCTATCTATATCTAGGAGACAGAATCATTTAAACTTTTCTATAACAACAACAACAAAATAACTTTTTGCTGACTTATTTGTTCTAATCTGCTACTGGTGACTAAGTTTGAAAATCATGAGTTATGAATAGTTTCTTTTCTTTTTGAGGGTAATTAATTTTGGAGGAAAAGGCATCCTGCCCATTATATGGGTTGTCAAATTTGACCCTTGAATCCTTGACAGTCACTTACATGGCAGAAATTCTGAATGATGGGTTCACAGGCTCTCATCAACAAAGCTTCAATCTGAATGTCCTGTAGAAGAAAAGGTTAACAGTTTCCTCTTAAAAAGAACAAAGAAAAATGAGGTTTGTTTCATTTTTAAATATCACTAGCATTTATTGGGGAAGTTACCTATCTATTTGAGTTTCTATCCTTCCTAGGAAGTTAATCTGGATCACTTTTCCTGTTAGCCTGAGAAGTTAAGGATGTTCTTCATCACTACTGAAAACTATATGGAATGTTGAGAAGAACCTACAAATTAAAGGCACCCTATCAGCTCCCCATAGATACATGTAAATTAGGTTTGTACTTAAGCTAATAAAAAAGTAGGCATATTTAGAGAGGTGGGCAGAAGGGGTGATAAAATAATTTTCTGCAAGCCCTTGACTTTTCTGCCAACATGAAATGTAGGGAAAAAAAGGAAGAAAGAGGAAGAGTGAAACTTTTAATATCATTATCTGGAAAAGTTTTGGGAAAATTTTCAAGAATTTAAGTGGCTCAGAAATATACTAACGAGTAATAATAACTAAGAATAGCTGATATCTACCCAAATCTTAAGCCATAAGGCTGTCGCTCAGATACTCACATCCACAAATAAAAAGCCAAATGACAAAGTTTTTGGATAATAGGCATAATTATGACTGACAGTCTTAATTATATGAACCACTGCTCCACTCTAGCTAAATAAATATATCAGCGTTTTACAAACTCTCAAACCTGTGGGTGATTTTACATGCCATTGAATTTTATGCTTCTTAGATGTCAATGAGTACAACTATAGTAGTTAAATGAAGAAATTCTAATCTAGCTGACTGCACTTCATTTAAACAGTTCTCTCTGGTTGCTTTTTACAGGAATACTATCTGAGGGTGTTATGACAGGATGGGCTAATGTCTTGCAGAGTGAGGATAGGGAGCTGTAATCTAAAAACCTACTGCTAAAAAGCAGGTCAGTGAGCTGCTGCTCCAGAAACATGAAGTTCTCAGGCAATATAAGAAAAGCAAATTGGTAGATTCTTTTGAATGAAGATCCATGCAAAGATCTAATTTGGGGAGGGTTGTTCAAGAGATTAGAAGATTTGGAGCTGCAGAAATAAACAACATAAGACTCCAAAGAATTGAGATGAGGTGAGGACTGCCAAACGCCAGGTGTCCTCTGGTTAAAGGAGAGAAAATATGATGCCCTCAGAGGGAAAAATTTATTGGAACCAATAGATCTTTCATCAAAGCAAAGGTCCCTGACAAAGGCATTATCTTTCTGAAGTGTAAATGGCTTACCTCTGATTCTAATTCTGTGAGGTTGCCAACTATATCTCTGCATTCCACAACTAAGTCATCAAGATGATCCTGGAGGCACTCAAGCTCCTACAATTTAAGAAAAAAGAAAACAAAACAAAAAACCTGTGTCATTAAGTACTTACTACCATGAGCAGTTCAAATCGAGGTATTGTGTCTTTTCTAGTGGAAGGCCTCTAGTGGAGGTCCAATTTTGTCTACAAGAAGGGGCTCACTGTATATATACAAATGTTTTATTTGATTTGTGAATCTTAAACTGCTGAAAAGACAATTACCTGATGCAACTGGTCTCAGCTGAAAAAGGAGATTTGAGATCAATAGGGTAAAACAGCCTCATAAAATTCTCAAAGGTGACAATTTTGTTTGGGGCCCAATGGGAATCAATGCAGCAGTGAAATGCCCAGGCATTCCACATCCAAAATCTTGTATTTGAAAATGAACTTTAGATCATGTCAGTGACTAATATTTCTGTCAGGAAAAGACACTGGGTTAGTAAGATTAATTTGTAATTCTTAAGTTATACACATACAAATGAGAAAAAACTGTCTAGTAGGTACAGTCTTGAGCCTGGAATAACCAACAAATCACAACAAAATTGTGAATACAAATCACTAGAACAGCTAGTTTGGAAAGAGACAAGAAAAACCTTAGGAGATGTCAAAGATTGTAAAATTTCTTTTATACTTATTTTCGAAATGATCAGTACTAACTAGGAAAGTTCTCTGTATCTGGAACTAGGGTTAGGATAGGCTCTGTCCATTTGTCTGAGAGCTTGCCAATAATTGTGAGGATTATACTCTGATGAAAGGGGACAAATTTCAGTATCACATGAAACTATTTACTGCTACCCCTAATGAGAGATTCAGCCAATGAGGAAAAAAGACTCTGAGATAAGTGTATCATTGTATGTAGAAGTCATCTTTCTGGGACTTTCTGAACTGGTCACCTCTGAATATCAGCATATTATTTTTTCCTTCAGTTGGGTAATCAGATGAATTAAATGGTTGGCACTTTCTTAAAACTATTTCATGGCAATAGTTCTTTTCATATCATATAGTTTTTGCTAAGGTGGAGACAAGGAAGTAGTATATATTCCAGGCATGAGGGACAGCCAAAGGAAATGCCTGGAATCAGTAGATGGAATATCTTGTTCAAAGAAAAGCAAAGAGGCCAGGTTCACTGGATTGAAGAGTATGTGAGAGGAGGGGAGAGGAAGTGGTGCAAGGAAACAGAGGGATATGTCAGAGAGAGAGGAGAACTGGGAGAAAGGGTCTCCTGAAATCCTAGAGAAAAAGAAAATCAAGGAGAGTGATCAACATTGTGAAAGGCCGTGAAAGTCAAGGAGAATGAGGATTGAGAAAAGGCAATTGGATTTGGTAATTAAGAGATTATTAGTAATTTAGGAGAGAAAGGAGCAGTTTCAATTGAATGATCAAGCTGGAAGTCAGACTATAGAGAATTTTAAAAAGAATGAAAGAAAAGGAAAAGGAGGCACAGATTGCAGACTTCCTTCTCAAGGAGTTTAGCCAAAAAGGGAGGAGAGAGATAGGACAATAGCAGGGTTTAGCTAGCAGGGATTATTAACAGAAAGAGTAAGGGTTTTTGTGGATGAGGGAGGCACAAGCATTTTTCCAAACAAGATGGAAGAAGGCAGTAAATAGGGAAGGATAGAAGACAAGTGAGAGAAATCTCCACTCACTATTAATGCCAAGCTCCTAGAAAAAGCTATCTACTTCAGTGGCTTCTACTTCTTCTTAATCCCCTGAGAATTGATCGCCTCCATCATCACTCAGCTACGGTTATGTTGTCCTGAGTTACAAGTGATCTCTCAATGGTTAAAATTGCTATCCTTTTCTCAGGCATCCTTCTTGACCTTCTCCTGCAGCACCTAGCACCATGACTCCTTTTTATCCTGAATAGTCTCAATTCTGGGTTCTTGTGACATAAGTTCTCTCAGGGTGGTTCTCTTACTTGACTGCTTCTTCTCAATCTCTTCTTGCTTATCAATCTTATCACAACCCTCACCTGTAGATGAACCCCAAAGTTATGTCTTTGGTCTGCTTTTTCCTTACCTACATTTTCTTGCTTAGTGATTTCATCAGTTCCTATGAATTTAATTATCATCCCTATGCACATGATTCCCAAATCTACATATCCAACTTTTTCCAGTCTTTCTCCTGAGCTTCAGTTGTACGACTCCAACTGCTTATTGGTTATTTCAAATGGCATGACTTTTAACAATGGACAAGGATATCTCAAACTCAACATGTGTAGAACAGAATTCATTAGCAATCTTTTTAAAACAAGTCTTCCACCTAACTTTCCATTTTTTACTGAGATGACCACCTCTTTTTCTGGCACCTAGGTTCACAACCCTAAGAGTTAACTTTGACTCTTCCATCTCTTTCAGCCCTATATCCAATCAATTGTTAATCAAACAATCAATTCTATGGCTACAGCATCTCTCCTATCTGTCCCCTCTCCTCTATTCACATTACCTGTCATTTAAATTCAATGCTTCATTATCTCTTATCCGGACCTGTCCTTACCTGATACTCTTGTCCTAATTGTTCTCTTTGCTTCCTGCCTTTATCTCTTCTCTAATGAACCCGTCAAGTGATAATCCCCAAAGAGTTCTGTGTTCTTTTCCCTGCTCAAAAACCTCCAGTAGTTCTCTATTGCCTCTAGGATAAGATACAAACTCTTCTGTATACCATTAAAAACCCTCCCCAGTCAGTCTACTGGTCATTTTTCTAGACACATTTCCTGTTATTTCCCCCTCAGACATTCTCTGTTTCTGACCAATCTGACCTCTTGCTATTTCTAATCTGTGACATTAGTCTCCTGGTATTTCAGCTCAAGATCGTCAACTTTTACCTCCTCCTTTTCTCTATGCATAATTTCCAGCTTTCTTCAAGGCTCAATGACCCAGACCCTTCCTCTGAGAAGCCTTTCCCAACCCTGTCAGGTGCTAATACAGGGTATTGAGGAGAATCTTTCAAGAATGGAATAAAAATGATTTTGACTTCTCTGTGCCCAAGGTGCTTCTTCTGAGTAGAATACAAACTCCCTAAGGTTAAAAATTGCTTAATCTATGACTTCCTATCCCCAGCACCAAGTACACAATAGGTGCTTGATAAATATTTGTAGAAAAGAAAGAGATTGGTTTCCTACCTGGCCCATCTCAGTTTTTTCACTGCACCATTTGCCCAAGTCAATGAGGCATTTGTCTTGGAGAGCAGGATCCAGCTTTACGTCCATGGCTCGCTGATGCAGGATTCGCTGCACTTCAGCGCGGCATTCTCGAGACAGCTACATGTGAAGATGTGACAAGCCAGATTTTAAGGAGTTTGAAGGATAAGGCAATTACTTGAAAGCCAATGATGAGGCAATTCATGGTTTCATTATTCTACTCCCAAACTATGAGGGTTTGATTTATTTGCAGAAATTAAAGACATATACTCAAATTCTCTACACTATGATCTCCCCAAGCTCATGAGGGGCTTATTTGTGAACAAGGAAATCATATAATTTTAACCTCTTCTTCCTGAAACTAAATGAAAAAACAAAAAACAAAAACAAACAAACAACAACAACAGCAACAACAAAAATAAACCAGAGCCATAGGTAAGGTAAGGAGGGAGCAAATTCTTAAAATCTGGGAAGGTTTCCTGAATAGTCTAGCAGTGCTGCAGTGAGGCTCTAGAAGGCTGTATGCCTCACCTCACAGACAATTAAATACAAATACTCTATCCCCAAAAATGTACGAGTCAAGAGATATGAAAAGACTAATAAGAATACTCTTGAGCTCTTGGTAAGTTATGATCACAGGTTTATGTCCAGAGTTGTGTATTATTATTAGAAGATCCACAACATATCCCCCAAAGGACCAAAAGCTCTGGTCTATGCCATAGCTTAAGAGTCTGGTGATGAATCATTTAAACTCAATGGAATTGTACAGCAACATTTAAAACCATCCTTATGATGGGGATTTTGCTTCAATTCTGAGGATCTCAGCATGTCTCCCTTTAAACAAACAAATAATAAACAAGTCTTAAAGTACAAGTGAAAAGACAGGTGGATTCCTTTTTTGTTGGAGATCACATTGCAGACACTCTAACAGGGTCTGTCAATTTCTCATTTGGAACCAGACACTGAATAGAATTATTTCTCAGAGGATAGGGAACGTTTATGGCCTAATCAATTGGGATTTCTTTTTCATATCCATTGGCATATCTTTTCCCATCATTAATTTTACGTCATCTAAAATCACAATAACATGCAATTAATTGATCCAACCACTTCTGATGTTGAAAAGAAAAAGAAACCATGGGCTGCATACTCTCCTGCCTTGCTCCTCAGTGCGGTAGGCATGTCTATATAAACAGGAGAATACAGCTCCAGGTGGCATAAGTTCACTGGTCTCATTCCAACCATGGGTATGGCAAAGACGAGAAGCATCTCCTTGGCACTTTCGGTAAAGAACAGGGTCCAGTCTATGAAGAAGAAAGTAAAAATGCAACTATTGTTAATTATACCTTTTGGCTGAATTTATACAGGACTTTTAAGTGCTATTTTAGACAATGACAAGCAGTTATCTTGGGGCAAATGCTAGGAGAAGATATCTGAAGCACAAAAACACTCTATTCTTAGAAACCTTTAAAATATTTAGATGTCACCCACTTCAAAGCTTAATTTTGCCCTGGGAGAAGAGCAGTGGAGTAAATGGATGTTGAGCCTATGTATTGCAAAGATTAAAATTAAGAGACTGGCTGTAAATTAATAATTTTATTAAATCAAAAGTAGGAGGAAAAAGAGGGAAAAATAGGAGAGAGATATAAAAGGTACTTCCCTTATTGCTGCATTTAGCTGGTTATCCTAAGGCCAACATAATGGGCCTTCTAGCTACACTCACAAACAGGTCCAGGCAGCACTCAAAAATAGAAGAGAAGAGAAAGAAAATCTGCCCTTGCCTCAGTATTAGACCTATTCTCTGCCCACTAACTCTCACATGTGATGTCTCCAGAGTCAACTACACTTTCTAATTTGCCTGTGCTGCTCAGGGGGTAGATTCAGAGGGGCAGTGCAGGAAGATTTCCCCTGCAATATTCCTGATTCATTTTTCTGGCTGCTCGTGACTTAATTTACCTAATGATTTCCCTCACACAGTCCTGGCTTCCGGGCCCCATACCAGGTAAGTGTAGTCATAAGGGGGGAAGGGTAAATTTTCTTTTGTATTGTATGAGGAAAGAAAACTTAGGTCTCACCCAAAATATGACAGATCATAGCAAAGTCATCAAGTGTATACTAATCCACTAGGGTCACTACTACGTAGCCAAGTTATGCAAATCTTTTGACATACTAAAACTTAAGGAAGTGACAAAACTGGGAAATTTTTATTAAATGGAAAGTTTCTGGTCCAGTCCTAGTCTACTTAGTTATCTCATTCCTTTTTCTGTAAATCTCTCACCTTCCCTCTATATTGTTAGTTATGTCTTAAATGTTACAAAGTAGGTCTATTTTTAGGATGCTGATTAAGTATGTGTGTATATGTGTGTGTGTGTGTGTGTGTGTGTATACACACACACACACACACATATATATATATACATATGTCACTTCTAGTAAACACAAATCACATTTTGAGTTTTGAGAATAAAAGAAAAGCTAGGAATAGAGATTACTGCTTGCTTATTGAAACCTTACAGCTGGAAAAGTCAAGGGAAGTTTAATTCTGTCCTAACTATATAGTCAACATATTTAGAGTGATCACTCAAAGCAAAAAGAAAGCAGAAAAAAATTACCAAGAAGCTTCAGAATTGCATGATTTTTTAAATGAATGTTTAGGAATGCAGGGGACAGGCTAAGTAATTCAATATTTATTTTTATTAAGATGTCTTCTTGTCCAACTTATGAGAGCATGGTAAGAATATAGATTTTTATAGCTATTTCATTAACTAACTTCAGAGAATTAAAAAAACAAATGGAATCTTCAACTAAAAGTTCTAGTAAAATAAATTATGTGGAGAAACTTTAGCAACATCCCAAGGATTTTTAGCTTCAACACATAAACCAATACTAAGAGAACAAGGAGCATTACAGCCCATTCATTATCTGTTGTTCTGGGGGTAAGGAGTGAAACTGAAATTGAAGACTGAAGACAGTCTTCAACATAGGTACCTTGCTTCTGGCAATCAATCTGGGTAGATGAATAAAGGGTGACTAAAATCCTTTTTTACAATAAGAAATTGTAGTTTCAATTACTGTGAATAAACAAATTCTCATTTACTCTAAAAATCAATTAAAAAAACCCTCTAATTTGCTTTTGTAATTCAAGAATGTTGTTTGTTTTCCTCAGAGGCTCCAGGGATTTTATAAACAGACATCTATGATGCCAGGATTATGACCTTGCACTTACAAAATAGTGCTATCTGGTGACAGCTTAGCAATTGACTCTACTTTCAATAAAGGTCAGGTCTCATAAGATCAAATATGTTAGCCAGCAGAGAAAAGAGAAACCCTGATCCCTTTCTAGTGATAATTTTTCAGATTTGAAGGCAAGGTTGGCTGTGACCAGAGTTTGGGACACTTACTTCCAGTCTCGAGAGATGAAATACTGGAGCTCTAGTAGCCTGTGCTCACAATCTTCAACCATCTTTTCTGTGTAGAGATGCTCCATTAGGCAAGAGAGAATCCTGTGCACAGGAAGGGAGAGATGGTACCAGCAGAGTCAGAACACACAATGCTTCTACAACACAAATAAATTCTCAACATGTTACTACATACTCAACCTGTGCTACATCATAGGGTTTCTTTTTTTTAAATTGGACTTATGATTCCATTGGGGCAGGGAAATCTGGATGAGGAAAACTCCTACCAGGCACATCAGCAACTATTCTGCAAACTAATCTTCTGAGAGGCGTAGAGACTTTTTCAGAAAGTCATCTGGCCAGCAGGGGTTTACAATTTGAGCTGAACACAGGTCTTTGTGCTCTCTCCTCACTAAGATGTACTGCCTCCTATAGAGGCAAGAAAAGGTTACATTTTTACCAGGTGATACAACATGTATTTAAGTCAAAGACCTAATCTTAAATCTTAAAGATAAGGAAACATTCAATGACTTGCCCATGGTTACCATGGTAATCAGAGACAGACCAGAGATTTGAACCCAGGGCATTTTACTCCAAATGCAAGGCTCTTTCTTTCCACTGTACCTTGATGCTACTAATAACTGAAGGAATCAGAAGGCAAGTAAGAGATGGTACCTCAAGTGAACCCTGAAGGAAGATGAGGGAGGGAAGGAAGGAGGAAGGATAGGGCAGTACAAAAAAGAAATTCAGGAAAAGAGAACATGTGAAGGGGAGAACCATGGCAAAGGTGGGCTAAACTGAACTGTGGAGATGAAAAGAACTGATGTGCTGCCCTTGAGCAAAAGGGTAACAGTGAAGAGTTCTGAACAGGGACAGGGCCATACTTTTGTTTTAGGAAGAGAACTTTGGAAGCCATCTGAAAGATGGATCAAAGATGGGAAACTGGAAGTATTTGTAGTTCAGCTGTGTCTCACTGTTGGTGACCCTATCTGGAGTTTTCTTGACACAGGTACTGGAGTGGTTTGCCATTTCCTCCTCCAGTTCATTTTATAGATGAGAAAACCGAGCAGACAGGGTTAGGAGACTTGCCCTGGTTCACACAGCCAGGAAGTGTTTGAAGCTGAATTTGAACTCAGGAAGATGAGTTTTTCTGACTCCAGGACCAGTCCTGTATCCCCTGCACTGGAAGTATGGAGACCATTTTAGGAGGTTAATGCAGTAGGTACCGGTAGGAAGGGCCTGAAACAGTAGTGGCTATTTGCAGAAGGAGAAGGTGACATGGAGGCAAACTAACAAAACTTGACAATGGACTAGATATAGAGTGTGATAAGAGGGGGAAAAAATCGAGAATGATTAGGGGATTGGAAGACTGGTGAAACCTTCAAAAGAAATGGGGAAATTTGAAGAAGAGGGTCTACTAGATATGTTAAGTGACATCGAGGTAGAGCTGTGGGCTGAGGATTCAGAAGAGAAATAAAACTTCAGCCAGATAGATTAGAAATTACTGAATTTATGTAAGCAGACATGATTACCAAGGAAGGATGTGAAAGGGACCCAGGACACTGTTCTGAGGGGCCACCTATGCTTGGGGAATGATTAATAGATAATGATGAATACAATTAAGACAGATGGGAGAAGATCAGGAACGAATAAGACAAAAACTATAAACAGAGACTATCAAGGGAGAAAAAGATGGTTAGTTATGTTAAAAGCTAGAAAAACTGAAGAATCATGGACTGAGAAAAGAAAAATGTATTCAAGAGCAATAAGGATGCTTGGCAAGAGATAGAGAACATAACAAAATATAAAATAAATAATTTTGATTATTTTAAATTGACAAATGTACAAATAAAACTAATATAAACAAAATTAAAAGGAAGCAACAAACTGGGAAAAAAATTTTATAACAAAAATCCCTGACAAAGATCTAATTTCTTAAATTTATAAGCAACTAAGTAAAATGAACAAGAAATCAAGCTATTTCCCAATTGATAAATGGTCAAGGGACATGAATAGACAGTTTTCAGATGAAGAAATAAAAACTATCAATAATCACATGAAAAAGTATTCTAAATCTCTCCTGATTAGAGAAATGCAAATCAAAATAACTCTGAGGTACCACCTCATACACACCTGGCAGATTGGTCAATTTGACAGTAAAGGAAATGTTCATGGGGATATGCAAAATTTGGACACTAGTGGAGTTGTGAATTGATCCAACCATTCTGGAAGACAATTTGGAATTATGCCCAAAAGGTTTTAAAAGAATGCATACCCTTTGATCCAGCAATACCACTACTAGGTTTGTAACCCAAAGAGATAATAAAAAAAGGGTTATACAAAAATATTTACAGCTGTGCTCTTTGTGGGGGCAAAAAATTGGAAAATGAGGGAGTGTCCCTCGATTGGGGAATGGCTGAACAAATTGTGGTATATGTTGGTGATGGAATAATATTGTGCTGAAAGGAATGATGAACTAGAGGATTTCTATATGAACTGGAAAGACCTCTATGAGCTTAGTGAAATGAGCAGAACCAGGAGAACATTGTATACAGCGAGAAGTCAGTAATGAGAGAGATTTGACTTTTACTGTGAAAGGAAAGAAAGTTCTATGATGGAAGCTTGAGGGGATAGGAGGGATCAAATAAAGGTTTAATGTGGAAGGAAGAAGTTAAGGCATAGCTGAAGGAAGGCAGAATGACGGCAGCAGAAAGAGAGAGAATGTAAAGACAAGAAAAAATTATCAGAAGAGGCCAAAGGCCTGAAGGAGGCTGGAGGAGAGGAGAACAAAAGCCTGAGACTGGATAGGAAAGTTCTGTGGTGTGGAATAGGGAAGATTTACTGTGTAGCTATGGAAACAGATACATGGCAAGTTTCCCAGGAAGAGGAGGAATGGATATAAGACTTCCTTTACTTTGGCTCTTGTTATCATGCTGGCATATGCCCACTTAACTCCAATACTCTTATATTAACCTGAAGCTGTTTTCATCCTTCTAAGCAATGGATTCTTTGAATATCACGAGCACTAACCATTCCCTTCACCCTAACTCAGACAATCTCCATTCACTGCATGGAAGCATACAATGCATAACTGTCTATGACTGGCTTCTTGGTAGGAAACCAAGTTGGAAATAAGTATAATATACTCAATCAACAAAAAATTGATTATTTATAGAATCACAGATTTTGGTCTGAAAAGAGGTAAAGTACCTTGTCACACTTGTCTCAAGCACAAGCTGGATTCAAACTCAGGCTACCTGATGTTAGGATCTGATTTCAGTTTGGAACCTCCAACCCTGGAGCTGAGTTAAACTCAGTGAGCCCACACTCTAAGTGACTAGCTCCAGACCAGATGCCAATCAGTCATCGAGAATAGTGATCTTGCCATTTTATTTTTCTATCCTCAAAATCTCTTCCTCCTCACCCAATTCTTTTAACCATCTATTTTGGTAAGAATAACCCAACCAAACTATACTATGATTCCACTCACCATCACTGTGACTTCCCAGTCCACAAATCTTTCTGGAGGATCACCACCTCTATGTCCTATATTCCCTTATTAGAACATAAGCTTCTTGATTGCAAGAACTATCTCACTTTTGTATTCATATGCCCAGCACTTAGCACAATGCCTAGGACACAAGTGTCTTAAAAATGTCTTTTTGTTCATTCCTTCATTCTGCCATGGAGCTTTATGATATTGATGGGCATTATCCTACTGGTGATCAGATATGACATAGGTCTATACAAAGTAAGACAATACATAAAGAGCTGGGAGGGACAAAAAATTAAATTGGTTCAATTCTATGTTCTATAGATGAAGAAAATGAGAGGGGTCATAATGGTAGTTAAGGAGCAAAACTGGGATACAATCACAGGTCCCCAGATTTTAAATTCAGCACCCTACTTAAATTACACTTGATGTGTTCAGATCTCATTTTAAAATAGTTTTAACAAATGTTAATGTACAATTCAGTCATATTTCAAAATTTCTTCTCCCCTAAATCATTCAAGTGACTTCTCTTGGATTAATATTCTTAAATCTTATGACTTACTCTTTCATTCTACCTTAGCTATACAGAAAATGATAAAATTTGAGAGATAGTAGAGAAGCCTGGGGGAAATCTAGTTCAACCCATAAACAAAAGCTCTCTTTGCTGTATCATACCCAGAAAGTGGTAATCTAGTCTCTGTTTGAAGACCTCCAAAGAGGGAGGTACACCCCACTGTACAAAGAAATCCATTCTACTTTGGGATAGCACTCATTGCTATGCTCTGTACTCCCCATGCTCCTGGTTCTGACCTCTGGGGACAAACAGAACAAGTCTGATCCCTCCCACAGGATAGTCCTTTAAAATACTTGAAGATAACTATCAGGGACCCTTTGAGTCTTCTCTTCTTTAGAATAACCATGTCTAGATCCTCCAACAGATCCTAATATGCCATGGGCTGAAGGTCCTTTATCATCCTGGCTGTCCTCCTCTGGATGCTTTCTAGCTTATCAGTGCCTTTCTGAAAACCTGGTACCCAGAACTAGGTATGATGACAGGACACAACCTCCTCTTTACTTCTATAAACTATGACCTTCTTAATGCAGCGGCTCATAATTGTATTAGCTTTTTCATCTAATCTATCAGAGCACTGATAGGTATAGCCTAGATCACACCTCTAATCAAAGGTGTGCCACTTCTCCATCTTGTTCTGCTCTAAGACTGTCTCTCCCAGTGTCTTAGCTCACTTCAGTCAGTCTCCCGTTGCCTCTAATTTTTCTTCTGTAAATATTTTCTCAGAAAATGAAATAATATGGAAATGGATTTGAGTGATAATATATATATGTATAACTCAGTGGAATTGCTTGTCAACCCCAGGAGGGAGGAGGAGAGGGAGAAAGCATGAATCATGTAACCATGGAAAAAATAAATAAAAATGCCCCCCCCCCCCCCCCTCCATTTTATCAAGCAATTAACTTTGCTCTGACTTGCTTTTCTTTATCCAACCCGGACACCACTGTTACCCAGTTTAATGCTTTTCCTCTACTCTTGAATCCTTTATCCCACTGTTGCATTACTGCTCATAACTTTTAAAAATATAAGCCCTTACCTTCTCATAAAATTGATACTAAGGACCAATTTTTAAAAAACCCTTAACTTCCATTTTAGAATCACTAATGTGTATTGGTTTTAGGGCAGAAGAGTAGTAAGGGCTAGGCAATGGGGATTAAGTGATTTGCCCAGGGTCACACAGCTAGGAAGTGTCTGAGGCCAGATTTAAACTTGGGTCCTCTCAACTCCTAGAATGGCACTGTATTTCCTTTACAACCTAGTTGCCCCCACTACTCATATCTTGATAAAATACGATCCTAGATTACTTCCACCACCTGCCTCCTCTACTCCAATATATCCCACTGAAGTCACCCAATTGACTTGATTGAGTATATTACAAATTTGTTATTTTACCACAGCAAGAAAATCCTCTTCTAATTGATACTCTAATATAGTGGTATCAAACTCAAATAGAAATAGGGATTACTACACTATACATAAGGATCCGTGTGGATCACAGTTTTAAAAATATATTATCTGTTTTATTATATTCTTAATTATTTTATTAAATAGTTTCCAATTAAATTTTAATCTATTTTGGGCTGTACTCGGAAGTAATGCAAATTACATGTGCCCTATAAACTGTGTGTGTGATACCTCTGCTCTAATCCACTCTCCACTTGGGGATGTTATAAAACCTTCTCTTTTTTCCTGAAACCTTTTATCCCTTCCTTCCTCCAACCTCCTCTAAGGACCCTGTCTCATATTATACTGAGAAAATAAGAGGTCAATAGCTCTGAGTTTCTTTTTTCCTCTTCTTCTCATCTCAAAATTCCTTGAGATCATTCCATTTACTGTGTATTGGTTTCAAAGCAGAAGAGCAGTAAGGGGTAGGCCATGGGGGTTAAGTGATTTGATCAGAGTCACGCAGCTAGGAAGTGTCTGAGGCCAAATCTGAACACACTCTCATCTCTGGGCCTGGCTCTCTGTATGTGACATACAAGTTGGTCCCAAAGACTAAAGGGACATAATTTAGAACCTATCATTCATTAATCAAAAATCACGGTGGGGGAATTTGGGTAGATCAGTGGATTCAAGCCAGGCCTAGAGACAGGAGGTCCTAGGTTCAAATCTGGCCTCAGACACTTTCCAGCTGTGTGACCCTGGGCAAGGCACTTAACCTCCATTGCCTAGCCCTTACCACTCTTCCACCTTGGAACCAATACACAAAACTGATTCCAAGAGAAAAGTTAAGGGTTTTTATTTAAAACAAATAAACAACACTACCTAGTGATATGTGTAGAGTCAGGGCATTATCTCTAGACTCAGCTGTCAAGGTGGCAAACTTATGGCCACATATCCACAACTCCCCCTGCTTCTTGTCTCTGTCCCTTATTAAAGTGACTGAAGCCCCACTTCTTGTTGCCATCATGGCCTTTCTTGGTTAGTATCCAAAGAATCAAGCATGCCCATCTCCTGAATTATCAATTCACCATCCCTCTCACTGGAACTTTCTGTGCCCTAATCAATTTCTTTACCTGTAAAATGAGACCACTGCCTTTAGTCCCTTAAAGCTCAAAATCTTATCTCTTCCTAATAAGAACATAGTTACCATTTGAATTCACATGCTTATCACCTCTCAATTAGATTATCACAAAAGCCTACTAATTGGTTTCTCTGTCTCAAATCTACCCCCGATCCACTAACTTTCTATTTCATTCTTTAGGTAGCTAATGAAGTGATTTCTCATAAGTGTAGCTATGACCACATTATGCTCCTTACTAAATAACCTACTGTGGTTCCCTATTGCCTCTATGATCATATTATAATCAGTATGGAGTTTAAAGTTTTTAAAAAAAAACTTTCTAGTCTCAAAGTGTATTAATATTCTTCCTAATATCTGCCATCTGACTAAACTGGGCTTCTTATTCTCTTCTCATTCTATGGCTTTCTGTCATGTCTGAAATGAATTCTTTTCTCATCTTCTCCCAGAATTCCCTCAAGCATTACTTTCTAAAGGAAGTCTTGAATGATTCCTTAAGGTGCTGGTGCCCTCCTGCCTTTCCTTGTCTAAACTGCCTTGCTATTGTGCTATCTAGCCATATATATGTACAAGTTATTTCCCAGGAGAGAATTTAAGTTCCATGACAGCAGAGATTTCCCTTTTACATTCATGGAGCCAACAGGGTCTTGTGGGCATTTGAGAGATGTTTGCAGATTCATTAGTTGACTGCTAAATGCAACATGACTGTACATCAGGAATAAGGCACCTACATTGGGTCTCCAGATCTTATGTGCTTGCAGGCCGTCTGTATTACAGATTCACAAGCTTCATTCAAAGCTCTGTCAATTCGATAATCTGCACCAGGGTCAGTTTCTTGAATCAGTGTTTGAAGCTAGATGAGGGTAATTTGAAAAAGTAAAAAAGTTACTGAGTAAATAGAGCAGATTGATGCCAAATACATTTACTATCATTCACATAGTCAATGTCAACATCACTTTGTTTAAATGTTATTGATTAAAAAAATTTTTTTTACATGACCTTCATTTCCCAATATTTATCTTCCCCTCCCAGAGAACCAGCTCTTCAGGCAAGGAATAAGAGACAAAAACCAGCTCAGCAAAAGAAACTGATGTTTCAACAAAGTTCAACATCACCTTGGTGTTCTATACCAACAGTATCCCTTTTCTGCAAAGAAGGGAGAGTGTGTCTTCTTAGTTCTTTTGCAATCATTTCCTAGCATTCAGATTCACTTTGTTCTTGGTCTTTCTATTTATATGGTAGCAGTCCTTGGGTGGGCAGCTCTGCTGCTTTGATTTCCTTGCCTTTTCATCAGTTCATGTACCTTTCCCCTCACCTCTCTAGATTCTTCATATTGACTTATTTAATATATTCCATTACATTCCTACATCAAATTGTGTTTGGGCTGTTCCTCAATCAATAGGCAGCTACTCTGTTTCTAGTTGTTTGCAATTTTAATAGGTCAGAATTACAAAGATGACATACTCCTAACTTTGATTAATTTCTAGTTGCTACCAATTATCTTCTCATCAGTGTCTCTCTAATTCTGTATCTTTTGTTTTAGATGTGGTAAAGGTCTCTTGCCTATACAGACTGAGTCATGTCTGAACTGCTCTTCCAGCTTTCATTGGACAAAGCTGTAGAAAAAGGAACAGAGTGCTGTGTGTATAAAGTAGATGGGTATAGAGCAGTCAATAACCAACAAGCACTTACAAAACACTATGTGCCAGACACTATACTAAGAGCTGGAGATACCAGAGAAGGCCAAAGACAATCCCTGACTTCAATGAGCTCACAGCTTAATGGAGGAAACAAAAGGAAAACATATACATACATATATATATATACACATACACACACACAGGATAAAAAGGAAATAAATAAGAGAAAAAAACACTAAAATTAAGAGGGGATTGGGAAAAGCTTTCTATAGAAGATAGACTTTTAGATGGAACTTGAAGACAGTCAGGAAGTAGAAATGAGAAAAGAACATTCTAGGTTGGGGGGGTGGGTGGGAGGGATAGCTAGAGAACCTACTCAGATCTGAGTTATGGATGAACTTGAATCAGCCCACAGGCCACTGTCACTGGATTGAAAGAGTATGTGTCAGGGAAGAAGGAATAAGAAGACTAGAAAGGTGAACAGTAGATTATAAAGGGCTTGGAGCATCAAAAAGCATTTTGTCTTTTGTCTCAGAGGTGACAGGAAACCACTGGGGTTTGGGGGTGGGGTGGAGGGTGGTTGGTGTTACATGATCATGTCTATGCATTAGGAAAACCACTTTGATGGCTGAATGGATGATAGACTGGAGTGAGGAGACTTGAGGCAGGCCAATTTTCCAGCAGGCTACTGCAATAATTGGAAATGTTGTGAAAAGTGAAATGGATTAGGTCTTGGATATGGGAAGATGGTGTTGCCCTTACATTAGTACAGAAAGTAAGAGAGGGGAAGGTTTAGGGGTAAGAAAGAAAGAATTCTGTTTTGGACAGGTTGAGTTTAAGATGGATATTCAACTAGAGATGTGTGAGAAGTTGGAGATGTGAAATTACTGAGAATTAGCAGTATGGATATAATTAAATTCATAGAAGCTAATGAGATCACTAAATGAAGTAATACAAAGGAAGAAGAAAAGATGACCCAGGACAGAACCCTGAGGGCCACCTAGAGAACTGGATGATGATCCAGACAAGTAAACAGAGAAGGTGTAATCAGGTCATAGAAGAACCCGGAGAGAGTGATGCCTTCAAAACTTAAGAGGGAGTTGGGAAGACCTGGGTTCAAATGTGGTCTCAAGATACATCCTAGCGGTGTGACCCTAGACAAATCACTTAACTACCAATGTCTATCCCTTACTGCTCTTCTGTCTGAGAACCAATGCACAGTACTGATTCTAAGACAGAAGGTAAAGGGTGTTAAAAAAGAACAAAACAACCTAGAGTGAAAAGTAAAAGGAGACAGTGATCACCAATGTAAAAGGCTGCAGAAAGGTCAAAGAGAATGAGAGGTTGGAAGCACACTGTAAAGGGCTAAAGTGGTGAAAGGAGAGAAAGTGGAGGCACCCAGTATAGAAGGCTCTTTCAAGGAGTTCAGCCACAAAGGGCAGAAGAGATAGAGAATGAGAATTTGCAGTGAGTGATCAAGAAAGTGATCAAGGGAGGTTTTGAAGTTGAGGTAGATATGAGGCATACTTATAATAGGAAATGAGTCAGTGGACAGAGACTGAGAATAAGCAAGAAAGCCGGTAAGACTGAGGGGGAAAACTGTTGGAGGAGAATAGGTGGAATAGGATACCTGGATAAGCAGTAGGGTCAATCTTGGTAAAGAGGAAGGTAACTTCATCATGGGAGATAGGGTGAGAAGGGTAGAGGGCCCTCGAGTGATAAGAGATGTGAAGATGGAGGTTGCAGCAAACAACTCTTTTTTTAAAATATAAAGCCAAGTTATTAGCTGAGAGAGTGGAAGGAGGGGTGGTTAGGGGGAGGTCCGAGAGGGACAATGAAACCCATTTCTGAAATGTAGATCTGGGTAGAGAGGCTGGTTCTGAAGAAACAGGACATGGGCTAATGAACTGGATGTGGGTTTCAGTTGCACTGCATATTCAGAAGGTATAATCATAGAGAAAACCAGGAACCAGAGGGAGGAAGCATGTTTGATAGAGGGAAAATAAGAAATGATCTGATCATTAGTGTTTATTATTGACTTTCTGAGTCTCATGTGGACAAAAAGGAAAGAAAAGAACCTGTTTGAGAAAAAGACCACAGATCCAGCACAAAGGCAGGAATGTAATATGAATGTAAAAAGAACTTCAGTTATCCAGATATCTACTAGCTTTTTCTCTGCCAAAAGCAAAGCAGCTATTAACTTCGTGACCTGTGTTACTGATAATTTCATCATTTAGAATATGAAGGAATATCAAGAAGAAATTCTATTTTGGATCTGATTCACACTAACAAATAGAAACTGGCTCCTGGTCTGGAAATAATGGGAAACTTAGTGGTATAGGGAGGAATAGAACAGAAGGTATAGGCTACCATGACAGTACTAGTTTTTGTAAACAAAACAATGCAAACAAAAACCCATATTTCAAAACACTCAGAGAAAAATTGGGTAGAATCCTATGAAGTAAAAGAATTCAGGGGAAATCAATCCAAAAGGGTTGTAAGAATTTTAAGAATAAAATTCTCAAGACACAAAGGGAAGAAATTCCAATGAAAAGGAAAAAATACAATTTGCCTGAAGAAAGGAATGTGGGTACAAAGAGAACTCATACACCCAACTGAGGTTTTAAAAAAAGAAATGTACAGAAACTAGAAGTAAGACTAGGGAAAAGAAGATGAATGTAAGATTGGGTCAGTTCTATAAAAATAACTTACTTGAAATCATTCCTCAATTAAAAAACTCACGTGGTCATATTCTCTCAATACCTAGGATTCTGAATTCCAGGCTATCATTATTCTAAAACCATTCTCTCCTTTGCCTGATTCCTTATTTTCAACCCCTTCGCAAACCCAATCCCACCAGTGGCCTACTTAAAAGCTACATATCCCTATCAATGTGTTCTCTGGAATGCCTGATCCAGAGCAAACTAGAGTCCATCTTAAACTTTCCCCCTTTCTTGCTCCCTCCATCTTCTTGTAGTCAATGAGAACTAACTCCCTTATGACACAGCTTCCATGGTCATCATTTCCAGCCTTCACTGCACTTTAAATGAGACCCTGGACTCAAGATGGTAGTGGCAGAAATGGAACATTCCTTGTTCCAGATTGTTACTTCAATGCTCTCCCTCTACTATCATTACTAAGTAACCACCTCTCTTTTGGGGTTCACTGAAAACATATCTTTTCCAAACAAGATTCTGGTAGCTGTTATCTACTGATTTCTCAGACTTATCTTTACATAAACAACTGTTCCCAATTCATCTCAGTCTTCTCCAGAAAACTGCCCTCTTTTATATCTCCACTCTCTCCTCTCCAATTTCTCCCTATCTCTTGGCTGCTTCCTTGCTGCTTACAAACAGGCACATATCTCCCCAGCCTCAAAAAATCCTCACTTGATCTGTCCATCCAAATTCTCTCATCCTCCATCTCTCCTTTATCTCTCATATCTTTGGCAAACTTCTGAAGGATAACTACAATTGATATCTTCATTTCGTTAACTCTTATTCATTCAAATTCTACAGTCTAAATTCTGAACAAGGTATTCAGTTTTATCAGCGATCTTTTAATTGAAAAATCCAGTAGCTTTTTCTAAAACCTCATCCTTATGGATCCACCTATAACCTTTGATTTTGTCAATCATTCCCCTCTCCCTTCAATCTCTTCTCTGAAGGATTTCATGAAACTACTCTATCTTGGTTCTTCTATATATTGGACAGCATTGCTGAGCCACTGTTAGTGATATCTGAAATGGAAGAGGTACCACAAGACAGAATGACAAATATCCTGATTTTCAAAAATATTAAAGACAAATTATAAATCATAGGCCAGTAAGCTTGATTGTAATTAGGAAATTTCTGGAATGAATCATTAAAGAAATTGCTGATAGATGCAATGATGAACCATGACTCTAAAGGTCTATGTGGGTTTCTTTTTTTTTTTGCTTTACAATTTTCCCCCCAAATGTGAGGTAGGGAAAGATGTAAGGATACAAAGATAAGTAAATGCTTGACTAATTCAAATTTTGAAAGGGAAAAAAGACAGGGAGAAGGGAGAGACACGCAAAGAAGCATAGTCAGTATCTAGAGAAAGTAGCAGCAAAATTTAAAAGTCAGCAGAGCTTCATAAAGAACAGATGATGGCACATATTTTTGGACACTACAAATTTTTTAAAATAAATCTGTTATGGTGGTATTTTTAAAAATCCTTACCTTCTGTCTTAGAATTAATATAGGATATTTGTTCCAAGGCAAAAGAGTGATAAGGCCTAGGCCAGTGATGGCAAACCTTTGGCATGGGTACAAAAGATGGCATGAAGCACAGGCTCTGTGAGCACATCCTACTCCCCCTCCCCCCACCTCTCTCTCATCTTGAGGGGGGGCAGGGTATGATAAAAGATCTTGGGGGTGGGATGGAGCAGGGCCTGGCACTCCATCTCTGAAATGTTCACCATCATTGGCCCAAGCAATGGGGGTTAAGTAAATCGTCCAGGGCCACACAGCTAGGAAGTATCTGAGGCCAAATTTGAACCCAGAATCTGGCTCTCAATTCACTGAGCCATCTGGCTGCTATTTAAAAAAAAAATTAAAAAAAAAATTCCACCATAACTATCCTTTATGCTAAGAATGGGAAAAGAGATAAAGAATAAGAGTAGCATTGCCAAAAGGAAAAAAGTGTCAGTGAAGCATTTTTTGAAAAATAAACAGAACAGAAAAGGAAAGCTTAGAAAGTTACATGTTAAATTTATTATATACATAAAAAGAAAATAATCTGTATACTGTACAGATTCACAGTTTCAAGTATACTTTTTTTCTTATTCTATTATACATGGACATGCTGTTTGTCCTTGATGCTTAAGTTCTGAATATTTTTTTTAAAGGAACATGTCAGGGACAGCTAGGTGACTAGGCAAAGAACCAGGTCTAAGGATCAGGAGTCCTGGTTTCAAATCCTGCCTTATATACTTCCTAATTGTGTGGACCCTATGCAAATTACTTACTCCCCAATTGCCTAGCCTTTACCACTCTTCTGCCTTGGAACCAATATTCAGCAGCAATTCCAGATAGAAGTATTAAAAAAAATACATTTTTAAAAATTAAAAGGTAACAGGTCACTCTAGGGTAAACTAATTTTCTTTTTTATTAAGGTTATTAAATCAGATGATAAGGGAAATTCTGTGACTATAGTTTACCCAGTTTACCTAGAATAAGCAAAGATTTTGATAAAACATCTCATCATACTATTCTTGTGAAAAAGTTGGAGAGACATGGATTAGATAATAATATAATCAAAATAGACTTAAAATTGGTTGGATGGCTAGAATCAAAGAGTATTAATGGTTCAAAAGTCAAGGTGGAAGAAAGTTATTAGGGGACCACTGAAGGGATCTGAGTGTGGCCTTGGGATGTTTAGCATTTTTATCAATGACAAAAGCACCGCTGGTATGCTATAAATTCTGCAAAAGATCCAAACCTGGCAGAAAGATAAACAAAACTAGGATCCAAAGGGACCTCACAAATGAGACCATCCTGAATCTAACATGATGAAATATAATAGGGATAAATACAAAGACTTGCAAAAGATCAATTTAGTAGGTATCTATGTGTTTGAAAAAGATCTGAGAGTTTCAATTAACTTTAAGCTTAATGAGTTAGCAGTGTAATGAGAAATTTCAGTTTTTGATTAAAAAGTGGTACACTTGTGGTTAGAGGTGGCTTCTAGGCTGTGACTATTAGTGCTTTATTATATCAGCTGAAAAAGTTAATGCAATTATGCACCACATTAAGAAAGGTCATAGCTTCTAGAAATAAGGAGGCTGGGTCCTATCAGAAGCCTCTCATAGTATCATGTCCAATTCTGGGTACCAGGTTTTCAGAAGGGCATCCAAAGGAGGACAACCAGGATGATAAAGGGCCTTTAGCCCATGGCATATTAGAATCAGTTGAAGGACCTAGACATGGTTATCCTAAAGAAGAGAAGATCCAAAGAGGGACATGATAATTATCTTTAAGTATTTAAAGGACTATCATGTAGGAAGGATCAGACTTGTTCTGTTTTGTCCCAGAGGTCAGAACCAGGAACTTTAGAGTCTTCTTGTCTAAAACACTAGGAGCTTAGGTGACACACACAAGGTTACAAAGAATATGTTAGAGGCTCCTGGTTTCAAGTCTAGCTTTTAATCTACAATGTCATGCTGCCTTTCGAGTCTACTAGGTGCCCCCCCCCCACCCCAACAGAGTACTAGGTCTGGAGTGAAAATGATATGAGTTAAAATCTGGCCTTGGACATCTACTGGTGATATAACTCTGGGAATGTCATTAACCCCTGCCTCAGTTTCCCTATCTGTAAAATGGAGGTGATAATAATAGCATCTATTTCTCAGAGTTGCCATGAAGATTAAATGGGATAATATTTAATAAAAGATAATAAAGTGTTTAATAAATGCTTATTTTCTTCCTTCCTTTCTAGGGTAACAAAATTTTTTCCTAAGGTAGTCTGGAATCTATTTCAGAATATTAGATTCCAATAAAAGTTGTATGTTAAATATGTGTGAATAATAGCCAAGCTGTAGGCTAAGGTTTGAGGGAGGATAGAATGAATGCACCACAGACAAAAGCTCTTCACATTGCACCAAAAGACAATAAATGCCTAGTAAGTTCAAAGAATGATTGCTTCTAGACTGGGATTTTAACAATACCACTGTATGAATAGGTGCTGAGGACTTATTTATCTAATAGATTAAAAATGTACCTCTAATCCCTAATATGTATGTGAGAAATCTGAAAACGTTCTCAAGGGTTTAGAACAGAAAATAGATCAGGAAGTATTTTTTTCTCCCACTCTGGAGAACCCTTGCCTAAATAGACTGAGCTATAAAAGTCACGAGGGTTAAATATGAATTCTGGGTCAGTTTACAACAGGAAATTATGTGCTTAATAAAGACAGTAATCTTTCTTATGTTTTAAGGTTTACTAATTATGGAAGGGTTTCTAAATCACATCTTTAGTAAATGAAAAAAAAACCTAAAATTAATAATTAACCACATGGGTGCATAAATGGATGACAAATTTAACATGGTTCAAGTGATCTGATGCTTCAAACTTAAAATGGAAATTGGTTGTGTTAGAGAATGAAAATTCTAAGAAGCAAGGAAGAGAAAAATAGATCATTTCCAAGGAACCATTTCTACACAGATCTCTACACCTGATAAAAGCTTGATAATGGAACAGAGAGCAAGGAAAAGTATAAGCCTTCTGTTCATTCAGGGCTCTTCACTGGTAAGCAAGTACTAAGGGACCTCTAACATACTTAATGTTAATGTCATGGGGAAAACACTGTTGTCTCAGTTGGCTAGTTTCCAGAACTACCACCAGTGGCTACTTTTTCATTTCTTCACTGTCAACAAGGTTGAAGCAATGACAATTAAATTTAGGATAATCAGTGGGCTGGGCCATCAGCTTGAGGGACCACTGCTACTTGCTGAGAATTTTATGGTGAAAAGGTCCTGCCACTGTATTTGGAAAGCATCTCTACTACAGACATCTAGTGAGATGTCAATTACAATTAACTCCAAAGTTAAATAATAATCTCTTTTAAAGAGTTGAATTTCCAAATGGGAAATAGTATTTCTTCATAGGTATGAAAATAATTAGTCTTACTATAGTCAACTCACCCACATTATGTTCCATTTCCACATGATTCTAGTACTAAAAAGGAGCAAGGCTTCACATTTGTTCAGGTTTCAAAAATAGCTAAAACCAAATCCTTCTCCTGGGTCTCTATTACTTTGGGGATGAATATACAAACACCTGATAGCTCTTTTATTTTTAACTGATGCTTATATACACAAAAGCTGACCATAGACCCAAGGCTACAGGGTGAGAAATCACAGTGAAAAACTCAGATTAGAAGCATCTAGGAACCTTCTTATAAATCTAACATGGAATTTGCGGAGAACAGGCTATTTTTTTCAAATTTCTGTCTTAAGGAAAACAATTTATGTAGTAGTTGATACTACAGAACAATTTAGCAGGCTACTTTTAAGGGACAGATAAAAAACAAATGCAATATACACATTTATTCCATATCAATGCAATAAAAGAGAATGTAAAATTCCATTACAATTCAGAAATAATAGTGAAGTAATACACACAATTTAATTAAAAATTTCAAAATAAAGGACATTAGTTTTCTAAATTTTTCTAGAGAAGTACTTTGATTATTTATTTAGATAAACTCTGTCCTTTGAATTTCAGGTTCACACAATGAAAAATTAATTCTTGTGCAGAGTACCCAAGAATGACATTATTATCCTTAACTTCTTTTTAAAAAAGGCTCTACCTGGTAAAAAGCAAAACATGCAGGCCATAGAGATAACATAGGTGGGTCACACCTAAAAGACCTTGATATTTTTCCATCAAAATTACAGACTATTTGCTGGTCTGTAATCAATTACTCATTTGCCTATGAACCCAAGACAAGTAATGATTTGTTAATATATTCCCACCTAAAGAATATTGAGCATAATTTTGCTGTTCAGAAATTATCAAAATAGTCTAAGCACCTTGGAAAGGGGAGAGCCAAAGAGTTATAGCAAGAAATATTGGCATGTGGGTATGCTTTTGTTATTTTTTGCATAATTGGCTTCTAACAGGAAAGATGGGGTTTTGAGAGACCAAAAGAGAAATTATATTACATATCAGCAATGGAAATAACTCTTAAAAACCATTAATTTCCTCTACTGTTGATTCTAAGCCTTTTAGGTTCAATGGAAACAATCAATAAAAGCATTAATGTGCACCAATTCTTTTTCTGAGGACCGTTTCCAATTATGAGACACCGATTTGGCTTTGAGAATGGCTTTCAATATGTCAAACACAGGAAATCACCCTTTCTTGTAAAAACAATGGCAAAGAATATTTTTCATCTATATTTTTAAGTAAAAATGGCTATTATTGGTTATGACTTACAATGACTATTTTATTGCAAATTTCATGTCCATAGTGATGTTTGCCTTGAGAAAGTCATTGGACTTAATATTTAAAACCACATGAACATCAATGAACTTTCTTATGAGTTCATATCAGGGTCAGGAAGGAGACCTTTAGGAGCTGAAATGCAACACTGAAATGACAGCTCAATGCTTTCCTTACCGCTTGCTGGCAATTCATTCCAACGTTTCCTTTCTCTCCACGAACTACTTTCATCAGACAATGTAGAGTCCTCCCTTTTCGGTGTAATCCAGAACAGTGATGCTCTATCTCACCCCGACAGCTCAAAATAATCTCAGGGCTTAGGGAAAAATCTTCCATCAACATACGCCGGTAATCCAACATTTCTCCCTGGCACTCACTGCTTACTTGTCGACCTAAACCACATACATACAAGACAGGTAAGTCACAGTATTAAGGAAGGTGAATTGGATTAGATGTTCCAGTTTTCTGCAATCAGACAACACAACTTATTGCTACTGTCAAGATTTAGAATTCTGAACTTGGTTCAAGATTTATGAGCATAAAGTAAGTCAGGAATTCAGCTGCTCTGTGTAATGTAAGTGGTTTCTCTTTATTGACTGCACACCTCTGAAATAACACTGGGAATGCTTTGTCAGTAGTGCTATTTTTAGGGAGAAGAGTAAAAAATGCCCACCAAATATAATCTTCCATAATAAAGCATAAAGAATGAGACATGCTATATTACAGAATCAATCTTTACTTTCACCAGGAAGCCTTCCTTAACTAATTGATGTTGATACTTAATCTATACTAGTATGACTAGCAACAAGCGAAACCCAATTGTATGTTTTTGGATTTGGATTGTTTCACAGGCTTTTATATTGTTTTTTCCTCACCCCTTAGCCCCTACCTTCAACCACATACTAAAGGGAAAAGATGTTTCTTTTCCATATATTTCCATGAACATAGTTCTCTCTTAACACATCCAACATATTATTTTTCTCTTCACTATCTTTGCTAATCTGACGGGCATGAATTAAAACCTGGAGAGTTATTTTAACAGGCATTTCTCTAACTATTAGGGATATGGAGTATTTTTTCATATGGTTAAATACCTTGGATTTCCTTCCTATGAAAACTGCCTATTTATGTCCTTTGACATGGTAATGAATCATGTGTATACAGAATGAGGTCTTTGTTTTTTAAAACTCTTACTTCCCATTCTAGAATCAATACAATATATGGATTCCAAGGGAGAAGAGTAGTAAGGGCTAGGCAATGGGGGTTAAGTGACCTACCCAGGGTTTGAGGCCATATTTGAAATGAGGACTTCCCAACTCTAGGCCTAGTTCTCTATCCATTAAGCCACCTAACTGGCCTGTGACCTTTAATGTTTAAGTCATGGACACATTTTGAATTTATCTTGGCATACGATATAAGATTTTGAACTAAACCAAATTTCTGCCAAACTGCTTTCCAGGTAGGTCCCAGCTGTTTTTGTCAAAGAGTGAGTCCCTTACCTTCTAGAGTCTTTGGATTTATCACTATTACCACATCTGCCCCCTTTTGTATGTTATATACCTTTCTGTTCCACTAATAGATTTATTTTTTAACAAACACCAAATCATTTTAATGATCATTAGTTGCTGGATTTTTGTGCCGTTTTTCTTTTTTTTAATTTTATTGGCTAGTAGACAAGCCAAGAGGAGTGGTATGGGTTAAGCAATGGGGGGTTAAATGACTTGCTAGGAAATGTCTGATGCCAGATCAGAACCCAGTCTCTGGGCCTGGTTCTCAATCCACTGAGCCACCCAACTACCATCCACAGTATTTTGAGAATTTCATTCCAGCCTCTCTAAATCTTCACAGAAACCTAAGATGGTTCAGTTTTTGAGGCCAATATAGCTAAAGTTTATTCTTAATGGGGGTTAGTGGACATTGCTGAACAGTTAATTACATTATTCTTAGATTTAGAATTTGCTAATCAAGCTTTAAATTTATTTCCAACATATTCCCTATAGATAATTCCATAATTAATCCTGAACTTTAGAAAGTAGAGGCAGACAGACAAGACTGAGCTATCCTCATTGCTCTCTCAGAAATGGATGCTGTCTCTCTGGTTGCACATAAAAGGTATGTTCTTAGGTTCATATCCTTTTATTCTGAAAGCTTTCCACCCTTGTGGATTCTTTGTGCTCTGAACCACATGACCTTGTATTCTTATAGAAAACATCTATTATGAGGGAAAGGAGTATAGATCAAAGTGAATTCACTGACTTCTGTTTAAATAAAGACTGCAACTGTTGAGTGGTAGTGATTTGCATGGCTAAAGTATAAATGTGTCTGAAGAAAGAGCTAGTCCATCTCACTTTTTTGAGAAGGCAAAAGGTGCTTTTTCTACTCTAGAAAAGAATGCCAAAGTCCCTCCTTAGTAATCAATGCACGCTCAAACAATCAGGAATTGGCGTGGTAGCCCACCTCCACAACCCCTTACTGAGTCTTCTGTCTATACTCCAGCTTCATTATGTTGGCTACTCACTCCAGTGTGGCATCTTGTCCAGCAGTTCAATGAGACAGTCATTCTAACCCATGTTCACGTACTTTAACATCATATTCTTCTCTCTTAGGATCTACACATAAAGTTGCCATTCACATCCTGTGTCAAACAATGCTTAAGTTGTCCCTAGGTAAAGATGGGACTTCAGCAACTAGAGAAGTATGTTCCTTTCTCTCATTGCCTTCCCCTGGAGACACAGAAGTTTCTTTTGGTTCTTTCTCTCCAGAGTGAGTATTTACTATAACATATGTGCTTTTAGAAATAGTCTTTGAGTTTATGTAAACAATGAGTAGTCCAGGGAGGTTAATTCGGTGTCACTGAACTAAGACAGGCAGCTCCAGGCATCAGAAAGTGTGTTGACACCCAGGGTCTTGCTTGGTAGTGGGGAGTTCTCTAAAAAATTCACCCTGTCAGTGATTTTCTTTGAGATTTGGTTTGCAGATGTTTTGGAGGATTTCTCTTGTTCTGGGTTTATGTCTTGCCACCATAAAAGCTTTTCATGTGAGTTTGCTGTTGGTTTTTGCTTTCAGATTACATTGGGATTAGATTATAGGGTTTAGTGTGGTCTTGCTGCTTTCTTGAGTTATTGAGTGCTGTTACAGTATCTCAGGGCCAATTTAAGCTGGGGATATGCAAGCTATGAGTGTTTCCAAAGCTGTCTGATCTAAGGGAAGCATAACTGCTGTTCCCTAGTCTGAGTAATGTAAGTTTCTGGGTTTGGGTCTGAGCAAGAGTAGACTATTACTGGACCCTATCACTATCACTATCACCCACCTGAGCAGAGTGATAACTGCAAGCTTCCTTTGGCTTGAGATCCCTGCCCTGATTATTCTTCTGCAGGTTTCAGACTAGGCTAAAAGCTAGAACTAAAAATAGCACTGCTGAATTTGCTCCTTTCTTGGTACACAAGCACAGGCCCACTACTCTTCTTTTCCTTTCCTCCATTTGTCCTGGAATTATGAACTAAATGTGGTTAATGAGTGACAAAGCTGCTGACTGGCACCTATTCTTGTACCCAGCACCAAGAGCCATGATGTAGATCTGAGACTTTCTCTTGTCCAGGTCCTAGAATGGCTCCTTGTAATCCAGGAAGCTTGTAGTCAGAGTCTATAGATCTTTCTGTCTCTCAAAGACAACCTGGGCTAGAAAAATGATTAATTGTGACTTTTACTTTAATTTTCTTTGATCTAGTTTCATTTTCTAGATCTGTGGTTGAGTCTATGTTCTTCTCTCAAGCTTCCAAAGAAAATTGACCTTTCCTCTGGATTAAAAGCTCTTTACCTTTTTTGGTATCATGGACTCCTGTAGTTACTATATGAAGCTAATGGATCTCTTCTCAAAACAATGTTTTTAAAAAGCATAAAATAAAATATATGGGATTACAAAAGAAATCAATTATATTGAAATGTCAAAATATGTTTTTATATTTTTTTTAAACTCTTATCTTCCATCTTAGAATCAATACTGTGTATTTGTTTTAAGGCAGAAGAGTGGTAAGGGCTAGGCAATGGGGGTCAAATGACTTGCCCAGAGTCACATAGCTAGGAAGTGTCTGAGGCCACATTTGAACCTAGGACCTCCCATTTCTAGGCATGGCTCTCAATCCACTGAGCCATCTAGCTGCCCCTCAAAGTATTATTTAATTGTTCATCAACCTTTGTTTAAAAACTCTCACTCTAGGCCAGCATTGGTGAAGTACTGGCACACATACTGAGCTGGCACAGGGGAGCTGCTCCATTCCCCCTCTTCCCAGCACCTGAGGACATTTTTTACATGCCCTGACCCTCTACCAAGCCACCCAGAGTGAGCACTTCCTCCTTCCACTTTCTGGGGGTAATGCAGAGATTCATAGGCAGCTTGAAGTTGCAGTTTGGGCATCCAAACTCAAAAACATTTGCCAAAGCTGCTCTAGGCCATATGACATTCTGTAGGTATAAATGGAAGTCTAAAGTCAATCCATTTGGTATTCTGCGATCTTATCACATGACTAACCACTCCTTTCTTTTTGGATCAAACATTTTCTCAATGATATCTCGTATACCACTAATCTTGGGCTTAAGTCATTGCTAGAAATGTGTTGCAGTTTCAGCAAATGGGTCACAAAGCCCTCAAACTAAAAGTGAAATAAAACTAAATTGGTTTTGAAAAATTTAATACTAGGGGAAACCAAGTGTAGCAAAAAAAAAGTTAGAAATCACTAACTTAAAAGAACTTTAAATCAAGATATGCTAAGTCAAACCTTTCATTTCAATGTGGATCATTTCCAGTGCCCTACAATCCTTAATATAAAGGAATTACAATGTACAAAAAAATACTGTGGTCTTGAAGATCAGAACCAAACTATCAGACTGCCATCATTTATATCTACCAGAGATCATCTTACTGCCTATGCTTTTCTTTAAAGAAAAGAAAGTTACAAAAAGGAGAAAAAAAATTATTACCTACCTCTATGTACAGCAGATTCTAGACACATCAGAAGATAGGAGAGTCTAGCTTCCCTGGACCGAGGAAGATTTTCCACATTACAGCGATATTTTTTCAGGTCACTCTTACAAGATTTTGCCAGTGAATAACTGACTTTGTAATCCTGGGCAATAAGCTTTTGTCGAGTTGTCAAGGCCTCCCGACACTGAAAAAAGAGAAAAAGAGAGAGGAAGAAAGAGAAAGAGGTATAAATATACACTCCAGTGCTATTCATAAGTATTCTCTCTAATGCAAACAAGAAAGCAACAACACACATACAAACACATCAAAAAACACAGCTAGGGATAATATTGGTTGTTTAATTAGCTGAGACTGTTGATAGAAAATCTATTTAAAATCTGGTTAAAGGTCAACAGATTTGAGGTTGCAAACTCGTGTGCAAGAATTTACAGGGAAAATACAAATTGGTTTTGCTATCATAGGAGTAGTTGCCATAGATGCATAGATATCTGAAAGATTCCAACATGTGCTCTTAATACAGTCATCT
Organism: Monodelphis domestica; assembly: GCF_027887165.1. NCBI lineage: Eukaryota > Metazoa > Chordata > Mammalia > Didelphimorphia > Didelphidae > Monodelphis > Monodelphis domestica. The sequence goes on along the minus strand of NC_077227.1, from coordinate 715,019,661 downwards.
TTATTCACTCATAATGACTCAACTCAATCACATCAGAATGAAAATGGCAATTGGCATTAACTATCTGAAAGTTTCATCAGATGAATTCTCATTAAATGCAGCTTTACATTTCTTTGAAAAGATTTGAGAATACAAGGATACACAAAACCAATCTGTTAATCACTTCCTAAGCAGTATGATAATGTTAATGAGGTGAAAGAATTATTTGCAAAACCACAAAATATTTCTGATCATGATTCAGTACAAAGATCAAAGAGCAGTGGGAATATTCACTGAGAAAACTGCTAAAACTTAAGACTTGTAGCACCATCTGATCTAAGCTCAAACTCATTGGAAATTATGGACAATGACTTAGGAATAGGTGGAGGACTGGCTTTATAAGCAGGCAAATGTCTTATCTGGTATGATTCTGTATAAAATACACTGGTGCTAAGGAAAGTCATCAATCAATTTCTCCTCCCCAAATTAAATACTATCTTATCGCCTAGAATATCTAAAATCATCTTTCTAGAATTGGAAGAGACATTATAGGTCACCTAATCTGACCTCCTTTTACAAATGATGACACTTTGCATTAGGGAGGTTAAGTGTGTGTGCCCAAGGTGACAGAGAGTACTCAGGAACAGAATTTGTCGCAGGTCCTCTTACTCCAAAGTCAGTAATCAAGGGGGCAGCTTTGAGAGCCAGGCCTAGAGATGGGAGGTCCTAGGTTCAAATCTGACCTGAGACACTTCCCAGATGTGTGACGCTGGGCAAGTCACTTAATCCTGATTGCCTAGCCCTTACTACTCTTTTGCCTTGGAACCAAGACACAGTATTGATTCAAAGACAGAATGTAAGGGTAAAAAAAAAAAGTCAGTGATCATTCCAATATTAGTACAGTTTTTCCTCACTGCACAAGTAGTCATTCATTCCTTTTCCTTTTATGTTAGAGTACAAATAAGGGATCTGGATAGTTAAAACTATTAATTCCCTGGGAAAACTATGTCTCATCAGGTATTCATATGTCATGGTGAATGAGCTTAACAGAGCAAGTTTTGTGAAAAGGAAGGATATGGGGCAATTAGGTGGTACAGTGGATTGAGAGACAGGCTAGGAGACAAGAAGTTTTGGGTTTAAATCTGGCTTCATATTCCTACCTATGTGATCTCAGTCAAGTGATTTAATCCAACTCCCTAACCCTTATCACTCTTTTATCTTGGAACCAATATTTAGTATTAATTCTATGACAGAAAATAAGGGTTCAGGTTGCAGAAAGTTTGAAGCTAGGGAGGGGGCCCTTAAAATCAAATAGGGAAGATCTGCTTATTTCAGAATTATGCTTACCTTTTCACTCATTGATTCTTCAAATTTGTGGTTAAAGAGGCACTTATATACTCTGCCTTCACCAGCCTGTGTCTGAAAGGTGGGAAATATACATTAGTCACTGTAGCTAATTTACAAAACAGGGAGTTATACTGAGCAACAATCATAACATAATACCACTCTTATATGGAAAATCCATCTTTAAAGCTATTAAAATGCTAAATGCACTTGGGCAAATGGTTCAGCTCCTCGAGGAATTCAGTGAGTCTAGAATGGCCACAGAAATTCAAGAGCTGTGGAGAATAAATGAAGGTTGAATTTTCTTCCTGGGATCCTTGGCTGTTGTCACTTGTTCACATGAGAACAACTAATTAAGAGAATAAAAAATTGCTTGACATTGGATTTAGTCACCATTCTTTCCCCTCTAAGTAAAAGTCAATAAAATGACAATGATTGTTACAGCTTTTAATTCAAACAATGTGCAGTGCTGAAGTAAACTGATAGTTTGCTGAAAGGGTATGCACAAGATACTCTTTATAAAGTAGTAGGGAAAAAATGGAGTTTTGCTGAAGCATTTGGAGGGCACAACTTAATTCTTGGCACTAAAAAAGCTTGCCAATATTCTGGCACAGGGAAAAACATGCATAAGCAAACACAGCAAAATTATGATCAAGGAGACCTAAAAAAATATTCCTTTAGAGAAAATTAGAATATAAATCAAACATTCTCATTTAGGATCTAAAATTCAATAATAAAGTAAGTTGGTATTCCTAAGGATGACAGAGGGAAAAGGGGACTAGAAATAATATGTTGAGATCAGCATGGGCCACACTTGAAGCCACTAGAAACCAATAAAAACAAACTTACTACCTTTATCATATTCCTCATGCCAATCTCATCAATTCTGAGTGTGAAGATTTGATTTTGGGTGGGTGGGTAGAGACATGGAAAAAAAGAGAAAAGGAGGAAAGGAAAATTCACTTTTGAGCAGACCCACATTTTCACAGAAACGCTCTCGATCATCTCGGCATGCAAAATATAAATGCCGATCCAAGTGGAAATCATCTGAGGACAGCTCAGCCACGCGGAGAATAGCTTTTTTACAAGGTTCTGAGACTTGAAACCGAGGGTCTCTTTCTTCTGCTTCTTTTACCAAGCCTTTTTCTAAGCAGGCCACAACTTCACCCTGTGAATGTGCATCCTGAAACACAACAAAGATACCATAAACCAGAGATTCTCTACCACGAGTCATCCTTATTCTACTGTTGCTTTCTAAAGTTCAGGAAGCAAGCTATATTTCATACTCAGGTAGAAGATAAGGTTCTCAAATAAACATCAATTGGAAAAATAGTGCTGAAATAGTTAAATTATAGATGGTTTATAATATACTCAACAGAAACCAAAGATAACCTAACCATGAGGCTCTTGATTAGAATCAGATTACTTAAATGTTATAAATGGAGACAATGTCATGAGGAAAGCTGTAAATATAGATAGGTCACCTTTAGAATTAAATGGTATTTTAACAAATTCAAGGGGAAGATGTTAGATTAGCTCTAATTAAAATTAGGCTATTTTAAAAATCGAAGCTCATACAATACAGAAAAACTTTGTTCAGATTGTACATATCTCCCTTTCCTGGGGTGGGGAGGAAAGTGGGGGATGTCAGCCAAAATAGAAGAATGAAGAATGAGGTTATTGTTCTTCCTCTACTTCTCTAAACTATTAGATTTAAACACTTACACAGGCATAATTCTGAGTGATAACACTTCCCCTCCATGGTGGTTGTCTTGGTCTTAATGTGATATAGCAAGATTACCACCATTTAAGCATGCTTCTTTTGAGTATTTTCCTAAGATCATCCAATTATCTTTAATTGCATACTTGCTTGATCACCATAGCAACAAGTTGCTATTTTGCATCTCAGCACTTCATAGAGAGAAGACTGGTCAGCAGATATAAGCTATTCTAATGGCACACAAGGAAGTTCCCAGAAAGATTTTCTATTTCAAACCCTTACCTTCCGTACTGGAATCAATACTGTGAATTGGTTCCAAGGCAGAAGAGTGGTATGGGAAGGGCTAGGCAATGGGAGTCAAGTGACTTGCTCAGGGTCACACAGCTGAGAAGTGAGAAGAGGGCATATTTGAACCCAGGACCTATCATCTCTAGGCCTGGCTCTCAATCCACTGAGCTACCCAGCTGCCCCCTCAAGTCCCTATTTATATACTTGGAACATATACTTTATTAAATGAGAGATAATTTCCAATATTACAAAGCTAATCTTTATTAATGTGTACAAACTATCTGAGGGCTGAATTGAAAAGGAATGAGACTTTTTTGTTCCATATGAAAAGAGACTGGATCCCGAGTTCATTGGTTTAGGAAATTCCTCCCAGCATGGGTCTACAGTCTATGTAACAGTTTATTTTTTTAAAACCGATATTCTATATTACAGTGCACACTAAGTATCAATTCCAAGGTAGAAGAGCAGTAAGGGCTAGGCAATTGAGGTCAAGTGATCTGCGCAGGGTCATAGAACTAGAAGTGTGTGAGGGAACGTGAACCCAGAACCTTTCATCTCCAAGTCTGGTCTGGCTCTCAACACTGGGCCACTTAGCTGTCCCTATAACTTACAGCCTTAAAGAACTACCTTGAGAGATGAAGTCACTGACCCAAGAGATCATATAGTGTCAGAGGTGGGATTTGAGCCAAGAACTTCTAGATTTTCAAGATGGCTCTCTCTTCACTAAGCTACGTGGCCTCTCATGCTAGATTAAAGTAAAAGGCAGAAATGCTATAAATCTCTGCTTGAGGGTTAGGGGCAAAGGTGATGTTTAACCATTATTGTCTTAAGTCAGAGACATACCCATCACTATTGTAAAATATCTAGCTAAATACTGTGTGGAAAACAATCTACAAGGGGATATCCTAATATTGAGAGACTAAAATAAAAGAACAGAGAAAAGATCTTGTCCCTGCCTGAGAAAGACACCATCACAGCCAGGAAGTTATGAAATCCCAAACTTTCTGCCAGGGAAATGTTAGGTCATATGTTTACTAGCATTACCCTCATCCTGTCATTCTCTTGGGAAATAAACTAAGGAGCATAATGGATATCTAAAAATCAATTCAGATCTTATTTAATGGGAAATAGTCTGATACCAGACATTTCTGGGAATCTCCACCCATAGCACCTTTCCAATGTATTACCCCTTCTTTCAGATGGGAAGACAAACCTCACTGGCTGATCCTCACTTGCCTAGACCTCTGCCATGAAGGCTCTCTTTCCTTCCCTCACAAGAGAATGCCTATTAGACACAAATGGAATATTGTGTTCCTTACATGAAGACATAGTATGACTTGAGGGGAAGGTAGGGAAGAGGGTGGGAATGAAGGGAGGAAGAAGGATCATGATAGATGATGTCATTATAAAAAAAAAGAGAGGAAAAGAATCATTTATCTGCAAGTAAGTCAGAGGATGGCTAAGTGAAAAAAGGCAATTATTCTGGAATAATACATCCTGCAACATATCTAGTTCATGCTTGATTCCTATAAGAACTGGCAAGACCTCCATGAACTGATGTGGAATGAAATGACCAGAACCAGAAGAACATTAAACACAATAACTGAAGCACTGTGGGACGATCAAATGTAATCCACTCTGCAACTAAGAGCAATGCAATGATCCAGGATAATTCTGAGAGACTTATGAGAAAGAATGCTATCCACATCAAGAGTACTATGGGAGTAGAAATTAATAAGAAAAACATATGACATCACTTTATGTTGTTATATGGGTATATGATTGGGGGTTTTGGCTTTAAAAGATTATTCAATTATAAATATGAGTAATATAGAAATAGGTTTTTAGTAACAATACATGTATAACCCCATGGAACTGCTTTTCACCTCTGGAAGGGGGGGAAGGGAGGAAGGGAGGGAGAACATGAATCATATAACCATGGAAAAATATTCTGAAAAAAAAAAAAGTTTAAAAACCTATGATAAAAACATATCTAGCTCAATCTGGAATTTGTGTTGCTAAAAATAAGAGAATATTTGCTTTGAATTTCCATTTTACAGCCAATAATATTTAACATAAAACAATGAAGCATTAAAAATATCTTTATCTTTTTTGGAGTTGGGTCTTTCTCATTAACATGTTAATATGGATTATGAATTATATTAACCTATTGTCATTTTGGTAGACACAGGGCAGGAACAGGGAGAGTTAGAAAATATTTTGGTATCTATCTTAGACCAATATGTAGGTAAAAAAGAAACTTCTACACACTGCTGAAAGTGTTTAACCTCTAGTGAGGAGGCAAGTATTGGAAAAACTGGGACCAGACGCTGGGCATCCAGCTGGCAGCAGTTCGAGAAGTTGACTTCAGAGGGCAAATGTTGGTAAAGTGTCCTAAAAAGAAGAAGGGCAGGTCTACACTTGGGTATAAGATGGAAAGGACCTAGGTGGTCAAAAGATAAGCAATAACTTTCTTCCCAGGGACTCCTCTCCCTTTGCCATCCCCTTTCTGTCTTCTCTGTTGGAGATGGGCAATGGGCCGTGAAAACAGTAATAGAAATAGGACCCTTGTAACTCTGAAATCTTGTCTTTCTCACCAGACAGCACTAGTTAAACATGAGCTTTAAAATTTGTAGTTTCAGTATTAGTCAAGTATAAATTGCTATGTTATTAATCCCTCATAATGGTTCTGTACTCTTCTATCTCTATGAATTATTAGGACCAGCTTTGTGTGCTCTGCATTATTAATTACTCAAATATTGTTCTATATTTACTTTAGTTATTAATTACCTAGAGTGGTCATCTACCATGCTATATCCCTGTCCCCCTACCCCATGTTTCCATTCTAGAAGGTTAGTAAGATGTCTCCCACATTGGTAAATGATGTCAGGTGGGACAATGGGGGAAACATAGGCATTTGCATTAAGGGCACTGGCATTCCAGAAAGATTCCCCCAAACCCGAACATAGTCCTTATTCCCTTTCTGGTATCCTCAAGTTCTCCTACGATGAGTCAAATCCAAAACCATACTCCTACCTGAACTGGTTATGCCAATTTTCCATAGTTTTCAGGTTGCAATGAGAAAAGTTGGGAATTTCTCTGGAAATTCCCAGACCCTCAATAAATACATAAACCCTGATCTACATTTTGGATGTCTACTCCATGACCTACTGGGTTATTCCATCAGAGTTATTTTTTGGTCTAAGTTTAGTTACCTATTTAACCTATTTTCATGAATTTTAGTTTTCCTTCTTAATTTTACAGACAATTCCTTAAAAAAAAAAAGTGGCTAGGCTTTATGATCATTTAAAACTGCTTTCTCAATATTTCTAAAAGTGGAAGTAGGAAAAAGGTTGGTTTGATGTTTTCTGTACTTCCTCTACCCAAGAGCCTCAGCCTTCTTACTGCTCATAGAATGAAAGCATGGCTCCATGGCAAGAGCTCTGGAGCTTAAAAAAAAAAGTTTAGAGGTGGAGTCAAGATGGTGGCTTAGCAAGCAGCAAAAGTTTAGACCTCGTGGAAGACCCTTCCTTACCATTACAGATTGAATGCTTCTAGGGCACCGAAATTCAATCTGAACAATAGGACAGAAGCGGGGAACCCTCCTTCTGGACTCAAATCAAAAGGTACGCCCCCCAAAAGCCAGAATCCGAGAATACTCAGGGCTAAGGGGAAGGCAGTGGGTAGGTCCCAGGACCCCTCCCCTACAACCCAGAGGGCTGAGCCCCCAGCAGCAATAGCTGAAACCTCTGAGTGGGCAAAGGTGCTGGTTTGCAGGGTCTACCTTATGAGCAGCGGGGCGCCGGGCTCAGAGCATCGAGCTTGGACAGCAGGAAGCCAGGGAGAAACCGCCATGGCTGGGTCCCTCCATTGGGCTCCAGTCTCACCATTGCCTTGGGGCACATCCAGACTAATCCAGTTAAATCTAATCCCATCAGAACTCCTCAGAGTTTAGGGAGGAGGGCAAAGGCACTTGGGGATAGCAGAGAAGCAGCTGGAGAGAACTGGAGAAGAGCCTGGGCAGCCCAGCCTTCCAGGAGTCTTCAGAGCCTCAGAGCTTCATATCACATACAGCCCAGCCCAGTTGAACTCAATCCAATCAAAAGCCTCCAGAGGACATGGAAGCTAACATTCCTCCCCTAGAGACTGTACCAAGAGATCTGACAAAGCTCCAAGAGGGGAGACTGACAGCCCCAAAACCAAAACAAAATGAGAGGAGCAAGAGCACAGCCAAATGTGGGGAGCAAAGAAGGGGAAAACCTTGAGCAAACAACAGAAAAAGAAGAAAGAAATTTACAATAGACAGCTTCTGCACAGGTAATGAGCAAAGAGCAAATGAAACAGAGGGGGAGGGATCAGCAAAGGAAAAATCAGAAATCCCAGCGAATTGGATACAGGCTTTGGAAGAACTCAAAATGTAATTCAAAACACAATTAAGAGAGGCTGAAGACAATTGGGAAAAGAACTTAAAAACTAAGATAAGTCATCTGGAAAAAGAAAGTAGTGTCTTGAAAGCCAAAATCAACCAGCTAGAAAATGAGGCAAAGGAGATGAAAGATGAGGCAAAGCAGATGAAAGATGAGGTGAAGAAGATGAAAGATGACCTCCAAAGAAAATCCGACAAAAAAACTAAGGATGAAATCCAGTCTTTAAGAACCAGAATACAACAACTAGAATCGAGTGACCTCACAATGCAGCAAGACACTATAAAACAAAACCAAAAGAATGAAAAAATTGAGGAAAATATGAAGCATCTCATTCACAAAACAGAGGATTTAGAAAATCGTTCAAGGAGAGACAATTTAAGAATTATTGGCCTACCAGAAGACCATGACAAAAGAAAAAGCCTGGACATTATATAACAGGAAATTATTAAAGAAAATTGCCCCGAAATCCTTGAACAAGAGGGAAAAGTGGAGATTGATAGAATCCAAAGATCACCTCCTGTACTTAATCCCCAACTGACAACACCCAGGAATATTATAGCCAAATTCAAGAACTATCAGACCAAAGAAAAGATATTACAAGCTGCCAAGAAGAAGTCATTCAGATACCAAGGAACCACAGTGAGGATAACTTAAGATCTGGCTGCATCCACACTGAAAAAAAGAAAGGCATGGAATATGATATTCCGGAAAGCAAGAGAACTACGTCTACAACCAAGAATCAACTACCCAGCAAAACTGATTATATTCTTACAGGGGAAAGTATGGTCATTCAACAAAATAGAAGAATTTCAAGAATTTGTAAAGAAAAGACCAGACCTGAACAGAAAATTTGATGTCCAAACACAGAACTCAAGAGAATCATCAAAAGGTAATTAAGAAAGAGGGGGAAAAAGAAAAACAAAAAAAATTTTTTTAAGAGACTCAATAAGTTAAAATGATATGTATCCCTATAAGAAAAGAGGTCATTGGTAACTCTTGAAAACTGTTGTTATTACCTGGGAAGCAAAAAGAAGTATATTTAGAGGGAACAGCAACAAACTGTATAGGATGAAAGGACAAGACATAAAGAGGTATATAGATATATGCATGCAAAAATATATATGCATGAATATGCATATATATATATATAACTAGAGCTTAAAAATAGGTTAATATTAAAAGAAATGAGAAAAGAAACAAATGGGGGTAAATTTATATGTCATAAAGAAGCTCATGGTGGGAGGGGGGAGAACATCAATACACTGGAAGGGTAAAGAGATTAGAGATAGGAAATACTCAACTTTTACGTGCTTTGAAATTGACTCAAAGAGGGAAAAACAATCCAATCCATTGGGGGCAGAGAATAGATTTGCACCCTATAGGGGAGTAGAAGGGTAACAAACGGTCTGGTGGGGAGGGAAGCAGTACAAGAGAGGGAGGGAGTGGGGGGGTTAATTTTAGAAAGACTACAGGGAAAATAAGGGGGGGGATAAATAGGGAGGAGGGTAGAAAGGGAAGTAAAATAAGGGTGGGAACAAGGGGGATAGTTCAAAAGCAAACATTGGTGTAGAAGGAAATAGTGAAAGAAGAAAAGGCAGGTAAAGGAGCAGAAATCAAAATGCTGGGAAATACACAGCTAGTGATCATAACTGAATGTGAATGGAATGAACTCACCCATAAAACGCAAGAGAATAGCAGACTGGATTAGAGTCCAAAACCCTACCATATGCTGTCTACAAGAAACACATATGAGAAAGGTAGATACACATAGGGTGAAAGCCAGAGGGTGGAGCCAAATCTATTGGGCATCAACTGACAAAAAGAAGGCAGGAGTCGCAATCATGATATCTGACAAAGCCAAAGTAAAAATAAATCTAGTTAAAAGAGATAGGGAAGGTAATTACATCCTGATAAAAGGCAGTATAGACAGTGAGGAAATATCTGTACTCAACATGTATGCACCGAATGGCATAGCATCCAAATTTCTAAAGGAGAAACTAGAGGAACTCAAGGACAAAATTGATAGAAACACTATACTAGTGGGAGATCTGAACCTTCCTCTATCCGAACTAGATAAATCAAACCAAAAAATAAATAAGAAAGAGGTAAGAGAAGTGAATGAAATCTTAGAAAAATTAGAGTTAGTAGACATGTGGAGAAAAATAAATAGGGACAAAAAGGAATATACTTTCTTTTCTGCAGCACATGGTACATTTACAAAAATTGACCATGTATTAGGGCATAAAAGCATTGCAAACAAGTGCAAAAGAGCAGAAATAATAAATGCAACTTTCTCAGATCAAAATGCAATGAAAATAATAATTAGTAAGGGAACATGGAGAGGTAAATCGAAAATTAATTGGAAATTAAACAATACGATTCTCCAAAACCAGTTAAAGAACAAATCATAGAAACAATAACTTCATTGAAGAAAATAACAATGATGAGACATCCTTTCAAAGCCTATGGGATGCAGCCAAAGCAGTACTCAGGGGGAAATTTATATCCTTGAGTTCATATATTAACAAATTAAGAAGGGCAGAGGTCAATGAATTGGGCATGCAAATTAAAAAATTAGAAAGTGAACAAATTAAAAATCCTCAGATGAAGACTAAATTAGAGATCCTAAAACTCAAAGGAGAAATTAACAAAATTGAAAGTCAAAGAACTATTGATTTAATAAATAAGACTAGAAGCTGGTACTTTGAAAAAACAAATAACATAGACAAAGTACTAGCCAGTCTAATTAAAAAAAAGGAAAGAAATAAACCAAATTGACAGTATCCAAGATGAAAAAGGAGACCTCACCTCTAATGAAGAGGAAATTATGGCAATCATTAAAAACTACGATGCCCAATTATATGGTAACAAATATGGCAATCTAGGTGATATGGATGAATACTTACAAAAATATAAATTGCGTAGACTAAAAGAGGAAGAAATAAATTACCTTAACAACCCCATTTCAGAAAAAGAAATTGAACAAGCCATCAAAGAACTCCCTAAGAAAAAATCCCCAGGTCCAGATGGATTCACAAATGAATTCTATCAAACATTCAAAGAACAACTAATCCCAATATTAAACAAACTATTTGACAGAATAGGCCAAGAAGGAGTTCTACCAAATTCATTCTACGACACAAACATGGTACTGATCCCAAAGCCAGGCAGGTCAAAAACAGAGAAAGAAAACTATAGACCAATCTCCCTAATGAATATAGATGCAAAAATCTTAAATAGGATACTAGCAAAAAGACTCCAGCAAGTCATCACAAGGGTCATCCACTATGACCAGGCAGGATTCATACCAGGAATGCAAGGATGGTTCAATATTAGGAAAACAATCCACATAATTGACCATATTAACAAGCAAACTGACGAAAATCACATGATTATCTCAATAGATGCAGAAAAAGCCTTTGATAAAATACAACACCCATTCCTATTGAAAACATTAGAAAATATAGGAATAGAAGGGCCTTTCCTAAAAATAATAAACAGTATATGTCTAAAACCATCAGCAAACATCATCTGCAATGGGGATAAACTAGAAGCCTTTCCAATAAGATCAGGAGTAAAACAAGGATACCCATTATCACCTCTATTATTTAACATTGTACTAGAAACACTAGCAGTAGCAATTAGAAGAAAAAGAAATGGAAGGTATTAAAATTGGCAATGAGGAGATCAAGCTATCACTCTTTGCAGATGATATGATGGTTTACTTAAGGAATCCTAGAGAATCAACCAAAAAATTACTCGAAATAATCAACAACTTTAGCAAAGTTGCAGGATACAAAATAAACCCACATAAGTGATCAGCATTTCTATATATCTCTAACCCATTTCAGCAACAAGAGTTAGAAAGCGAAATACCATTCAAAATCACCCTAGACAATATAAAATACTTAGGAATCTATCTGCCGAGACAAACACAGGAACTATATGAACACAACTACAAAACACTTTCCACACAGCTAAAACTAGATCTAAACAATTGGAAAAACATTGATTGCTCATGGGTGGGATGAGCTAACATAATAAAAATGACAATCCTACCCAAATTAATTTACTTATTTAGTGCCATACCCATTGAACTACCAAAAAACTTCTTTACTGAATTAGAAAAAACCATAACTATATTTGGAAGAACAAAAGATCAAGGATATCCAGGGAAATCATGAAAAAAAAAATGCAAAGGAAGGAGGACTTGCAGTCCCAGATCTCAAACTATACTATAAAGCAGTGGTTATCAAAACAATTTGGTACTGGCTAAGAGACAGAAAGGAGGATCAGTGGAATAGACTTGGCGTAAATGATCTCAGCAAGACAGTTTATGACAAACCCAAAGACCCTAGCTTTTGGTACAAAAATCCATTATTTGATAAAAACTGCTGGGAAAATTGGAAGACAGTGTGGGAGAGATTAGGTTTGGATCAACACCTCACACCCTACACCAAGTTAAACTCAGAATGGGTGAATGACTTGAACATAAAGAAGGAAACTATAAGTAAATTAGGTGAACACAGAATAGTATACCTGTCAGACCTTTGGGAAGGGAAAGATTTTAAAACCAAGCAAGACTTAGAAAGAGTCACAAAATGTAAAATAAATAATTTTGACTACATCAAATTAAAAAGTTTTTGTACAAACAAAACTAATGTAACTAAAATCAGAAGGGAAGCAACAAATTGGGGAACAATCTTCATAAAAACCTCTGACAAAGGTTTAATTACTCAAATTTACAAAGAGCTAAATCAATTGTACAAAAAAATCAAGTCATTCTCCAATTGATAAATGGGCAAGGGACATGAACAGGCAGTTCTCAGCCAAAGAAATCAAAACGATTAATAAGCACATGAAAAAGTGTTCTACATCCCTTATAATCAGAGAGATGCAAATCAAAACAACTCTGAGGTATCACCTCACACCTAGCAGATTGGCTAGGCTAACAGCTATGGAAAGTAGTGAATGCTGGAGGGGATGTGGCAAAGTAGGGACACTAATTCATTGCTGGTGGAGTTGTGAATTAATCCAACCATTCTGGAGAGCAATTTGGAACTATGCCCAAAGGGCGATAAAAGACTGTCTGCCCTTTGATCCAGCCATAGCACTACTGGGCTTGTACCAAAAAGAGATAATAAGGAAAAAAACTTGTACAAGAATATTCATAGCTGAGCTCTTTGTGGTGGCCAAAAATTGGAAAATGAGGGGATGCCCTTCAGTTGGGGAATGGCTGAACAAATTGTGGTACATGTTGGTGATAGAATACTATTGTGCTCAAAGGAATAATAAAGTGGAGGAATTCCATGGGGACTGGAACAAACTCCAGGAAGTGATGCAGAGTGAAAGGAGCAGAACCAGGAAAACATTGTACACAGAGACTGAGACACTGTGGTACAATTGAAAGTAATGGACTTCTCCATTAGTGGCAATGCAGTGTCTCTGAACAATCTGCAGGGATCTAAAAAACACTATCCACAAGCAGAAGATAAACTGTGGGAGTAAAAACACCGATGAAAAGCAACTGCTTGACTACGGGGTGGAGGGGATATGACTGAGGAGAGACTCTAAATGAACACTCTAATGCAAATACCAACAACATGGAAATGGGTTTGAATCAAGAACACATGTGATAACCAGTGGAATTTGTGCGTGGGCTATGGGAGAGGTGGGGGGGGGGGGGTTAGGAAGAAAAGAAAATGATCTTTGTTTCCAATGAACAATATTTGGAAATGACCAAATAAAATCAAATAAATTAATAAATAAAATAAAATAAATTAAAAAATTAAAAAAAAAAACCAAAAAATAAAAAAAGTTTAAAAGCTCCTGGGTATGATATCTGGCGTGGGACATCAAGCTAATGAACAGAAGATAGCAAGGGAATAAAGTGAAACATGGCAGGGGCTATTACAAGTCCATCAGGACCAAAGTGGTCTTAGGTAAATGGTAGTTCCTATGGTAAACTGCTACTTTTCCATAATCTGAGCTCCTTTTCCCCACCAGGATAGAATTTTATGTTTTGGTATTTCTAGATACTAGAGAACTATGTGAAATAACTCTTACATTAGATTTCTTGATTCTACCGAATACTTAAGATATATGTATTTTAAAAGTATGACATTAATTTGAGCCACAATACCACTTCCATCATAGTTTTATTTGCTATAGTCTTCAGATAAACTTTTCCTCTAAACTCCAATTTCCATGATTCTCAAACTAAATGCATTTCCCAGAGTTACAGTTTTATTCATTCATTCTATTTGAGTAATTATTTGCAACATCACACACATCAATATTTGAAAATATAAGAATGCAACCCCCAAAAAAACATATTAACAAAAATTACACATTTGTATACAATCCCCTGAAATGCTAAAGATGCCTATAGTTGGAAAAAATTTTAGTTACAGAACTAAAGCAAAGTTTTGGTAAGCTGGTGAAATTTTTCTAAGTAAATGTTTCTAAGTAAATTGAGTTACTGTATGCAAGATTTGCATATCCACTAGCATTGTGGTGGTGAACCTATGGCACAAGTATCTGGGGGGGGGGGGGATTCAGAACCTTCTCTGTGGGCACATACACTGTTTCATCAGCACAGTTTGCCAGAGTTCATTACTAGAAAGCCAGAGAGATGCAGGGCTGGGCTACACCCCTCCCCCTTCTTCATGAGCACCTGAGGACATTTTTCACATTATCTGGCCCTCTAAAAGGTTTGCCATCACTGCACAAGTGTAACAGAACTATCTCATAACTGCTGCTATAAGTATTTAAGACAGGCAGAAATAACATTTTTATTTTCCTCTCATTCTGCTATTCATTTGTGTCTGACTCTTCCTGACCCCTTTTGCAGATAAAGATAATGGAGTAGTTTGCCATTTCCTTCTCCAGTTCCTTTTACATAGGAGGAACCTGAGGCAAACAAGAATGAAGTGATTTCCTCAGGGTCACACAGCTAGTAAGTGACAGAAGCCATATCTGAGCTCAGGAAGGTAAGTCTTCTAATTCTAGGCCCATAGCTCCATTCACTACTACCTACTTGCCCTCCATTTCTATCAAAGACTAAATATAATAGTTAAGAACATATAAGATAGATAAGTTCTTTCTCCTGCTAATAAGTCAATATTCATTGCTCAATTACCACATTTAGAAAGTACAGCCTAGCATTAACTATCTCCATACAAGGTACAAGTCTTCTATTTAAATTCACTGGTAAAAGTCATTCACTGATTAAAACTAATAAAGCAAGCCAAGGCAAACAATTAATTTACTAAACTGGAAACCTCCTCTTCAAGTTTTATATGATTTTTACTCTGAAAGTTTAGCTTATGTGTATTTTGAATATATATTTATGATCATTAAAATAACAAAGTCAAGTTCCTCTAGTAGCTGGTAAGAAGGTAATAAACTTCCTTTTGGCCACTGGAGGGCACCAGTTCAAAAGTTACCACTACCAACAATACTAATTTTATTAAGAAAATGACAGCCCAAAACATCACTGTCAGAGTGTATAAAAGTGTTAAATAGGCATAGTGATAATTTTTTAATGTTAGTCAACCATGCAGTGAAATATATAAAAATACAAAGGCACCTTTGGGCTTCCAGAAGGCTGATGCCAAGCTTCTCTAAGCTATGTTGGGGAAGCCAATTCCTCCTCATTCCTCCCTGGCTGGTCTGGCCTAGCTTGGTTTGGCTACCTCTGGCTCCAAGCAGCATGGGCTGACCACTTACTCCTCTACCTTCACCTGAATGGGTCCCCCATTCTGGTCCCATGATGAGAATTTCTCAAATTGTATTTTTTTTTTAAAAGATTAGTTAAACAAAAGGGAAAACTCCTTAAAACAAAACTCCTATGTCCTGGGGAGGATAAACTAGCTTGACTCTATACTTCTTCCAAGGAGTGCTCACAGAGCCAGTGTGGATTTAAAAGGCCCACTTTGTTCATGACATGGGGACAGCCAATCCCTGGACAGAAGAAGACATGAGGAGGTGTACAACTGAAGTGGGAGGGGGCAGGTCATGATAGTAGGAAGGGCTGTGAACACCATGAAGAGGATGTGTGTGATATTTGACCCTAGAAGCGATGGGAAGCCACTGGAATTTACTGAGTAGGTAGTAGGTGACATGGTCAGACCTGCACTTTATGAAGGTCACTGGCAACTAGAGGGAAGAAAACTGTGATAGGGAGACAATCATTCAGTGTGAAGTGATAAGAGCCTGTTCCAGGGTAATAGTCATTTCAGAGAAGAGTGTGGCTAGAATGTGGAACACAGCAAGAAGAGTCATGTACAGAGTCTGGAAAATAGGCTGAGACCAAACTGAAAGGCTTTCAATGCCACAATTGTCCTTTATCTCAAAGGGGACAGAAAACTATTGAAGAATCTTGAGCAGGGGAATGCAAGGTCACATGGGCACTTCTGTAAATGACTGTGGTAACTGTGTGGCTTGATTGAAGAGGTAAGAGGAGGTGGAGGAGGAGTGGAGAAAAGGAAAGGAAGGCCTGAAATAGACTGCACAAGTGAGGAAAAGGGAGGGGTGAGAGGAATGAGAAGGTAGAGCAGACAGATATCTGGTAACTGATGTTTCCAAGACTCATTTCCTTCATCTTGTCCATCTATCAAAGCAGGTGCCCAATCTTACTCTCATTGGTGTCCTTAGGATATCCTCTCCAAGTGTCTCATCTTCTCCTTGCCTTAGCCTTTTTTCTCTCCACTCCAATCAATCTTCTACAAAGTGATCTTCCTAAAGAATGAGTCTGGCAATGCTGCCTTCCTACTCAATGTCTAGGATCAAATATAAGTCCCTGTTTAGACTTTAACGTCCTTCCTGATATGGTTATATCTCACCTATTAGATACCTTTCTCTCTCTCCTGCTCCCCCAATGCAGCCCTCCACCCCACCCCAACTTTCTTGCTGTCCTTCATATATGATATGCCACTTCCTCTCTCTGTGCCTTTGGGGATGGCTGTATGCCCAGTATGGAATATGCTTCCTCCTTCCTCACTTCTTCTGCCTTCTGGAATCATAGGTTTTCTTAAAGATTATACTCAAGTATTATCTTCTAAATACAGGGCCTTGCCATGTTCCCTTGCAAGGAAACTACTTATTTTATAGAAACTGAACATTTGCATATCATTCCTTCACTAGCATGAAAAGTCCTTAAGGGCAGGGACTATTGTTTTTGTTGATATTTTGGTTCCTTTAGCAAAGTAAACAGCTGTTAAATAAATACCTATCAATTGATCATTAGGAACTAGCTCATTATTTTGAAGAGAAAACTTAGCACACATCACTCTCTCTCAGATAATTAGAATCTCTTTCTTAAAGCAATCCACATTCTTTACTATTTCAAGAAAGAAATAAGAATGACTTTTCCTGTAGAGTAACTCAGAAATTTATAGAATGAGGAGTCATACAATAGTGTGATGAGATGCTTAATTAAGAGAAGATTAGTGCAAGAAAGACTGAGGTTGTTGTGTATGGCTTCTTCTATTTTCATGAACTATCTAGTTCCTAGAAGTAGCTTGATAGGCTCAGTTTCTAGTCATTAAAGATATATGAACTAGGTGTAAAATTGAAAAACACCACGTTGAGAGGCAGAAAAGTGTCTGACATTTTGGCTCTGACAGTGTGACAATGAACAACAAAGGCTCTTTTGGGGGGGGCCTCTGATGGAAATTTGGACTAGAAGATCTTCATGGTCCTTTCAAATTTGACACATTTTAGGATTTTATATATTTAATTTCTGTAACAATAGGACTGGGCTGCTAAGTCTTTTAAATACTAATGTCCAAGAGACTTTTCCCCATTCTGATATATGGATACCTTTTCTCCAAGCCGGATGCTTCCACACTTCAGAATATTGATGTCATTTTTGCAGTCATCCATGAAGCCACAGATCAGACGATAATCACTGAAGATAATGGCTGTCATCTTGGTTATGTACTGATGACACTGGTATTCAGTAATGTTGCCTCTGTGATCCACCAAACAGGAGACTAAGTAGCCCTTCCCAACTGGTTCTTCAGCACATTCTTTAATCTGTTAAAAAAAATTGTTTTAAACAAGCAGTTTATGCTCATCTCATAAAATGTTAGTCAAAGAAGCCTAGAATGTTTACTACTGATTACACAACATATTTAACCATTTATAAAGGGGAAAATCAAAGTTCAAAGTCAAAACGGTGTTTTACATATATTCATACCATTGTGCCCTCTGCACGCAACAGATATGGCTTTAGCTAGGCCAGAATTTGCTTCTAAAGCAAAGAAAAGTATACTGTGGTGAGGAAAACTAATATAGGGTACACTCTCTAAGGAATCTGAAAATCCAGAACCAAGGTGTGGAGCTGGTAGTAATGATTTCAAGTTCTAATCTAATGCAGGACTAGAGGAAGTAGATTATTATTTCAAGTTAAACTCAGCTAAGTAAAGGAAAACACATCACCATTTTTTTAAACCCTTACTTTTTTTGTCTTAGTGATAACTCTAAGACAGAAGGGCAAGGACTAGGCAACTGAGATTAAGTGACTTGCCAAGTTATACAACTAGGAAGGATCTGAGGACCTCCTGTATCCAGGCATGGCTCTCTGTCTACTGAGCCATCAAGCTGCCCCATCACATTATTTCTTAAATGAAAGACTTGGGTTTATTGCATCATTTTTACTTAAAAGTATTTTAAATCTAGTAAAATCCAAACTCAAAATGGCCTGTGACTGTCACATATTCAAATTGGCATTCAGGGATTATAGGCATTTGGCAAAAACTGTAAGATCAATAGGACTGTAATGAGCACAATGGACATTCTGTACAACTGCATGTGCTGACCCCTGAGTACTTGGCAATGTCTTCATATGCTGCACAATTAAAAAGTCCATTTCAATAGTTACAAGCTCCATCATAGGTCAAATCTATATGCAACTAAGGTGATATCTCTTCTATTCTATTCAACATAAATTAGTACTGTGTGCAGTCATAAGTGTTCAATTAGAGGTCTAAGTTACGCTACTCCTGCCAACACACTTAGATTGACAAAGGCAAATGCTTCAAAGTCGTGGAGCCCAACCTTGTCTAGTATCACTGCTATGACTACAGAGCATATGCAGAATTTATACAAATATGAAATATGCTCACTGAATGAAACTGGACTAAAATAGGTCAGCATTTGGTGAAATTATGGTACAAGGAAACATGGATAATTTAAGCTCAGAGATTTTCTTGTGTATTTGTTTGCTTTTCAGAAGTCACAAGTCTCAGAATCAAGAGGTATGGGGGTCCTAAAAAAGTCGGGCAACCCCAACTGCTGCTACCTCACTTTCCAGGCTCTGGTAGAAACTCTCAACTGAATAAAGAGAACCATCCTTACTTAGCTCTTCCTTTATAGTGAAGCTAGAATTGTAAGCTACAATCTATTTTTAGATTTTAACTACAAAAAGGTCTCACGACAAAAGGTGAACTTACAAGAGGTGTTAAGTAACCCAAAAAGATATAATCTAACCAAAGAAGGTGAGAACTAAAGAATGGGCAGTCCTGGAGAAAAGCATCTGCTGTGATTGGTAGACATGAAAATTTAGAGGAGGTGACACAAGAGAAAAAGGTCTTTAAATAGAGGGGAAAAAAGACTGAAGGAGACAGTCAGTCACCTGGGTTTGGAGTGAAGGATCAGTCACTCAGAGCTGAAGGGAAGACAGACATTCATAGATTCGTTTGGACATTCGGGCACTGACTCGGAGAAGTGACCGGAATACAGACACACAGACTTCTTTTAGACTGTTACCGTTGGTGAGTGAAAAGCTGACTTAGTGACCCCACCTTTCTGGAGGCATGAAGCCTCCAAAAAAGGCCCAACTTCTTGAGACTCTTCCCCTGGCTGGGACTTAGAAATTCTAACTGGTATAAGAAGAAGCCAGAGTTTTTTTCTCTCTCTCATTCCTTTTAAAGTCCTTCCTGATATGGTTATATCTCACCTATTAGATACCTTTCTCTCTCCTGCTCCCCCAATGCAGCCCTCCACCCCACCCCAACTTTCTTGCTGTCCTTTATATATGATATGCCACTTCCTCTCTCTGTGCCTTTGGGATGGCTGTATGCCCAGTATGGAATATGCTTCCTCCTTCCTCACTTCTTCTGCCTTCTGGAATCATAGGTTTTCTTAAAGATTATACTCAAGTATTATCTTCTAAATACAGGGCCTTGCCATGTTCCCTTGCAAGGAAACTGTACTTATTTTATATAAACTGAACATTTGCATATTATTCCTTCACTAGCATGAAAAGTCCTTAAGGGCAGGGACTATTGTTTTTGTTGATGTTTTGGTTCCTTTAGCAAAGTAAACAGCTGTTAAATAAATACCTATCAATTGATCATTAGCTCATTATTTTGAAGAGAAAACTTAGCACACATCACTCTCTCTCAGATAATTAGAATCTCTTTCTTAAAGCAATCCACATTCTTTACTATTTCAAGAAAGAAATAAGAATGACTTTTCCTGTAGAGTAACTCAGAAATTTATAGAATGAGGAGTCATATAATAGTGTGATGAGATGCTTAATTAAGAGAAGATCAGTGCAAGAAAGACTGAGGTTGTTGTGTATGGCTTCTTCTATATTCATGAACTATCTAGTTCCTAGAAGTAGCTTGATAGACTCAGTAGATTGAGAGCCAGGCCTAGAGACAGGGGTCCTAGGTTCAAATCTGGCCTTAGACACTTCCCAGCTGTGTGACCCTGGGCAAGTCACTTGACCCCCATTGCCTAGCCCCAACCACTCTTCTGCCTTGGAACCAATACACAGTATTGATTCCAAGACAGAAGGTAAGGGTTTAAAAAAAAAAGCAATAATAAAGTGGAAGCATTCCATGGGGACTGGTACAACCTCCAGGAAGTGATGCAGAGCGAAAGAAGCAGAACCAGGAGAACAATTTACAGAGAGACTGATACAATGTGGTACAATCGAATGTAATGGACTTCTCCATTAGTGGCAATGCAGTAGAATAGGAGTTGAAACCCAGAAGAAAAACAACTGCTGGATTACATGGGTCAAAGGGGATATGATTGGAGATATAGACACTAAAGGAACATCCTAGTGCACACATCAACAGCATGGAAATAGGTTCTGATCAAGGACACATGTAATACCCAGTGGAATTGCGCTGGGTGGGGGGAGGGGAGGGAGGAATAGAATGATCTTTGTAACCAAAGAATGATGTTTGAAACTGACACCTCCCCTCCCCCCAAGAGTCATCTTGTGGTCTCACTTCCATTCTATACTGGCTCTGCCAGTTATGCTCCTAGGTTCTTTACTTTTAAGTTTAAATGACCTCTTCAAGAGGGCACAATAAAACTGACCTTTGCTCACACATGACTAGAGAAAAAGCTTTAAGGGATCTGACACAGCCAATAGCTCAGCTTAAATAAACAACAATAAAAAGGAACTAGTAATCTCAATGTTTGGGTGCCTCCTGGGAACTTTTTTAAGGAGGTTCAGGCCTAGATGGGCTATAAAATCTGAGAATGTGGCAACATTGAACTTAAAAAGACCTCAGAATGTCCAGTTTGAATCAATAGGGTCCTAAGGAAGAGCAGTAGTCACATGGAGGGCTTTTTCTATAAAATATTTCTAGCCTATTGGCTTATCCTACCTTATAAAGCATCTAACCTGCCACACCACCCCCTCCCCAAAGGCAAAACAACACTAAAACATGCACACATTATATAAAATGGAAAATGTATCAGTTCTTTCCCTTATGCATTTGTTCTAACATAAAAATATTTTTCCCATTTAACTCTATTGTCTACCTACAAAATTCTTTTATGACTTACATCTGATATGGTGGATTTGCAGACTTCTCGGGCCACAGATTCAAATTTGGGGTCTGTAGTTAGATTCAATTTATAATTCCACAACAACTGCAGCAAAGAACAAGAAAAAGAGCCTGGTTAAGATAAGGGAACATTTAGTATCATTACTGGATGTTTTGGCAAAAAAGACAAAAAGTCCATTGTAGAGAAGCAGATAAAATACAACTATATTTCAATACAATGAAGAAACTAAGATTACACATCACCACATTCTTAGCTGTAAGGAAGAAAAATGTTGAGAACAAAAAACCACTCAGATCTTTTATTGCAAAAGGCTCTTTCTAATTAGAAGCCTTCAAAAAAATGCACCCAAAGCTTTGGATTCCATCATTAAAAGACCAAGAAAATCAGAGCTTTTGCCTCATTAGACTAGAATGGAAAATATAAGAAAAAACAATATGGATAGGGCACAACAATTTTAAAATAACAGAGAACACCAAACATTTAAATACCTATTCTAGAGGTTTTTTTTTTTTTTTAATTTAAAAACCCTTACCTTCCACCTTAGAATTAATACTGTGTATTGGTTCCAGGACAGAAGAGCAGTGAGGGCTAGGCAATGGGGGTTGAGTGACTTGCCCAGGATCACATAGTTAGGAAGTATCTGAGGCCAGATTTGAACCTAAGACCTCCTATTTCTAGGCCTGGCTCTCAATCCACTGAGCCACTTAGCTGCCATATTCTAGAGCTTTAACAATTAAATTGCATGGAGGGAATTAGCATCTAGTATGAACCTGTCTTCCCCCCCCCCCCCCATTGCTTTTGACACGAAATAACCCCATTCAGGCAATTCTTTAGACCCAAACAATTATTCCTGCATTCTGTAAAAATAGACTTGAATCCAGGACTTCAATCCCCAGAAATCCTTGCTCCACTTCCCCAGAATGCTTTGTAATCTCACTGAATTCTCACCTGGCCGAGAGCAAAATCATTATTTAGAGGGTCTCTGCCCACGGCAGGCTCTCTCTTCTCTTCCTGGCTCTGCTGGCAAACAGACGCATCTCATGATGTGAGTGAAATTTGGGTGGGCCTCATGGCCCACCTAGCATGTGCTTCTCTTGTTTGTATTTTCTTTAACCCTTGACCTTTAATAAACCTCATAAAAATAATACTCCTTGCAGAGAGAAACAAATATTTCTACCTGCCTCAGTCTCCCCTAAATTTTAATCTTTACAATTCACATTTAGAAAAACAAAAGTAGTCTCCAAAATTCGCCTTTGTGAGCTTGGCATATTATCTGACACAACATGGGGCAGGCACAAATTAAGTACAGTGATTCCTTACCTATTGTGGGAGTTCCAGAGACCTCCATGATCGGTGAAAATCTGAGAAGTAGCAGCATTACATACATACATACATACATACATACATACATACATACATACATATATATATATATATATATTTTTTTTTTTTTAGGGCTTCCTTCCCACATTCCTATAAGCCTTCCATACTCTCATAAACATTGAGCCAATCAGCATCCAGGATATTAAACACAGTGCTGTGGTTGGTCACTTTTAATTCCATCAGCAAATAGTGTGCCATTTACAACTTCACATTGGCAAACTTGTGTAAGCTGTAGTAGCATATAGCATTGCCACTGTGTACAGTACGGTTTTCACTTGCAAAATCCTGTGATATAGTGAAAACTCCACGATATAGAATTAGATTTTTTTTTTTAAATCCACAGTACAGTGAAGCCACGATAAATGAATCCTGATATAGCAAGGGACGAATGTACAGGGTTTTTTGGAGCAACTACTATCTCCAAAAGTCAGCCAGAATAACATCTATATTTCAATAAAGAAATCCTTTAAAGAGGACTGAGGTGCTTCCTGTCTGTGTCCTCAACATTGCCTTGTCTGTGGAATGCTCATAAACAAATTCAAGAGCTTCAATAAGTTTGGAGAAATGAAATGGGAAAAGATTGGAGGAGTGGGAAACAACATCAGGTTATATAAAACAATCATACTTGATAAAAATCCCAGCAATTTAAGTGACACAATGAACATGAAGTTGACATATAGCAGGAATTCAATAAATATTCAATGATTGATTTAAATGTCCAGGATATGCATTCAACCACCTAGCCCACACTAATCTGCAATGTTAAACGTTTTATTAGAAAGATAGGTGAAGCATCAGGGGCATGTGATTTACCCGGAATCAATATGACTTTATAAGTTGAGGGCTTTTCTTTCCAAAAATAGACTACTGGTGTGTTTTCAGGCCACTTTTCAATCTTTTACAATTTGTTCCCCTAGGTTGTGGGCCAATTTATTTAGTGTTAGATTCTCTACTTCCTGAGTTCTTCCACAGGTTAATTATATAGCAATTTCTACAGACAATATTTGGTTTGGTTTTTCATTAGTCCTTGAAATACTACTGTAGAAGAAAATCTCTGGGCCACCTGTTTGAAATAATCAAACCTCAACACTTAAGTTAACACCCTACTTTCCCTGTATATTACTCTTTCATACACACACACACACACACACACACACACACACACACATATATATATAAAAGCCATAACATTTCAACTTGATTATATGTTCTTTTATTCAATCAATAAAACATTTTTTGCAAATATGTGCTAGGCACTAGGGATGCAAACACAGAAAATGAAGCAGGAACTTATATTCTATAAGACAAAGGAAAATCTAGAGAGAATACATATATACAGATTAAATACAAAATAAACACAAGGTCATTACTGAAGAGTATACTAGAATTTAGGGGAAGAGAAAGGAATATTTGAAAGTAAACAATATCATTCTACTTTGTATAGATCTTTATTTTTTTGCATACAGTGGTCACTTGAGTATTTGGTTATAATATAAAATTTAAATGTTATCTTCAATTGAAGAGCAATTCAATTCCCTTTTCCCTCTCTCATTCTTAATTTCTTCCTTCTATTGTAAATAAACCACCATAAATTCCATTCTGACTTGAGTATTTCATTGGGACTTAGAATTTAAATCCCTGGCGACCAACTAAATTTATATTTAGTCTCAAACCCTAAATTTGCTTTTAACACTAGAAAAGGATTTTCTGCCAACAGATAGGGCCTTTAGACAGCCTTCATCATGAAATTAAGCTAATCTTGAGAAACTCAAAATTGTACAGAGCTTTGTAATTCAATTCACTGATTTGTGGGTAAAAATTCTCTTTTGATTAAGACACTTCTCTGCCAATACGCATACTACTAATGGCTAAAGAGTCTAGTATTCTTTCCCCTTTTATTTTAATATAAATTATAAGTATAGGGGTATGATATTATTCCTATCAGAAATTCAAACAGAAAGAAAATATAACTCACAATGCTATCAGAATTTTTTTCATATAAAATACAAATACAGTCAATATCTGCTGTAAAAATGGAGACTTGAATCCAGGACTTCAACTCCTAGAAGTCCTTGCTCCACTTTCCCAGAATGCTTTGTAATCTCCTTGTAACCTCACCTGTGCCAAGAACGAGATGGGGTATTTAACCTGGTTGTAAAAAGGCTGGGGCCTCTTACCTACTTCGGCTTGGGAGGAGATGTGGCTCTCTACCTAGCAGGCAAGATGTGAGTGGTCGTGAATACGCTCTTTGGGCCTAGACACATGCCTCTCTTACTTGTATTTTCTTAATATTTTAATCTTCAATAAGCCTCTAAAAATATAATACTCCTTGCAGAGAGAAACTAATTTCTACCTGCCTCAGCTTCCCCTAAATTTTAACTGTTACACTGCTTATTTCATACCACTATATCTCATACTTGGTAGTTTGTACACCCAGCTTTCTTTCTCTTCTTTGATTTCAGCATTTAATGTTTTATAGAATTCTGATTCAACATTATAATTTTTCAAGATGTGCCAGCACTGAATACTTAAATTCAAATGTAATATGAAAAAAAAAAGACCTGAGATGATCAATTGGACAGATTTACAGTTCTATATTTCAAGATCTGTTTGATATATCAGAAAGCTGAAAAAAGTATAACATGGCTCTTTGTTAAAGGTAATTAAGACTGTTGTAGGTGAACAACTCAAGGGAGTCAATTTATAACAGCTATAATCATAAAGCTCAAAGCAAACATATATGAAATTCATACTTACATGATTGCAATCTGATGAAATCTCATTGTCAGGCTAGAAGAGAAAAATAAGAAGAAAAATTTAAGTACAAAACACTTACAAAATAAGTGTGAAGATAAAAAAAAAATCCATGTATTCCAACAATGAGATCTTTAATGTGGGGAACAATATCTAAACTTACAAAATTGGAGACTTATGAGTGGGGAAACCCACCCAAAAGGAATGGATACCACAAGTAGTTTACAAAGAGGGTAGAGTATGAGGAAGGTAGGCAGATAAACTATATAAATGCCTGAGAGATAAGGGTAGGCTCTTTGCACAACATTTCCTGATTATGATACAGGTGCACTTATTTAAAGCTAACTTTCAACATATGAATATATATATATTAAATATATATATATTAAAGCAAACTTCAGTGAATTTAAAATGGTATCTGACTTAGAAAATTTTCCATTTGTGGACAACTTTAGGAATATACCTATTTTGTAAAAACAGAATCTACATAAAAAAATTTGGAATTAGCTTTTTCAGAAACTACACAATTTGACAAAGTTTAAAGGAGCTGGGTATTATCTAGAATAGGATCTGAAATGAATATACATTAATTAAATTATTCACATTTTAAAGAGGATTTAAATACAATAATCCACTATTCAAATTCCCTTTGGGTGTCCATAGTAATTTAATATGAATACTAATATAATTCATCAAAATAAATCCTAGTAGACTTTAGTTAAGATATCAGGATCAAATAGAGACATACCTTGTCCTAAGTAATACCATGAATTCAGATTGTGACAAGCCTAATGCTACTTTGAAAATGAAAAAATTCCCATTAGAGTTGGGGGCAGCTTCGAAGACAAGGAAAGAATGGGTATTAATCAAGGTAGGTAAGCTAGCATAACCAGAGAGCTTTTGTGAAGAAAGGACCCCTGGGGACTAATTCAATCCTGGTATAGGCTTTGTTAACATTCATATCAACAATATATAATCTTATTTCCATACCTGGTCATAAAATACTTTACCAGAATATGTCTCAATTTGGTTGCTAGGGAATCATTAGATTCTAAATATTTATTCTGTATTTTTGACACTACTTGGTTTAATTAAAGAGTCTCTTGTAAAAAAATACTCATTTATTCTTGCTCTTTCTGAGCCTTGGAAGTGACATCAGCACCAAAACCCAAATTCAGGCACATTGCTTTCTAGATTCCAATCAGTAAAAGTTTAAATGACCACAGTCTTAAACTGTTTATTTAGTGAGGATTTGAATTATTTTTCTTGGATGGTTTTTCATTTTATCCTGTTCAAACTATCCCTTCTTAAATTCTTCCCCAAGTATCAAAATCTCAGTTCCACCAAATTTTAAGAGTTGGGCAGAAGAGACAGCCAGCTAATATTCTTCTAATATGCCTTCTTAATAAAATAGGGGAGGGATTTGGAGAGAAAAATTATATGTACATCAAAAATATTTATAACAGCACTTTTGGGAATAGGAAAAACTAGAAGCAAAGTAGATGTCCATTGATTTAAGAATAACTAAACAAGTTGTAGTATATGAATCTATTATTACTGTGCTATGAAAAATACAGAAAAGTACTCAGTGAAGTAAGTAGAATGAGGAAAACAATATACTTAATTATTACAAATCAATGAATATTTATTATTATAATTAAGTACCTACCATTTGCCTGATGTTGGCCTAGATGTTGGGGGAGGGGGGCAAGATAGAAGATGGTGGTACTCTTAGAAACAACAGCTGGTTTACTTAGCAACTTTAAGTTGCAAACTATTATCTTATTTGTTTGTCACAACACTCCAGGAAAGTAAGGTGCTATTATTAACCTCATTTTGAGGAAACTGAAGCAGTTATTAATTAAATGACCTGACAGGATTCAACATTAGAAAGTGTATATAAAGTCAAATTTTAATTCATATCTTCCTAACTCTAAGTGAAAAGCTCTCCACATTGTGCCATTAACAAGAGTTAGCATTTATGTAGTTCTTTAAGTTTCATAAAATGCTAATGTCATCATCATCTGATTTAATTTTCATAAGAAGTCTGACACTAGGACACAATTACCAAAAGGGATGTTCAGAAAAGGGGTGAATTTTGGAGGAAGAGGGGGAATTCTGTTCTGCACATACAGACTTAAGTATACATGGGCTATGAAGTTTGAAATAAGCAATAGGCAGTTAGAATTGTAAGCTTTAGAAGGAAATGAGTGATACAGAGAAGAGATTTTGGAATCATGTGTACTGAAATGATTAAAAATAACAAACTGATGAAGTTTTCATCCAGGAAAAAAATTAAAGAAGGAAAGTACGCCCAAGAATTAGAGTACACCTTCAATTTAGGGGTTGTGAAAAGTCCAAAAAAGGTAGTAGGTAGGTTTGTGTCCCAAAGAGATAATAAGGAAAAATACCTGTGCAAAAATACTCATAGCTGCACTCTTTGTGGTGGTAAAAAGATGTTGGAAAATGAAGGGTTGTCCCTTGATTGGGGAATGGCTGAATAAATTGCGGTATATGATGGTGATGGAATCCTATTGTGCTGTAAGGAATGATGATCTGGAGGATTTCTATATGAACTGATGCAGAGTGAAATGAGTAGAACCAGGAGAACATTGTATACAGAAAGTAAAACATTATGGAACAATTCAATGTAATGGATTTTGCTACAAGTAGCAATGCAACAAGTCAGGACACTTCTGAAAGACTTGTAGGAAAGAATGTTAACCACATTGTGAGAAGGAACTATGAAGAAATGCAAAAGGAAAACATATAACATTACTTATCACATGTTATGGGTATGTGATTTGGGGTTTAGGCTCTAAAGCAAAAATGAATAATATGGAAATAGGTTTCAAGTGATAACATTTGTACAACCCCGTGGAATTGCTTGTCGGCTCTGGGAAAGTGGAGAGAAGAGGGGAGAGAAAGAAAATGAATCATGTAAACATGGAAAAATATTTAAAAATAAAAACTTTTTTTAAAAAAAGGTAGTAAGGAAACCATGAGCAGTCACAGAAACCCAGTGGATGGTGACACAATGCAGTATCTTATGCTGCTGAGAGGATGATATGAAAAAATAAATGAATTCTATTTTAATCTAGAAACTAGAGTCTAAGATGTCAATACACTTCTGTGTCTGAGTCTGAGGGGTTGTTGTTTAAATGAAGTCTAAGGAAGAAAACATTAAAAGAGGGCTTTGTTCAGATATGTCAGACTAGATGGTTTATGAGGTCCATCCAACTCATCCTTAGATTTTGTCAAGTTTTAAGGATTATCATTTGAGCTGAAGGTAAGAAAGCAACAGAGTAAGAAAGGCAGAAATCTTTGGAACCAAAAAATTCAACCTAGGTGCTGGTGCTTAGTTCTCAATGCCAGCCCGACACATTTCTCAAAGACTCCGATCAAATCACTTTATCAGACCAGATGCTTTCTTATTCCACAATAAAAGAACTGGTGACTAGTCTTAATTGTTTCTGAGCTTAGAATGGGAAGAGAAAAGGCAAATGAAATTCAAATACTCATTGGAAACTAAAGGGGTGTCCACTGATTGGGGAATGGCTGAACAAATTGTGGAATAGGATGATGATAGAATACTATTGTACTTTACTATAAGGAATACTGAACAAGATGATTTCAGAAAGAGTTGGAAAGACCTCCATGAACTGATGCAGAGTAAAATAAGCAAAACATTGTACACAGTAACAGCAACATTGTGGAATGATCAAATGTGACCAATTTAGCTACTCTCAGTAATACAATGATCCAGGATATTTCTGAGGTACTTATGGCAAAAAATACTATTCACTTCCATAGAAAGAACTGTTGGCGTAGGAATGCAGATGAAAGCATAAGATTTTTCACTAGTTTATTTGGATACATGTTTTGGGTTTTCATAAGATTAGTCACTCACGAAAATTAATAATATGGAAACAGTTTATGTGTATAATGCAGATTAAATTGCTTGCCAGCTGTGTGTGTGTGTGTGTAGACAATTTGGATTATATAACTTCAGAAAACTTATGTGTAAATTTGTTATTATATGTAATGATTTTTAAAAAGTCAAATACTGAGAAAGAAACATTGGTCTGATTTTATGTTCTCCTTTTCTCTCTACTTTCCTAGTAAGTGATGAAATACCAATGAATCTACAAATATTTACTAAGTGATTATGTGCCCAGTTGGGTGGGGGGCAGCTGAAAGGAGAGTGAACTAGAGTGAAGAGGCATTTGAAACAGAAAGACCAACCAAAAGTTCTTCCAGTAATCATGAAATGATGAAGTTCTACATCAGTGTGGTGAGGCTGTGTGAGTGGAAAGAAGGGGAACAGATAAGAAATATTGTGAAGGTAAAACAAGATTAAGCAACAAACTGGATATGTGGGATGAAAGCAGGGAGTTGTAAATTCTTAAGTAGCCTCTCAACTAACAGGGGAGGCCCTGACACAATTTTCCTGACAGCAGGGAATCTGAATATCAACTAGGCAATTTCCCAGTATGAATCAGCATCAGTTCCTGAACTTTGATGCATCCTAGGTCCAGATTCCCACTTTTTTACTCAATTTCTATACTTAACCCAGATAAAACAGTAGAAAAGCCTTTGTTGCTTAAAAGTATCAAGGATTTCAGAGGCTCTGTCCTGTGTCCATCCTCTCTAGTCAACACATTGCCACTCCTTCATATTGTATTCTTCAAAGAAGCTTGCTTTTGCTTCCCTTCATTCTTGTTGCTCTGTCTTACTCTGGGGTTTGGTCTTGTGATACTTTGTCTG
The DNA here is from genome assembly GCF_027887165.1 of Monodelphis domestica. Lineage (NCBI taxonomy): Eukaryota > Metazoa > Chordata > Mammalia > Didelphimorphia > Didelphidae > Monodelphis > Monodelphis domestica. Next base: position 714,989,178 of record NC_077227.1, on the reverse strand, counting down.
TAAGGCATATTCGTTTTCTCTATTTTTGACCAGGACTAGGGCAAAGGCAGTCACTGCTACCTTCAAATCTATGCATGTCTTAGGGAAAGTCTTAGGGAACACAAGGGCTGGACTGAGAATCCTGTCTCAGATGTAGGGTCTCTCATCTTCTTCTGGACATGGAAGCCTGCATGTAACCTGAAAGTTATCTCAACTCTGGCAATATAACTGCCTTTCCTTATAATGCACTTTGGAGTCCTGACCATTACTCAAAATGCATTAAGGCATTAGTTGAGGTTGACACTAAAACTGGGAAGGTGGGTGACAAAGAGGATGATACCCTCTACAGTAACAGGGTAGCCCAGAAGAACAGAAGGTTTCAGGGGGATAAAGAAGGAATTGTTTGGGACATGTTGAGTTTGGGGTGTCTATGGGATGTCCAGTTTGAGATTTCCAAAAGCTGATGTATGACTGGGGGTCAAGAGAGAATTGAGGGTTGAATAAAGAGATCAGGAATCATCAGAAGAGAGATAACTGAATCCACAGAAGTTTGAGTTTGCCAAGTGAAATAATATACAGAAAAAAAAAGAGGGTGGTTAAATAGATGACCTAAATGAAGGTCTAGCAAAGGAGATTTTGAGGAGTGATCAGGAAGGTAGGAGGAGAGAACAATGTCATGAAAACCATGAGAGGCAAAAAAGAGGAAGAAGGTGGCTGTAAAAGTCAAAAACTGCAAAAAGAGCAAGACTAAGAAAAGGCCACCATAAGTATCACTAAGGCCAATAAGTACCAAATAATTTTGATGATACTGATTTATGATATGATTTAAAGTCTGTGAGTGCTATTACCATTTTAATTCTATTTTTCCTATTTTTCACCTTGTGTTTGTAATTCTACTGTTTCTCCATATGAATTTCATTGTCTAGCTCTATAAATTATCCCATTGGTAGTTTTATGTAGAACTAAATTGAAAAATTAATTTATATTTTTAATTATACTGACAAAGCACACCCATTAACAGTGAATATCCTTAGAATTACTTAAGTAATATTTTATTTCTTTAAAAAGTGTTTTGTAATTGTGTTTTGTTTTGTTTTGTTTTAATCCTTGCCTTCCATCTTTAAAATCAATGCTAAGTATAGTTTCCAAAGCAAGAGTGGTAAGAGCTAGGTAACTGGGGTTAAGTGACTTGTTCAGGGTTACACAGGAGATATTTGAACCCAGGATTTCCAGGATGTGAAAAAATGTCATCAGGCATGGTGGAGAGGTGGAGGGGAGCAGTTTTGCCCAAGTCCCTTTGCCTTTCTAGTAATGGGGAGGGGGGGAGATGTGGTCAAATGCCCACAGAGAGCATTCTGAATGTCATCTTTGGCACCTGTGCCAAATTTTCACCATCAATGCTATAAAGAAATACTAGTGACTTTCTGGTATTATTTTTATTTCTGTTACCTTACAGGAGTTATCAATTATCTCAGCATGGTTGAATCTACATCTTGAATCAGGAGAGTCTTGGGTTTGAATATTACCACAAACATTTATTGTGTGATCATATGCAAGTCACACCTTTTTTAAGTCTTAGTTTTCTGATTTGTAAAATGTAGATATCAACTTCAAAGTGATATTGCAAAGAACAAATGAGGTATATATTATGAAGTCTTTTACAATGCTTAAAACGCTATGTAAAGGTCACCTATTTTCACTTCCTAAGGTATAAAAGGAGGAGGCTAAACTAAACTCTCCAAGTCTTCCTATTAAGACAATTTAAAATTCAATGAAATCTAGAGACCCAGATCAAATTTTTTTTTTAAACCCATACCTTCCATCTTGGAGTTAATATTGTGTGTTGGCTCCAAGGCAGAAGAGTGGTAAGGGTTAGGCAATGAGCGTTAAATGACTTGCTCAGGGTCACACAGCTGGGAAGTGTCTGAGGCCAGATTTGAACCTAGGACTTTCTGTCTCTAGGCCTGGCTCTCAATCCACTGAATCACCCAGCTGCCCCTCCCCCAAATCAATTTTTAAAAAATGTACTTAGTAAAGTTACTTTTGTTTCAGGTATTTTAAAAATGTTAATTTTTGCAGTTTATGATTATGGTTCTCTACTTCCTCATCTTCATGATCCTGTGTATGCTAGAGCCAAAGCAGATCTGTTTTAGAAAGAAATAAAAATAGAATTCATTTATAAATCACCTAAGTTAACTAGAAATTTTCAACTGTATCATGCTATATTATGTTTTTAAAAATTCAATGCCTAAGTGATAGTGAATTCCTAAATAAATATAAAGCTGACATAATATGAATCCTCGTATTCCTAGGAGTTAAATCATTAGGAGTATAGTATGACACCATTGGAATAATTAAGTCATTTCTTAACTCCAAAGAGACAAGAAAAAGAAATATCAAATCAAGTTTGAGGCAGCTGATAAAAATAAAACCTTTTTATCCAAGGAAAACTCCTCTTACAGGGTTATCAATTCTTATTCCCAACCTCATAATTAAAATCCTCCTAGTCCTTCATTTTGATTCTATTATGAATTATTTCTGTCATTTGTCCTCAGAGGCCATACAATAACGAAAGTGTGAGATTCTCCTCTATGCTAGGGAGGGAGGAAAGGAGGGGAGAAGAAACAAAGAGTCATTAACTAGAGGAAATATAGAGTTATAAATGTAGAGTTGAAAGGGATTATTATGCCCATTAGTCCAACCCATTTTACAAAGGAAGAATTGAGGGCCCAAGGGGCTAATGACAACTCACAGCTAGTGTGGTATGGTGGAAAGGTAGGTAAATCTGAAGTTGGAGATCTGGGTTCAAGTTTTGGCTCTGACATTGTCATATAAGAGGGCTGAACCAGACAACCTCTCTATGATGTGTCAGAGGTAAGATCTTTTCTGATTCCAGAATGAGAGTTCCTTCCACTGTACCACACTTTTCTAACATCATAAGTGATATGTGACCGGTATTTGCAACTTTGCTTATCTCAGACATGCTCCAATGCATAAAGATTACTTCTATATGTTTCTTCAGCTTTTTAGGCTCACATGCCTGGTATCATTTAACTTACTTGCCTGGATAAAGGAATGGTCTTTTCATCTAAGACATTTAAGGTCTCAAGTACTTTCAAAGCAAAGACAGTAAGGTTATGCTCCTCCCCTCTCCACTTTTCTTCGGTCTAGCTTCTTTTAACTGATTCTTGCGAGTCATAGCCTTTTCTTTGGAGCTCAGATCATCTTCTCTAGCACATTTATTTAAGGTGTAATATCTCTTCAATGGCTTTCAAGAATGTAACATAGTATAAATTAACTGGTTAGCAGAAAAGCAGATCAGTTCGAGATACTAACAGAGCCACAAGATTTTGGTGCTTCAATGACTAAAAGAAAAATAAGACTCAGCAATTCAAATTCACTTGTGAAAGAGTAAAACTAACCAATAAAATTAAAGCTATGGATAACACAAAGCTAGGAGGGGCAAATAACATGATGACTCAAAAGAAGCCCAACACACTAAAGTATGGGACTGAATCTATTACTATAAAATTAAATCAGGGTATATTTGAATATCACAAATCCAATTTTACAAATACAAGATGGAGAGGAAGGCATTAAGACAGCAGTAGATCTGAGTAAACATCTCCAGGTTTTAGTAGACTATAGAATTGATAACAATCAGGGCTGTGCTGTTGCCACCAAAAAAAGCTATTAAGATTCTGGGTTGCATTTAAGCTACCAGGAGAGGGAGATGATCATTTTATTACATCCTATCCTTATTAGACTTTCTGTGACATGTGGTTCAGATCTGGGGATCATAATTTAGAAAGGACACTAATAAACTGCAAAGGTCCCAAAGCAGGACAACTCAATTGGAGAAGGTCCTTGATTCTATGACTCACAAGAATCCGTTAAAGTAGCTGGGGATTGCTAGACCAGAGAAGGAGGGGGAGGACCACAAGAATAGAATAGCTGCTTTGAAGTAACTGAAAGGCTTATCAGATATAGGAAGAGTCTCTCCCTTTCCCATCTGGTTCCAGAGGGATTAAATAATAAAATAATATTTCACTTTAGTATCTAATAAAAGAATAAAAATAATAAATAAAATTATAATTTACAAAGTTAAAAGAGTGGAAGTTTCTTCCTTCCATATTTGATCCCACACGATGCAACACGGATAAGAGTGGAAATAGTGAAGAGATCAATTTCTTCCCCTTTTCCCGGCTATTGAAGGAATTAAAAAAAAAAAACTCAAAACAATAATTACATATATTTGTAACAAACTTTGTTTTTCCTTATATTCAGACTGTGTGGGGATGAGGATGGAGAGAATCTGGAATTGAAAATAAATTTTAAAAAAACCCTAGTAAGCAAAGAAAATAATATTAGAAATAGATGTTACAGATATTTCAAAAGCAATTACACAATAATGTCAAATTCTAAAAATTTGAATTGGCCTACATTCAGCTCGAAGCCCTGACAACAAAAAAAGGGGAGATTTAGATTACTTGTCTCAATTCGATCAGGTTGGCAAATATGAATGTTCTTGGCACAAGCAAAATATCCTGAGTTTGAAATTAATTCACTAAAACATGAATGAAGATTATTCTCATGAAAGGGCAATTAAAAATTACTGTTTCATCAAATTATCTTAGCACAAGTAAGTATAGGTGTACTTCTTTATAGAAAGAATTAATTTTACTGCAGATTCTGACTAAGGTTCCATATTTCAATTTTTATTTAAATTCTTGGTATTGTATAAACACTAAAAGGTTGGACAATCTTAGTTTTACCTAAGCTTCAAAGTCTCAAGAGTCTTTGTAAACTATAATCAAACAGTTCAACTATAGGCATGCTAAACAAAAGGCCTGTTGTCTTAAGAGCAAGATTTTAAATTTCATTTGGGAAAAGTTCCTTGCCCACAGCTGGCAAAATAAAATATATTTTTACTACTAGGTTAAACAAGTCAACTGACTTTGGGAGGGCAAATCTTGGATGTCACCAAATCTAGTTACATTGCTGAGATCACTGAATCATTATACAACTAAAAGACAGGTATGGGGATTCATGAATTTGCACTACCAGCAAACCTTATAAAGTAATGCAAAAAGGAATTTGGGCTTTGAAAGAAGAAAAATAAAGGTCCTATTTATTCAGTTACTGTATTATCAAATTTTAACTCTGCTATAATTTTTATTTACATAGTTTCAAAATGCTGAAAAAAATACATCAGTATTCAAAAAATGCCACCAATGTAAATTTTTTTTAATTGAAAGGTAATATGGAACCTGGTGTCATTTAGAACTATAAATGTCACCAGTGCAGACATTTTAGGGTAAAGGTTCAACTACCCCAATCCCATTTGAATTGACAAAACATTAAAGCTTTGATACCTTTAGCAGGTGAGAATATGTCTATTAAAGATATTAGACTAATGTTAGCTCTACCATAGAGAAGTATGTAAGTGTGGGTATATCTTTAAGGCTGGTAAAACATCTTAATCTCATTTAATCTTTTAAAAAGCTCCAGTAAGGCAAACGCTACAGTTATTATCTCTACTCTACAACTAAATAAACTGAAAAACAGAAAGTTCAAATTACTTGCATGTGGTCATATAACTAATAAGTATTTAAGCTGGTGGTATTTAATCCAAGTATTCTAGACTACACATTCAAAAGAAGAAAGGCTTTAAGATTTCCGAATATTTTGTCTATGCTTAAAATAGTTAAGGGATGGAAGGAGAGCCAGTATCACTTTAAAAAAAATACTTACCTTCCATCTTAGAATCAATAGAGTGTATTGGTCCCCCTTCAGAAGAGCAGTAAGGACTAGTGTTATAAGGGAAAGTTAAATTATGTAGGAAAGTGTGTAAGTTTGCAGAGAAAAGTGGCATGAGACCAGCTGGAACTTTGAAGGAAAGGTTAGACTGGTACTGAGACTGTTAGCTGCTCTCCTCTGGAGAATATCTTGAGGTGGTGGCTGCATTTCCTTAGTGGCTGATCCTATCCTGTCCTGTTTGCTGTCTTGGTTGTTGTATTTCATCGAGGCAGTTCCTGGTGATCCTGAACCATCTGCAGTGATTGTGAGACCAGACCTGGATCCTTTTGGATCTAGGACCTTCCCTGGGCCCTATCAAAGGTTTACACAGACCCTTTCCTTAAACCCAGCTGGGGGTGGGAGTGGGGGGCACTTAGTTGTAGGTTTAGTCAACATCAGGGTCTGAGAGTTTGGGCAGTTAGGGAGGATTAGCGTAAAAAATTCATTCTGAAGAAATCTCTGTGAAGAGATATTTAGATATGGAGGGGTTAGGTAGCTGACAGTTTTCTGGCTCTCAATCCATTTAGCCACCTAGCTGCCCCTGCCAGTACCACTCTTAATCAAGACAAGTCGCCAAAAGGAATATCATAAGACATTCTAAAGGGATAAATTGAATGAGTCATTTCAAATCACACCATTTTAATCTTCAACATGTATCCCACCTAAATTTCCTAAGCAAAGTCCACCTCACTACTAGAGTAAGAATGATATTCCCAGCAAGAGATAGAAGATCACAGTTCAGGCATGAGGACTATGGAAATGTGTACTAAATGACAGCACTGGTAAAACCTATTTAACTAAACCACCTTGAGAAGGGAAGGAGGAAGGAAGAGAATGAGAATGTCAATTAATAACTTTTAAATGTTTCTTTCTATATGTAATTGAAAATAATTTTAAAAGTTTTTTAAAATCACAATTGTTCTTTCTAGTGTTGTTGAGGGAAATATGTTAACTTTAAGCTACTATTCTTGGCTTCAAAGAAAACAGAAGGAGAATTAGGAATACACCAAAAAAGTTAATTTTAGATTACTCTGCTAAAGACCATAGTGTTCAATGACAAAAAAAATATGAGGTTTTGATATCTAGATTGTTTATGTTTTTTATTTTCACATATTCATACACATCTATATACAAATAGATAGAGATGATAGATATAACACAAGATAGATTAAAAGCAAACCCTAATGCATTTAGATAGAAATAATCTTCTTTGTATATTTCAATATTAGTGTTAAAAGAAACCACAAAAACTTTAGGGTATCATAACTGAGAGGATGCCAAAGACTGGTAATTAGTTAAAACTGATCTCCATTGCTTCCACTTCCTTATCTGTAAAATGGGGTAGCAGCTCTAAATACTTATTCATTTGTGATAAGGTTGTAACAGTCCAGATAGACAAGAGAATAAAGAGAGAACTATCATGAAAACAAAAAGTAGTCAACAAGAAAGAGTAGGCAACAATGTCAAATGCCAGATATCAAGAAGGGAGAAGACTGAGAAAATCATCAGATCCCTCTGGCAATTACAATAAAGAAATCTTAGAGAAAGATTAAGTAATTTATGGTTTTGGTCACAATCATAAGTGGCTAAATCAGGATTTAAATTTAGGTCCTAGGATTAGGGCAATGGGGTGACATAGTGGATAATAAACTGGGCTTAGTTGGAATCAGGTATACTCATCTTCATGAGTTATCAAACCACCTCAGACACATACTGTGTGACCCTGAGCAAGTTACTTAACTCTGTTTACCTCAGGTTCTCATCTGTAAAACAGTAAGCCAAAGAAGGAAATTGAAAACCACTTCAGTATCTTTTGTCAAGAAAATCCCTAAAATAGGGTCACAGAGTCAGATATGTCTAAAAATATTTCAAGAACAATATGGGATTATAAATTCAGGGCTCTTTGTCCATCATGACACTAAGTATCTTGCCTTGGTACCTATAAGTATTCTTAATCTGGGATCTGTTTTATAAAAATATATTGTGATACATATATTTCAATAAAATTGGTTTCCTTTGTACTCCCCTATGAATTTTATATGATGCATTTTAAAATGTTATAAAAAGTGGTCCAAAGACTTTACCAGACTGCTAGTAGAGTCCAGGACCAAAAAATGTCCCACAGAAAAGGCAAATGAAAGTATTTCTTTCACTAATGTCTTAATAGTTTCATGAATTACTGTGGACAAAAAATTTTACAATCTAGTGACTAACCTTCCCTGGTAAGGTTAGAGAACAACCTATCCAAGTTTTAGATACATCCACTGCCAACTCCATTCACTGAAATTTTTCAGTTTTGGCAAATTTTACCAGACATTAGTTCCCCTGGCATAACCTTTGAGAACTCATGATACCCTCCAAGTTAATATTATTTGGACTTAAAGCAAAAAAAATTTAAGGGATGATTTCTGTTTTATGTGAGCATGGGGAATGAGGTAGAAAGGAAACTATGATGATGAAAGTAGTTCATATGTTTAGCTCTGTAACTCTCAATTCTAATTCCCATTCTACCACTCAAATGTTATGTGCCTAATCATAAGATCCAGGAAGGTTCATCAATCAACCACCATTTATTATGTGCCAAGCATTAAGGATACAAAACAAGAGACAAAAGACAGTCCAGACAGTCCCTGCCCTCAAGGAGCTCACAGTCTAATGGGAAGAACACAAACAAATATATACAAAGCAAGCTATGTACAGGATAAATGTAAATAAATAACTGGGAAACCACTAGAATTAAGAGGGATTGGGGAAGGTTTCCTATAGAACTGTGATGGCAAACCTATTGTACATGTGCCAAAGATGGCACAGAGACTTCTCTGTGGGCAAGCACACCATCACCCATCAGAATTAGTTACTAGAAAGTGTAAACCTTAAAATTTCTTAGACTTATAAATGTTGGAAATTTCACCATTGGGAAATTTCATACTTGGAAAATTTCTTACTGATAGTGTATTGGAATGTGAACCCCATTGGCATGGGAGGTTCCTTCTCCTCCCTTCTTAAGATTACTTTAGGACAGAAACCTTTTGCTGAACAATGGAAAGGGCTTTGACCTATGCTTAAGCACAGAACAGGAATTTCTTTGAGTCATGATTGATTTTAGAATTGATACAATAGAGATACTTGGAATGTCAGAATCAGGTCTTGGAAAATACAATTTCCACCCCACTCAGTCCTAACAGGATTTAGGAAGGGCTGCAGCATAGATCAAAATTTAATTATTTGAGAATATGACCTCCAACAGACATGTGCAAAGCCCAGACCTCTGGGCGGTCCTGGGTTAAGCTAGAGCCACCATTGGCACAGGGAAGACATGGACAGTGATTGGTAGATGTGAGAACTGAGGGGAGGGAACTTGGATGGTTTCCTTAAAGAGAGAGGGGTCTGAAGACTCAGGGGGGTGATTGAGGAGTTTGTCTGAGTGGTTGGAGTGTGCTCTGAGAAGCTTGCTCTGAAGGAAGCTGAAGGTGGGGGCCTCTGAGACTGTTTCTCCATTTTGGTCACGTGAGTAATAGGGACTGATCTCTTTTCTTTGCCCCAGCTATCTAAGGGTTTGGGCCTTTTGGCCCAGCCTAAACAGAAGGGGTATTTAAGCCCTATTCCCTTCTCTCCTCTTTCTCTTTCTCTCTCCCTCTCTCTCTCTATCTCTAATTCCTTTCTTCCTCCTGTCTGTAATTAAACTCTATAAAAGGTTGACGGCTGACTTGAGTTTTCATTTAGGAATTACATAGCTGAATTCCTTGGCGACCTTAAATTAATATATATCAGTCTTTTAAAAGTGATTTCCTTGTCCCAAAAGGCAGAGAGACTCAAGTGGAGCTGCTCCTTTCCCCTTCTCCACCGCAGCTCCCTACCCCTCAGCCCAGCAGCCCAATGGAAGTGTTTACTCCCTCCCTTGAATGAGGCATTCAGGCCACTCCTTTCCCTTTATCCCTCCTTAGTCTGGGGTGGGTTGGGGGCGGGGGGGGGGGGGGGGGAGGGGGGGAAGCCAGTACTCAGTACCTCATGTAATCTCTAAAAGGTTCACCATTACTGCTATAGAAGGTAGGGTTTTAGTAGAGACTTAAAGGAAGTCAGGTCAGTGGGCAGAGTGGAGGAGGTGAGAGTATTCCAATGCATGAAGCCCATTGATCACTGTATCAAATCAATGTGTCAGGGTATGGATCAAGTATTGCAAAGGTAGAACAGGGATAGGTCATGAAAGGTTTTGACTTTCATATTCCAGGACATCAGAGAAATTCCCCAAATTATTTTCCTAGGTAGTATGTAGCAGAAAGAGCACTGGCTCTTGGACTAGAAGATCTTAATGGAGGTAACTGGGTGGCTCAGTGGTTGAAAGGCAAACCTAGAGATAGGAGGTACTTGGTTTAAATGGTCTCAAACACTCCCTAGCTGTGTGACCATGGGGAAGTCACTTACCTCCTACTGCCCAGGCCTTACTGCTCTTCTGCCTTAGAACCATATACATAGTATTGATTCTAAGGCAGAAAGTAAGGGTTAAAAATGAACAAACCCCAAAACTTCAATAACTCATCTAAAACACGATTTTCCTTTATTGCTACACTGAGTTTATGAATTCTAAGACCCATTCAAAATAGAAGGCTATGAATCCATGTGTTTCAGTCACATTCCTGCATAGAGTAATGAAAATATTTCCCCTAACTTGGGGCATTTAAAATTTTTTGGTGAACCAATATGGCAGCAAAGGAAAGTGATAAATGTTGGTGGGAATGTAGCAAAATTGGGAAACTAATACACAGCTGGTGGAGATGTGAATTAATCCAACCATTCTGGAGGGCAATTTGGAATTATGTACAAAGGGCTTTAAAAGAATACCTGCCCTTTGATCCAGTCATGCCACTGCTGAGTTTGTACCCCAAAGAAATAATACGGGAAAATGCTTATGCAAAAATATTCATAGCTGTGATCCTTATGGTAGCAAAAATTTGGAAAATGAGGGATGTTCTTAAATTGGGGAATGGCCGAACAAAATTGTGATATCTGATGGAGTTGGAATACTATTGTGCTGAAAGAAATGATGAACTGAATGATTTCTATGTGAAGTAGAAAGACCTCCAGGAAGTGATGCAGAGCAAAAGGAGCAGAACCAGGAGAACACTATACATAGACTGATACATTGTGGCACAATCTTTGTAACAGACTTTGTTACTAACAACACAATGATCCAGGACAATTCTAAGGGACTTATGAGAAACAATGCTACCTACAAAGAAAGAACAGTGGGAGTAGAAACCCAGAAGAAAAACATATGATTGATCACGTGGTTTGATGGGGATATGATTAGGTTTTTATGTTAAAAGATCACTCTGGGGATAGCTGGGTGGCTCAGTGGATTGAGAGCCAGGCCTAGAGACAGGAGGTCCTAAGGTTCAAATCTGGCCTCAGACTCTTCCTAGCTGTTGACCCTGGACAAGTCACTTGACCCCCATTGCCTACCCCTTACTACTCTTCTGCCTTGGAACCAAGACACAGTATTGATTCCAAGAGGGAAGAGTTTTTTTGGTTTGTTTTTTAAGATCACTCTATTGCACATATGAATAATACAGAAATAGGTTTTGAACAATGGTACATGTATAACAAGTGGAATTGCTTGTCAACTCCAGGAGAGGAGAGTGTGAACCTTAAAAATTCATAAGATTTGGTTAAGACCATTCTCCATTTTAAACAATGAAGGAACTTAGATCAGGAATGTGAGACTTCTACTTTGATCAGGAATGTGAGACCTCTACTCCACCCCTACTTAAGCCTGCTTTAGGAGAAGAAACTCCTTGCTGAACAATGAAAAATACTTAAACCCATACTTATAGTAAGGAAAAAGTTCTTAAGCTGTGCCTATTTTTAGATCTAATACAAAAGGATGCTAAGTACCTATTAAGGTCAGGCAACTTGTGAATTTACAAGGAGCAAAGAGGTGAGAACTTATTCAGAGGTTTTTTCAGGTGTGAACTTAATCAAAAGTTCAAGCCTTCTTAGGTGTGAATTAAGAAATGGTCTGTCCTTTGGAAAACGTCTACTGTGATTGGTAGATGTGAGAACTTAGGGGAGGTGACATAGGAGAAAATTCCCCTTTAAAAGGAGAGGAGAAACTGAGTCTAAGAAGTCTCTCACTGAAACTCCCTCTGAGGAGCCTCTGTCTCTCTCGGGAGAGTCAGCAAGGAAAGCTGAATTGGAGGAGGCAGCTGGTCTATCTCTGAACACTAGAATGCTTGCTTGGACAAATCTTGTGGTGAGTGGACAAAAGAGTGACTGATCTTTCTCTTAGGGCTTGGGCCTGGGCTGGCCTATCTTTTTCTCATTATTTCCTTTTTCTCTCTCTCTCCCCCTTTCTTTAATTCCTCATTTGTATGAATTAAAATCTCTATAAAACCCAGCTGACTTGGGTATATTTAATAATTGGGAATTTTTTCCCTGGCGACCACCTTATATTTGATTTAAAAACAAGACACTGTCTTGAAAACATATTTTCTGCGGTCACAATTTAAGCCATCCACTGTTTTATCTGCAACAATTTATGTCTTCCACTATTTTAATTATAACAAGAGCATAAATCATTGAACCATGGAAAAAAATTCTAAATAAATAAACAAACACATTTTTTAAAAGGGGGTGAGGGTGTGTGTCAAAATTTCATTTGGGCCAGATGGCTAATAGTGATCCGTTATTAATAGACCACCAGGTTTCAGGGGTAGAGTCAGGATGGAGAAAAGGCAATGTCTTGCCTGAGTGTGATCAAATTTTCCCTCAAACAACTTTTAGGACAGAAAAGAATGTTTGTGGTGGCTCACAAAACAGAACACAGGCCAGAAGAGTAGAAAATGCACCTTCTCCTTAGATCATACCACGTTGAAAGTCCTGAAAATTTATAGATACCCAGATCTAGCTCTGAAAGCATTTAAAATACAATCTAAATCTTAAGACAGTACCCCTTCAACCCCATTAATAGAGACCAATTTTTTTAGAGTTAAAAATCAAGAAAAAGGGGGATGTGATGGAAGGAAAGGGGAGGGGAGGTAAGGTAAGGTATTATGGAGACAGGGAAGATAAAAACAAAAATTCAGAAGAAGATATAGTCAAAACTGTTACCTCTAAAACCGCAAAGAAAAATGTGAATTGGTCTCAGTCCCAAAAATTCATTGAAGAAAAGAACTTATTAAAAAATAGAATGGGCCAAGTGGAAAAGGAGGTACAAAAGCAAATGAAGAAAATAATTTCCTAAAAATTAGAATTTAACAACTATAAGCACAAGACATCAAGAAACAATAAAACAAAATCAAAATCAAAAAGAGAGAAATAAATAAAATTAGTAGAAGAAAATGTGTAATAGCACAATGGAAAAACTGACCTGAAAATAGATCCAGTAGAAAATTTAAGAATAATTGAATTACCTGGAAGCTATCATAAAAGAGAATAGAGGTCATCTTTCAAGAAATTATCAAGAAAAACTGCTCTGATATCCTAGATCCAAAGGATAAAACAAAAACTGAAAGAACCCACTGATCACCTCCTGAAAGAGATTTCAAAATGAAAACTCACAAGACTATTAAGGTCAAATTCCAGTGCTTCCAGGTCAAGGAGAAAATATTGCAAGCAGCCAAAAAGAAATAATTCAAGTATTTTGGAACCACAGTTAGGATACTATAAGTTTTAGCAGCTTCTACCTTAAAAGACAGGAGGACCTAGATATCATGTTCCAGAGGGCAAACAAACTATGACTACAACCAAAAATAGCCTACATAGCAAAACTGTGTGTAATCTTTCAGAGGGGAAAATAGGTGTTCAATGAAATAGAGGACTTTTAAGCTCTCCTGATGAAAAGACCAAAGTTGAATATAAAATATGACTCAAATACAAGACTCAAGAGAAGCACAAAAGGTAAACAGGAAAAAAAGAAATCATAAGGGATTCATTATGATTTAACTGTTTATATCCCTACATGAAAAGATGATACTTGTAACTTCTAAGAACTTTATCATTACCATTTCACACCATCTGATTGGCTATTATAACACAAAAGGAAAATAATAAATGTTGGAGAGGATGTGGAAAAATTGAGACACTAATGCACTATTGGGAAAGTTGTGAATTGGTTCAACCATTCTGGTTAGCAATTTGGAACTAGCAGGGGTTATAAAATGATGCATATCCTTTGATTCAGCAATACCACTACTAGGTCTGTACTCCAAATAGATCAAAGATGGGGGAAAGGAGCTACTTGTACAAAACTATTTAAAGCAGGTCTTTTTGTAATAACAAAGAATTGGGGATGCCTATGAATTGGGGAATGGCTAAACAAGTTGAGGTACATGATTGTAATGGAATTCTATTGTGCTGTATGAAATGACAAGAAGGATAATTCAGAAAAACCTGTAAAGATGTAAATGAACTGATGCAGAATGAAGAAAAGAGAATAGGAACATTGTACACAGTAACAGCAAAATTATATGATGCACAACTGTGAAAGACTTAGTTATTCTTAGCAATACAATGATCTAAGTCAGAGAAATTCATCTCAAAAGACTCATGATGAAAAATGCTATCTGCTTCCAAAGAAAGAATTAATAGAGTCCGAAATCAGACCAAAGAATAGTATTTTTCACTTTTCCCATTTTTTGCTTTGTTTTTCTGTTAAAATTTACTTCAAGGAGAGGACTAATATGGAAAGATGTTTTACATGATTACACATGTAAAATGTATATCAAACTACTTATCATCTAAGGGAGAGGGAAGAGAAGGGAGGCAAGAAGGAAGAGAATTAAGCACTCAAAATGTCAAAAGTTGTTTTTATTTGTAGTGGGGGGGGGATCAAAAATATTTTAAAAGAACAGATTTCTGTTATATGCCTGCTTTTAATATGCTATAATTAATCCAGATGAAAAATACAAAATCAGAACGTCGAGCTACAATATTTGCAAATGAAACTCTGACTCTTTTTTTCTAATAGCATTTGCTAAAGAGTACCCAAGTTATTAAGAATTTGAATTTCATTTTCAAATTCACTTGTACCCATAATACTACAGATTCATCTACTATATTAATGATTTCACTAAGAAAGGCTTGGTCTTAAATCGTCTCTATCTTAAAATTCTTCTTATAAATATATTAAAAATGATAGGGTCCAATGAGATAAAATCTGATGAGTAAGGAAAAAAAGCAAAATCTAATCTCATGTATAACTATATGTACATATAATGTATATGTGTACACATGCACACACACACACCCCAGTACCTTGTTTATACTTTCTAAAGCACATACTTTGTTTTCCCAAGTAAAATATATGGTAATTATGGAGAGTGTGAAACTTCAAATTTAATTTTTATTACATTCAAAATTTGATAAAATGCTGAGGTGGAAGAGACCTCAGAGATCAAATTCAATGAATCCAGTTTTCCGTTGGGAAAATTAAGACAAAAAAGGGTTAAATGGCTCACCCCACATCAAATTACTCCAAGATTTTGCATCACTTTAGGTTTTTCCTTTACTACAGTAATCTCTATGTATGTGTCTCTTAGGTTGGTTATAGGATTCAAAGAAATTTCTAATACCACTTTGTAAAATGTAACATGTTAAAACTAAGGGGACAGAGAAAGGAATGTGTTAGAGGCTATATATAGGAATCCTGACAAATCTTGATTAATATACTGACTTCAAAACAGTAACATTTGGCAAGCAGTGGCATCCTTTGCCTTATGCCATATGATATGGGTTTCCTAGGATGACAGCATCCCTGTTGCATGGTGCTGCTTTTATTTTCATGGCCTTGATGGAGGATGCCAAAAACTTTCTTTGTTATTCCTGGATATGATATGTGATAAATGTCAAATTTAACTGTAAGGATTTTAAAAATTATAACATGAAAGAAAATTCTGGGATTTCCTGGAACAGAATAGGGCACCTCGGTGGCACAGTAGATAAGAACACTGGGCCTGTAGTCAGTACATTTACCGACTAGGTGATCTTGGGCAAATCATTTAACACCGATTGCATCAGTTTCTTCATCTATAAAATGAGCTGCAGAAGAAACTGGCAAACTACTCCAGTATCTTTGCCAACAAAACTCCAAATGGGGACATGAAGAGTCAGATACAACTAACAATGAAAAATGTGATTCAATTGGATAACAAAACTCAAGAGATAAACCACTTTTTGGAAATGAAACAACATTCCAAATACAATGAGAGTGAATTCCTGCTTAGAGCCATCACAGCACAGGGTAAGTCCACCTCAAAACTGGCTGCCTCCTTTCCCACCCCTCAGGTTAACTATTTTCTCCTTGCTTCCCCTTCTTAGATTCAACAGCTTTTTCAACTGTCCCTCTGCAGTCTTCTTATGAACATTACAGGTTATTTTAACCACATCAAAAACTAGTCCATGACACAAAAGCAAGGATTACAACTAGGTGAGAATGCTACAACTAGAAGAAATGTGATTTATTTTTCCTACCTTGTTCTCTCAATCAACATGTCATGACGTCAGAAATTTACTTACAAAATATTTAACTTTTATAACATTATTATAAAATAACACACATCTTCTATGTACAGAAACAGCCTTATATTTTAAAAAATTTTTAATTTAAAGTGGTTAAGACCATTAGAAAATTTTTATTTTTTACCAAATAGAAGGTATCTATGTAAAAATTAGAATATAAAAAGAATTGTATATGAAATTTAATTTCTAATCTAGGGCACATACTTTTAGGAAGTATTTAACATCTTACTTTTAAAGCTGTCCTTTTTATCTGCGATTCCTTCTGAAATTCCATCTGTCCTCTTTTGTGCATTAAAAAATGTTTTAATGGCTTTTTTCCTTTTTTTGTTGGCGTCACTATTGCTAGCTTGCCTGATTTCATACCTAATTTCAAATTTTTGAAAGCAGCAAGATGGTACAATAGATAGAGCAATGGGTCTGGAGTCATAAGACCAGAGTTCAAATCTACAGTTAAAAAATCAAAAAGCATTTTGGGGGCAGTGAAGGTGGTTCAGTGAATAGAGTGGCAGGCCTGATATAGAGAGGCCCTGGGTTAAAATCTGTCCTCAGACACATCCTAGCTGTGTGATCCTGAGCAAATCCCTTAACCCCGTACCTTTTTGTCTTAGAGCTATTTCTAAGGACAGAAAATAAGGGTTTAAAAAAATAAAAGCATTTACTAAACACTTTCCAAATACTGCTAATAAGACTGGATGTAGGCAGATCCTTCCTTCTTTTAAGTAGCTCACTTTTTAAAAGGGAAAATAACATAGATAAAATAGGTAAGTTTATATATACACAGTAGATGGAGAAAGTCATTCTCATACAGATAATCATCTAAGAGAGGAAGGCACTACCATTAATAAATACTCAATCAGCAAGTGTCTAGGGGGACCAAGAAAAACCTTCATGGAAATAGGATTGAACTATGGATTTATGGCAGATTATAATAATTTCCACTGAACAAATTTATATAAAATAAAGCAGAAAGTGGGGGAGATCTAGCTCCTTAACTCCCATCAATTTAAAGCAAGGGGTATAATTGTTGATTCTTTTGAACACCCTTATTTTCCTAGTTTAATTGTTCAAAAATTCAAAATTAGCCTGGGTTCAGTCTAAGCACAATAAAGGACATGAAGGAAAACAAGCATATTTGTGTGTGTGTGTGTGTGTGTGTGTGTGTGTGTGTGTGTGTGCGCGCGTGCGTGTATGTTTTAGGTAATCCACAAAAGAAAGCCATTTCCTTCTCTATTTCTGTTTCCATGATCTGTATTCAAGTCAATAAGTTATTAAGTAACTACTATGCATAAGCACAGGAAATACCAAAATGAAATGGAAAAATAGTCCCTGACTTCAAGGAACTTATACATTGCTATGGGATGAAAGATTGAACATAATCATGGACAGCATATTGTCTAGGAAAGAACAGTCATTCAGAAGTTGGACGATCTGAATTTAAATCCCACTTCAGATGCTTTCTACCCATATGACCTTGGACAAGCCACCTAATGTCCCTAGCATTTGGTCCCCATCTACACAACTAGAGAGTAAGATTAAATGCGCACTGAAGTCAATCAGTCAACAAAGATTTATTAGTTGCTACTACTACAGAGTATCTCAAGAGGCAATTTAAATTTTATGGGCCTATAACTGCACCAAGACTCTTGGGGCACCCTTTATATGCCAGACAAGGTCTAAATGTATGATCCTACAATACTAAGCATTAACAAGATAATTTAAGGAAGGAGTAGGCTTTGTGGAGATGAGAAAAAGGCTTCTAATATTGAGTGGTATCTGAGCTTTACCTTCAAGGAAACTAAGAATTCTAAAGGCTAAGGTAAAAAAAGAGCACCAACCAAGTCATATCCAAGAAATGGCAGGCAGGCCAACTTGGCAGCAATCTTGAGTGCACAAAAGAGAGTAATATGAAATAACTGTAGAAAGGTAGGTTAGAGACAGACTGTAAACAGCTTTAAAATAATCCAGGC
Source organism: Monodelphis domestica (assembly GCF_027887165.1). Classification (NCBI taxonomy): domain Eukaryota; kingdom Metazoa; phylum Chordata; class Mammalia; order Didelphimorphia; family Didelphidae; genus Monodelphis; species Monodelphis domestica. Next base: position 714,970,918 of record NC_077227.1, on the reverse strand, counting down.
TACAATTATTTATTACATTACCGAAGAGGCAATATGAGTGGATAGAGGCAACAAATATATATTTCAAAATCAGATAATCATATATTTATAGTTGGAAATAACTTGATAATCTTGTGACTCCCATTTTCCAGAAGAGGAAATTGAGGATATAAGATGTGAGGATTAAATTTAAATCTCCCCTGATTGAAAATTAAATTAATCCCCCTACCCATTTTTAGATTTAATTACGAAAAGTGTAAACTCCCTACTTAAAAGTTGAGTGGGGGAGGTCTGTGGGATAATGGGTGATGAATAATAAGGGGAAGGCACAGGAAGTAATGTAAAAGAAAGTGACTTTAAAAGGGAATTACAACTTCCTGAGTTCAAGTTGAGACTGGAATAATCTGCTGACTGGACCCTGTTCTTCCTGGTGAGGCTGTTCTTAAATCTCTTCCTTTTGGACTGACATGTGGTGAGTGAAAAGGCTGACTCCTTTCCTGAATTTTTCTGAAGAAACTAGCCTCAGGAGAAACCTACATCTCCAGAGAGTTTTCCCCAGGTTCTCAGTTTTGCTAAGGCCAGCTGAAACTAACTCTCCCTGCCAGGGTTGAGCCAGGGACTGGGAGTAAATTACTTAGTGCTTAAGCCATATATCTTACCCTATCCTCTCTCTGATTTTCTAACTTCACTCTTTCTATATTTTGTAAATAAGTTGTAAATAAATCTCTTTATTTATTTATTTAGCTCTATAAATAAATCTATTTTAAATAAAATCCAGTCCAACCCTTTAATAAATAAAATAACCCCCTTTTCCCCCTAACAAATATTAAGTGACTTGTCGAGGACTGTCCAAAGTCTGTGCTCCTGACACTACTCAAAAAACCCTCCCCTGCTGCATTAACAAAGCCAAGGCAATATTAATCAAATCAAATAAAGATGGGACAAAGAATTTAGCAAAGAGAAGAGGACCTAATCAAGGAAGAGAAGAAAAGAGGAGGAACAAAGGAGACAACTAAACAACTATTTACAAAGACCAAAAGTGATACTGGGCACCGCAGCACTTTGTGGCACCTCCACATACAGTGTTCCTTTCACTGACTATCAATGAAAGAGGTGCCCCTTCTGGAAGTGTGGTGGGGGCTGGATAAATGGTCTCAGGGGCTGCATGTGGCCCATCGGCCATAATTTGGGGACCCCTGGTCTAACAGTTCTGGCAGTCTTACTTTCTTGGGCCATCTCTGGCAAGCTGCAGCAGTTCAGAGTGCTAGCTGCAATGGGGGACTGGATTTTTACCTTAAGTTAGAAAGGCTAAAACCTAATTTTTCTCTATTTTTACTCATAAATGCTTATAAATCTAGTAATAAACCTCCAAGGTTGATTTTTATTTATTTATAGCAATTTAAAGGAAAAGTAGGAGTAGTGGGGAAAGAAATTGGATAACATTTTGTTCATATTTCTATGCTGAAGTATCAATGGGATATAGAGGCAGAAATACTCAGAAAACAAGTGCTGATACAAGGCTGGAATTCAAGAGAAACATTAGAGCCAGATATATAAATATGGCATCATCTGCACAGAAATAACTGAGCCCCTGTGGGATATTATGGGAAAGCCCAAACAATTCTGCTTAACCCCCGTTTACAATTCCTATTTCCACCTCTACATTTGCTTATCAAAAGATATTCTGCCTATTGCACATAACAAAATTTTTTTTTATTTTACTATGTCATTTATTTCCTTTCTCTTCCCAGTTAAATTTTTTAAAGGAAAAAAATCAGCATAATTAAGCTTGAAAATATAAACACCTGTGGACCTCCCCATTTTGCGCAGTAAGTTTTTCCTATATCTTATGAGCTATACTTATTCTTTCTAACTTTGCAACATTTTCTTTTTGTGTGGTTGTCCTTTTCATTTACATTGCTGTTGTCACTGTGTATATAATTAATTATCTTGACTTTGCTGACTTCACTTGTATCAGCTAACATACTTTTCAGACTTCTCTGCCTACATAATTTTTTATATTCATATACCACAATTTATTTATTTGTCTTCTCAAGGAGTAAGGGAGGAACAAGAGAGAAAGAGATAATCAAGAACTCAGAATTTTTATTAAAGTTAAAAATACGGTGCTATTCTTTTTTAGCCATTTCCTAATCAACAGCCATCTATTTTTGTTTTCAATTCCTTGATATCATAAAAAGTACTGCAATAAATATTCTGGAATATATAGGAGGGCTTTCTTTTTATCAATAGCCTCCTTGATAGACTAATATTAATGGAATTTCTGTGTCAAAGGGAACAGACATTTTAGTCACTACATAATTCCATTTGGTTTTACAAAATGATTTTACTCATTCACAAATCTATCAACAATATTGTTTCTCTTTCCACAACCCCTATAAAATAGACGATTACCATCTTTCGTCACATTTGACAATCAGCAAGGGTTGAAGTTAAAAACTTCAGGTCTGTTTTTATTTGCATTGCTCTTACTATTCATGATTTGCAATATTGTTGTATATATACGGTTGTGTTCTTTAATCTTTTTTAGTCATGTCTGACTCTGTGACTCTATTTGGAGTTTTCTTAGCAGAGATAATGGAGTGGTCTGCCATTTCCTTCGATAGCTCATTTTACAGATGAGGGCATTGAAACCAACAGGGTTAAATAATTGCCCAAGACTACACTCTGTAAGTGTCTGAGGCCAGATTTAACCTCAGGTCTTCTGGACTTTTTGTAATTCTTTTGAGAACTGTTTGTTCATATCCCAAGATCACTTATTTATCAGCAATGGCACACACATATGTATGTGTGTATATGTGAATTGTCCAAATATCTTAGATATCAAACCCTTATCAGAGAAATTCGGTATAAAGATGTTTCCTCATTTGCCAATTCCCTTTTTATCCTAGGTATATTGATTGTGTATGTACAGTTTTGTGTAGGTAGTTATTCTGTTTTGTCTTCTGTAATTACTGCTATCCTTTACTTAAGAATGTATCTCTTTATGAACCTGCTTCTCTTCTCATTTCTTTAACTGTATTATCTTAAATATTAAAATTGCATAACCATTTAGAATGTATCGTGGAATGTGGTATAAAAAATTAGTCTTAACCTAATTTATGCCAGACCAATTTCCAGTTTTCCAGCAGTTTTAACTGAATAGGGAGTTCTTTACTAAGTTATTTATGATGTATAATTTATTTTTTTTAAATTTCCCCCTTTTAAATATTATTTTATTTGATCATTTTCAAATATTATTCATTGGAAATAAAAAATCCCCCCCCCCCCCACCGTAGCCAACACCTGATTCCTCTGGGTATCATATGTGTCCTTAATCTGAACCCATTTCCATATTGTTGGTATTTGCAATGGAGTGTTCATTTAAAGTCTTTCCTCAGTCATATCCCCTCAGCCCTTATAGTCAAGCAGTTGCCTTTCCTCGTTGTTTTTACTCCCAAAGTTTGTCCTCTGCTTGTGGGTAGTATTTTTTTCTCCTAGATCCCTGCATATTGTTCAGGGACATTGAACTGACACTAATGGAGAAATCCATTAGCTTCGATTGTGCCACAGTGTATCAGTCTCTGTGTACAATGTTCTCCTAGTTCTGTTCCTTTCACTCTGCATCACTTCCTGGAGGTTGTTCCCCTCTCCACGGAATTCCTCCACTTTATTATTCCTTTGAGCACAATAGTATTCCATCACCAACAGATATCACAATTTGTTCAGCCATTCCCCAATTAAAGGGCATCCCCTCATTTTCCAATTTTTGGCCACAACAAAGAGCACAGCTATGAATATTCTTATACAAGTCTTTTTCCTTATTACCTCTTTGGGGTACAAACCCGTAAGTGCTATGGCTGGATCAAAAGGCAGAAAGTCTTTTATCGCCCTTTGGGCATAGTTCCAAATTGCCCTCCAGAATGGTTGGATCAATTCACAACTCCACCAGCAATGAATTAATGTCCCAACTTTGCCACATCCCCTCCAGCATTCATTACTTTCCTTTGCTGTCATGTTAGCCAATCTGCTGGGTGTGAGGTGATACCTCAGAGATGTTTTGATTTGCATCTCTCTGATTATAAGAGATTTAGAACACTTTTTCAAGTGCTTATTAATAGTTTTGATTTCTTTGGCTGAGAACTGCCTGTTCATGTCCCTTGCCCATTTATGAATTGGAGAATAGCTTGATTTTTTTGTACAATTGATTTAGCTCTTTGTAAATTTGAGTAATTAAACCTTTATCAGAGGTTTTTGTTACGAAGATTGTTTCCCAATTTGTTGCTTCCCTTCTGATTTTAGTTACATTGGTTTTGTTTATACAAAACCTTTTTAATTTGATGTAGTCAAAATTATTTATTTTACATTTTGTGACTCTTTCTAAGTCTTGCTTGGTTTTAAAATCTTTCCCTTCCCAAAGGTCTGACATGTATACTATTCTGTGTTCGCCTAATTTACTTAAATTTTCCTTCTTTATGTTCAAGTCATTCACCCATTCTGAGTTTAACTTGGTGTAGGGTGTGAGGTGTTGATCCAATCCTAATGTCTCCCACATTGTCTTCTAATTTTCCCAGCAGTTTTTATCAAGTAGTGGATTTTTGTCCCAAAAGCTGGGGTCTTCGGGTTTGTCATAGACTGTCTTGCTGAGGTCACTTACCCCAAGTCTATTCCACTGATTCTCCTTTCTGTCTCTTGGCCAGTACCAAATTGTTTTGATGACTACTGCTTTATAATATAGTTTGAGATCTGAGACTGCAAGGCCACTTTCCTTTGTATTTTTTTTTCATTATTTCCCTGGATATCCCTGATCTTTTGTTCTATGATGTATAATTTATTGATCACTATTTAACTGAACTCTATTGTTTCTAATTTTCTCTAGTCTGTTCCATTAACCCCATTCTCTACTTTTTTAAACCAACACCTCTATCTTTTAACCAATTAAAACAATTAAAACCAATTAAACCAATTAAAAACCAATTTTTAAAAATCCTTCCCTAAAGTCTCAGATTCAATAATATCAATTCAAAGGCAGAAGAATGGTTAAGGGCTGGGCAGCTGAGGCTAAGAGACTTGCCCAAGGTCACACAGGTAGGAAGTGTCTGAGGCTACTTTGAGATCCAGGTTCTCCTAACTTTCAGGCCTGGTACTCAATCTACTATGCTATCTAACTGCCCCTAATCAACATGGCTTTGATGACTGCTGCTTTATAATCGGCTTTGAGGCCTAGAAGTGATATATTTATTATTTCCCTTGACAGCCTAGGTATTTTTATTTTGTCTAAATGAATTCCGTTCCTATTTCACTGTAAAATATCTATATGATAATTAGATTGCTATAGTGTAAATCAACTCTAGTAATATTGTCATTTTATTACATTAGTATTACCCAGACATGAACATAGAATATTGCTACCACTAGTTAAGTTGTTCTCTACTTCTTTAAGAAGCAATTTATAACCAATTCTATAATTATTTTCTGTGCTTTAGTAGTTTGATCTCCAGACATTTAACATTTTATAGTTGGATTTGGATCTTCCATTCTTTTTACTGCCTCTTGTATTTTGTTTTTGTATAGACAAGTTATTAATTTTTGAAGGCTTATTTTGTAGCCCTCAACTTTACTTGAAACTACTGTATGAATTCATATTTTGTTTATTCCTTAGGATTTTCTAAGGATTTTATAACTATGTTATCATCAGAGGAATAGCTTTATCCTTTCTTTACCTATCTACATGCCTTTAAGTTCTTACTCTTTTTTCATTGCTATTATTACCAAATTCAGAACTATATCAAATGAAAATAGCCTTGATTTATTCCTATATAGATTAGAAAAGGTTCCCACTGAATAAAATGTCTTCTTTCAAAGTAAAATATTTTTACATTAAAAAAGGAATCCTTACATTTGTACTTTGTAGGCCATTTAGAATTGCTGTTTTTTTATCATGTACTTTCCCAAAGTCTTTTTTCCTTATCTCCGGAGATAGTAATATGATTTTGGATATTTTTATTTTTAATATGATTATGTTGATTTTTTTCACCTAATGTTTCTGTTTTTTGCATCTCTGGTACAATTTCAATTGCTCAGGGTTGAAAGATAGGATTTTACTTACATTTTTAAAATTGATGTACATTAATAAAATCAATCTATGGTTTAGAAATTAGGACTCTGTTTTATAAAAGGAACTTAGATGCTTTCTTTCTTATTGTTTGTAGTGGGGGGTACTAACTGGTTTTTTTTGGAACTGTGAACCTTTTTCTGGAACCTTTTCTCTACTTTTCTATTGATCAAATGAATAATCTTCCCTCTTTTTGATAGATTAAATGCATATTAACTTTTTTCATCTTTTCAAATAATCAACTTTTAGTTTTATCATTTCTATAGCTTTAAATTTTTTCTAGTTTATTCACATACTCAGTTGATTAATTCTCTTTTTTGTTTTTATTAATTATTTATATATATATATATATATATATGATTATAGGGATATGGTTTTATAGTTTTTCTCTTAAGGGATTGCATTAGTTGCATCCCAGAAATTGTAATATACTGTTTAATCATTATCAACAACTCTCCCAACGTCTCATCTTTAGTTTGACATGTCTAAAATTGAACTCATGTTCTTCTCCATCTCCAAATTTCAATTTCTCTTTTTTTTTTTTAAGCCCTTACCTTCCATCTTAGAATCAATACTATGTATTAGCTCCAAAAATAAAAGAGAAGTAAAGGCTAGGCAATGAGGGTTAAGGGACTTGCCCAGAATCACACAGCTAGGAAATGTCTGAGGGCACATTAGAATGTAGGACTTCCCATCCCTAGACCTGGCTCTCAATCCACTGAGCCATCAAATTTCTCTATTTCTAAGGAAAAAGACTTGTACAAGAATATTTATAGCGGCGCTCTTTGTGGTGGCAAAAAATTGGAAAATGAGGGATGTCCTCCGATTGGGGAATGGCTGAACAAATTGTGGTATATGTTGGTGATGGAATACTATTGTGCTCAAAGGAATAATGAATTGGAAGAATCCTATATGAACTGGAACGTTCCAGGAATTGATGCAGAGTGAAAGGAGCAGAACCAAGAGAACATTATACACAGAGACTGATACACTGGGGTACAATTGAATGTAATGGGCTTCTCCATTAGTGGCAGTGCAGTGATCCTGAACAATTCTGAGGGATTTATGAGAAAGAACACTATCCACATTCAGAGGGAAAGTTGTGGGTGTAGAAACACAGAAGAAAAACCACTGCTTGATTACATGGGTCATGGGGATATGATTGGAGATATTGACTCTAAATTATCATCCTAGTACAAACACCAACAACATGGAAATAGGTTCTGATCAAGGACACATCTAAAACCCAGTGGAATAGTGCATCAGCTACGGGAAGGGGTGGGGGGGAAAGGGAGGGAAAGAATATGATTCTTAAAACCAAGGAATAATTTCCAAATTGACTAAATCAATAAAATTTTCAAAAAAAATTACTCTATTTCTGCTGAAGGTACTACTATCCTTCCCAGGTTCAAAAATCTCAAAGTCACTTTTCATTCTTCATTCTCCCTCAATATCCCAAACACTTTACAGATCTGGCCAGTTCTATTTCCACACTTATAAGCTAATCACACAGCCAAAAATTATACATTTAAGTTCTTATCACTTCTTCTGACCTATAGTGCACTTTTGAATTGAACTACTGTAAAGGTCTCCTAATGGGTCCTGGCTAGCAAGTCTATTCTCTTTCCAAATCATATGACTGTGTCAACTCCTCTGCACCCAGATCTTCAATGGTTATTGCCTCTAGAACAAGATAGAAACTTAATTTTGTAATTAAAGTCTGACACCAGCCTATCTTGCTAGATTTATATTTTTTTTATATTCTTCATAGCAGACACTTCCTCCTCTCCAAACATGGATTTCATCCCATGCTTCTATATCTTTGCCCATGCCATCCTCATGGCTGTAACATACTCCCCTTTTAAATTCCTTACCTTCAAGGATCAATAATGAGGCCACAAAAAAAATTTTAATTACAAGTAACAACACTAAAGTTACCTTCTATAGAAAACTTTGTCTGATCCTCCTTGTAGTTGTTACCCTAAAAATTACCTTATATTTTATATAATTCATCATCTGTCTCCCAGCCTACCCAGGAAGTCAATTCCTTCAAGCCAAGAACTATTTTTCTTCTCTGTGATACGTAGAATCTATTACAAAATCTTGGGGCAGTTAGGTGGCTCAGGAGATAGAGAGCTAGGCCTGGAGATGGGAGGGGTTGAGTCAAACCAAAACATAGAATTGATTTAAGAGAGAAGTGAAGGGAAGAGGGAGAGAATGTGAAGGGCCTTCAGTCAAGAAGACTCCCTTAAGGAGTTCAAATCCTGCCTCAGACATGTTTACTAGTTGTGTGGACCCTGGGTAAGTCATTTAACTATTTCCCTCAGTTTCTACATCTATAAAATGAGCTAGAGAAGAAAATAGCAAACCACTCCAGTATCTCTGCCAAGAAAATACCAAATGGTGTCATGAAGGTTTGGACATAAATGAACAACAAAATTATAGTGCTTTGCACACAAATGACACTATATGCTTGTTGAATTAAAATTACTCATTTACAGAAACTCAATTTATTAGCAATGAAGTATTACTGGAGAACTGTACAATCATTGCAAGAAAAGATTGAGTTCCAAATTTTCAACCATGAATAGTACAAACAACTCGTGGAGCTAAAAGTAATCCATAGTGAAGGCCCAATGCAAAACGAATACTTGAACCAACCACTTAAGTAAAAAAAAAATTTTTTTACACAGTTTTTGAGTGAGTTGAGTTTGCAAACGTTTCCCACTAAAGTCTGGTTCACTTTTTTCATTTATATTTCTTTAAAGGAAGGTTAAGGTTTCCAGTGACAGCTCATGGCCATCAGAACAGCTGGGAGCTCACAAAATAATGCTCTAGTAGAATGAAGTCAGAGAAAAAAGTTGTGAGTTGTAAACAAGAACTTTGAAAAATTGATAAAAATGAAATTATACTCTGACTGATATTCTTTTAATATTAATTTCCCATACTTGGAATTCAACTGCATCACTGTTTGTCATTTTACATTTAGCCTTTAAGGAAGGACCAAATGAAGCTGAAATGCTAATGAAAAAAAGATGTAATCTTTAGGTTATTGGCCTTTGGGAAGAGATGAAAAATAGCAACCAACTATCATATTCACTGGTTCAAAGTTTATGAATTAATCTCATGCGCTATTCAAGCAATCACAAAATTAAATGCCAAATCCAAATGACTTTGTAAATGAAAAAAAAAATGTGATCTAAACCATTCATCTTCCCTAAGTGCACAGGATCAGAGGATTTCTGAATTGGAAGAGATTCTTATACCCATCTTGACCATCTCTATGATATACACAATCACAGTCATCATTTGACCTTTGCTAGAAGTTCTCTATTTCCATAAGAGTTCATTCTAGTTCTGGATAGTTCTAATTGTTACTTGATTTGACCTTAAAATTTACTTTTTTGCAACTTCTATCCATTTCTACCTCTTAGAACCAAAAAGTGTAATATCTTTTCCCTTCAAGAGCTTTCAAGCTTATTATCAATACTGGCTAAGAGATAGAAGGGTGGATCAATGGAATAGACTAGGGTTAAATGATCTTAGCAATCTAGTATTTGATAAATCCAAAGATCCCAGCTTTGGGGATAAGAACACATTATCTGACAAAAATTGCTGGGAAAATTGGAAAACAGTATGGCAAAAATTGGGTTTAGGGTCAATATCTTACACCTTATACCAAGATAAGTTCAAAAAGGGTTTATGATTTAAACACATAAGTAAATTAGGTGGACGTGGAATAGTCTATCTGTCTATCTATGGGGAAGGGAAGAATTTAAGACCAAGCAAGAGATAGAGAACATTACAAGATGTAAAATGAATAATTTTGATTATATTAAATTAAAAAGGTTTTATACAAACAAAATAAATACAACCAAAATTAGAAGGGAAGGAACAAACTGAGGGGAAAAAATTTACAACAAAATTCTCTGACAAAGGTCTAATTTCTCAAATTACTCAAAACTAAGTCAGATTTGTAAGAAAGCAAATCATTCCTTAATTGATAAATGGTCAAGGGATATGAATAGGTAATTTTCAGAAGAAGAAATAAAAACTATCGATAATCATATGAAAAACTATTCTAAATCCTTCCTGATTAGAAAAATGAAAATCAAAATGACTCTGAGGTACCACTTCACACCTAGCAGACTGGCCAATATGACAGTAAAGGAAAATAATAAATGTTGAAGGGGATATGGCAATACTGGGACACTAATGCATTGCTAGTGGAGTTGTGAACTGATCCAACCATTCTGGAAGGTAATATGGAACTATGCCCAAAAGGAGTTAAAAGACTGAGTGCCCTTTGATCCAGCCATAGCATTGCTGGGTTTATACCCCAAAGAGATCATAAGGAAAAAGATCTGTACAAGAATATTCATAGCTGTGCTCTTTGTGGTGGCAAAAAATTAGAAAATGAGGGGATGCCCTTCAATTGGGGAATGGCTGAACAAATTTTGGTATCTCTTTGGTGATGGAATACTATCACAATACTAGCTCAAAGAAATAATGAACTGGAGGAATTCCATGTGAACTAGAACGACCTCCAGGAAGTGATGTAAAGTGAAAGGAACAGAACCAGGAGAACATTATACACAAAGACTGATACACTGTGGTACCATCAAATGTAATGGACTTCATATTCATAGTTAGTGGCAGTACAGTGATCCTGAACGACTTGGAGGGATCTACAAGAATGAACACATAGTCACCATAGTAGTCTAGGGAAGGAGTGGTAAGAATCTGAATGGAGGCAGTGCCTATATGAATAAAGAAAAGAGAATAACAAAAAATGGACCCATATAAAGGTAGAAATGACAAACTTTGGCAATGGAATGGATATAATTGACATGAGATGAACATGGAATCAAGATGATGAAGAAGTCACAAGCTTGGAGAGCTGAGAGTATGGCACTGCCCTCCACAGTGAAAGGGGTGTCTGGAATCAGTAGAGTGATGAGAAAATTACACCCCTGTTTCCCCTCAGTGTGGTAAATTCTAGTATGAAAATCTACTTCATATTCAGCTGATATTTAGCTACAATGAGACATCAAAGCAGTATGCTTTACTCTCCAAACTGGTACTAGGCAGTTTCCCTGCAGAGGAACTGAGGATGAAGAAATGAAATAAATAAATGCTCAAATGCCATAACTAAAGGACAAAGAAATTTTCAACTTACATATTTCACTTCCTTGAATTTTGGGCCAGTTTATTACTAAACATTTTTGAGTTTTTGAAATTCTTCCCGTGAATGCCACACCCACATTGTTGGCTAACAGAAATAGAAACAAGGAATCTACCTTTAGTATCAATAACAACAAAATATTACTAAACGAAAATTAACTGCTTGAACAAGTTAAACTTCTATACAGAGCCAAAATGAACTACATTAGAATTAGCAATGGTTTTAGGGAAACTTAAAAACTGCATTAAAATAAACACTGTATTCTATCAAAGGAGGTTAGATGTTACAAAGCACTGGACCTGTAGTCAGGAAGAAGAGTTCAAATCCAGCCTCAGACACTTACTAGCTATGTGGTAAGTCACTTCACCTGTCTGTCTCAATTTTCTTTACTGTAAAATGGTAGTAATAATAATCACATCTACCTCCCGGGGCTGCTGTGAGCGTCAAATGAGATATCTCTAAAACCTTTCGCATAGTGCCCAGCACATAGTAGGTACTTTAAAATACCTATTCCCATTCCTCTTCCTCCCGTGGCCAAAAATCTACATCAAAGGCTTAATAGAAACAGTTATCAATATCTATGCTACCTCAAAGGTTAGCATATAATCCTTTTTAAGATCCACTTTAAGAAACAATCATGCTTTCATACATAATAAAAGTCAGCAGGGACAAAGATTTATTTACTTTTTCAGATTATCATTAACAGAGAATATTTTATAAGACTTAAAAGAAAACTTAAATGTCACATGATTCTGCAGGACAATATCCTCTTTAAAAGTATTCAACAAAAACTTTAGCCAAAGAAGACCATATATATTTTATTATTTTTTAAAATTTGTTCATATTTTATTTTATTTATTTTATTTTTTGAAAATCTTATTTAGTCAATTTAGAACATTATTCCTTGGTTAAGAAACATATTCTTACCTCCCTTCCCTCTCTCCAACCCTTCCTGTAGCCGACGCACAATTCCACTGGGTTTTAGATGTGTCCTTTATCAGAACCTATTTCCATCTTGTTTGATGTTCGCACTAAGATGTTCATTTAGAGTCTACATCCCCAATCACGTCCCCTTCAACCCATGTAATCAAGCAGTTGTTTTTCTTCTTTGTTTCTGCTCCCACAGTTCTTTCTCTGGGAGTGGATAGTGTTCTTTCTCATAAATCCCACAGAATTGTTCAGGATCACTGCATTGCCACTAATGGAGAAGTCCAATACATTCAATTGTACCACATGTATCAGTCTCTGTGTATAATGTTCTCCTGGTTCTGCTCCTCTCATTCTGCATCAATTCCTACAGACTGTTTCAGTTCACATGGAATTCCTCCAGTTCATTATTCCTTTGAGCACAATAGTATTCCACCACCGACAGATATCACAATTTATTCAGCCATTCCCCAACTGAAGGACATCCCCTCATTTTCCTATTTTTTGCCACCACAAAGAGCGCCGCTATGAATATTCTTGTACAAGTCTTTTTCCTTATTACCTTTTTGGAGTAGAAACCCAGCAGTGCTCTGGCTGGATCAAAGGGCAGACAGTCCTTTAACACCCTTTGGGCATAGTTCCAAATTGCCTTCCAGAATGGTTGGATCAATTCACAACTCCACCAGCAATGAATTAATGTCCCAACTTTGCCACATCCCCTCTAGCATTCATTACTTTCTTTTGCTGTCATGTTAGCCAATCTGCTAGGTGTGAGGTGGTACCTCAGAGTTGTTTTGATTTGCATCCCTCTGATTATAAGAGATTTAGAACATTTTTTCATATGCTTATTAATAGTTTTTATTTAGCTGAAAATTGCCTATTCATGTCCCTTGCCCAGTTATCAATTGGAGAGTAGCTTGATTTTTTGTACAACTGATTTAGCTCTTTATAAATATGAGTAATTAGACCTTTGAAAGAGGTTTTTGTTATGAAGATTTTCCCCCCAATTTATTGCTTCCCTTCTAATTTTGGTTGCATTGGTTTTGTTTATAATTTATATATTTATATATACTTTATAATTTATTGTAATCAAAATTATTTATTTTACATTTTGTGGTGTTTTATTTCCTAACTCTTGCTTGGTCTTAAAATCTTTCCTTTCCCAAAGATCTGACATGTATACTATTCTGTGTTCACCTAATTTACCTTCTTTATATTCAAGTCATTCACCCATTCTGAGTTTATCTTGGTGTAAGGTCTGAGATGTTCATCCAAACCCAATCTTTTCCATATTGTCTTCCAATTTTCCCAGCAGTTTTTATCTGTAAAAATTAAAAATCTAATGTCTAATAATAAAAATATTATCTTTTACAGAGGTTTATTAAAGATCATTAGAAATCAAGGAATAAAGAAGATAGAAGATACAAAATAAAGACCACATGCCCATGGCTGGTTAGCCATTTTAGCCAATCCCACTCACTACCATCACTACTAATTCTACATTAGAGAGGAGGAGCCTCAACACCCACTCCCTTTATCCTCTGTCTACAGGAAGTATGCAATGACAGGAAGTCAGTGGGCTCTTGGGATATGTACTTCTTTTTTAGTGTAACAGATTTTCAGTTATACAATCAAATAGTGGCTTTTGGTTCCAAAAGCTGGGATCTTTGGTCTTATCATAGACAATCTTGCTGAGGTCACTTACCCCACTGATCCTCCTTTCTGTCTCTTAGTCAATACCATATTGTTTAGACGACCACTGCTTTATAGTATAGTTTGAGATCTGGAACTGCAAGGCCACCTTCCTTTGCATTTTTTTTTTCATTATTTCCCTGGATATCCTTGGTCTTTTGTTCTTCCAAATGAACTTTGTATTGGTTTTTTCTAATTCAGTAAATAAGTTTTTTGGTAGTTCAATGGGTCTGGCACCAAATAAGTAAATTAATTTGGGTAGGATTGTCATTTTTATTATGTTAGCTCATCCTACCCATGAGCAATCAATGTTTTTCAAATTGTTTAGATCTAGTTTTAGCTGTATGGAAAGTGTTTTGTAGTTGTGTTCATATAGTTCCTGTGTTTGTCTCGGCAGATAGATTCCTAAGTATTTTATATTGTCTAGGGTGATTTTGAATGGTACTTCGCTTTCTAACTCTTGCTGCTGAAATGGGTTAGAGATATATAGAAATGCTGATCATTTATGTGGGTTTATTTTGTATCCTGTAACTTTGCTAAAGTTGTTGATTATTTCGAGTAACTTTTTGGTTGATTCTCTAGGATTCCTTAAGTAAACCATCATATCATCTGCAAAGAGTGATAGCTTAGTCTCTTCATTGCATATTTTAATACCTTCCATTTCTTTTTCTTCTCTAATTGCTACTGCTAGTGTTTCTAGTACAATGTTAAATAATAGAGGTGATAATGGGCATCCTTGTTTCACTCCTGTTCTTATTGGGAAGGCTTCTAGTTTAACCCCATTGCAGATGATGTTTGCTGATGGTTTTAAATATATACTGTTTATTATTTTGAGGAAAGGCCCTTCTATTTCTATGCTTTCTAGTGTTTTCAATAGGAATGAGTGTTGTATTTTGTCAAAGTCTTTTTCTGTATCTATTGAAATAATCATGTGATTTTTGTCAGTCTGCTTGTTAATATGGTCAATTATGTGGATGGTTTTCCTAATATTGAACCATTTGCATTCCTGGTATGAATCGTACCTGGTCATAATGAATAACACCCTTGTGATCACTTGGCTGGAGTCTTTTTGCTAGTATCCTATTTAAGATTTTTGCATCTATGTTCATTAGGGAGATTGGTTTGTAGTTTTCTTTCTGTTTTTAACCTGCCTGGCTTTGGAATCAGTATCATATTTGTGTCATAAAAGGAATTTGGTAGAACTCCTTTGCTTATTCTGTCAAATAGTTTGTATAATATTGAGATTAGTTGTTCTTTGAATGTTTGATAGACTTCATTTGTGAATCCATCTGGTCCTCAGGAATTTTTTCTTGGGGAGTTCTTTGATGGCTTGTTCAATTTCTTTTTCTGATATGGAGTTGTTTAGGTATTCTATTTCTTATATATATATGATATTTTAAAATATTTCCATTAGCCAATGAGCCGTTACATTTATAAATGTAGGTAGGTCCTTAGGCATGAAGGGTAGAGGAGTAGACAAGGACAAGTACCAGGCTTGTACATTAGTCATTAATTTCTAATATTCATTAGTATGACCCTTTTAGAATTGCTGATTTCTGCTTCAGTATCATGAATTTTAAATATCTCCATCAAAATCTAGATTCCAGAATTAAGATGAAACATGAAACAAACACTGTTAGTTATCAAAAATACATTTATCAAAACAAACTCTTTTCACACTACTGGGCCTTTTCAATTTGAAAGGCCATCTCCAAAAACAAGTTAAGAAGTAATAAGACTGATTTTAAAGAGCAGTTATACAATTTATAATTGACCTTAGAATTTAGAGAATCTTAAAACTTTCCTAAAAACTTATGAAAATTTTTATCACTTATAATAAACATTAAAATAACGAAGGGGATAATTTAAGTCCTCAAACTGCAAGTGATCAGAACTTATCCTTATGGGTTTAAGCTCCATAATGCCTAAGAACTATTTTGTCCTATAATAAACTACTTCATGAAGGGATAAAAATAAAATCAGAAAATGTATGTAAAGTGCTTTACAAAATGTTAGCTATTATTGAAAAGAACCTGGAATTAATCAACATAGATTCTTGCTTCATCTAATATATTTCTGAGTTGTGTGACAATGGACAAGTCCTGGAAAAGCTGAGCCTTAATTTCCTCACCTATAAAATGAGGATAAAACTTTTATTGCCTATCTCACAAGGCAATAATGAAAAAAAAATGCTTTGGAAACATTTAAGGTTTATACATGAGAGAAATTATTATTATCACTGCTTTGGGGATCTGAGACAAGCTATAAAATGAACAGATTACTAATGGGTATGTATACTAGAAACCACACTCCCGAACTAGTTCACTTGAAAGTACCCTGCAACGAAAATCTCACCCAATCTCTGCCTATCTGGCAGCACAGTCTGGCAGAATGATTCCTCTATTTTTCAGATGATCATCAAATGACTTATTGATTCTAGTAAACCAGCTCAGTAGCAAATCTAAGATTTTCAAACATTTTTCAAATGGAGAGGTTCGGGCACATATTTGATCTTATTAATTAAAATGTTTTTGTTATCTAAACTACATTGTTAAAATTTACATAGGAAGGAGAGGCCTTCTATTCTATATCCCATGGCCAGCCATTCTATCACTCTCTTGGAACTCTCCTCAGTTTCCAAAATCTCCATACCAGATGTCTTTTCTACCCCGCCTCGCCAATTTCTTCTTGTTCCCCTTCGTTCCTTCAACCCATCCCATTTTCAGCTACTTTCCTTACCTAATTCCCTGGGTTGATGAGCCTAACGCCAATCTCTATGGATCTTTACAGCCTACCTTAAGGCCATTTAGTGCTCAATGATTAATATATTTTCACCCAGACATATTTTATATACCTTATGGTTTCAGACTCCCTCTCTGACTACGGGAATAGTTCTAACTTTGTCCTCTACCCACCAGCCTAGTTCCCAAACTCCTCGACATAATCTTACCTTGAACAAGAGGTAACAAACTAGTTTTCTTCTTATATCTTTTCCTTTCTCACACTCGGATGAGACTGGGTTTCCCCTACCACTCTAGCCCAGGCTGCCTTTTCACTGAGGTCCTGATAGGAGAGTTAGAATGCTCCCTTTTTTTTTCCACTGCCACTTCCCAGCTTTCCTTTTACTCCTGTCACTCAGAAACCACTCATCCTTTGAGGATAATTAAATAGATATCTATCATGGGATAAAATTCTTGAAAATTTCCAAGACACTCTTACTCTTCCTTCCTCAACAAACTTAGTGCTTAGCTGACTCACATTCTTTCTCTCCTACCCTTACATTAGGGGACTTCAATATACATATTGCTAATCCCTAAAATAATCTAACCTCACAGTTCCTTAACTTACCTTCCAAGATCTACTTCTCCCAAACACCTCAGCCACCCAAAAAGATGGTCATCATTCTGATCTTGCTAACACCCACAAATGTACCATATATCCATGTTCATGAATTCTAAAACATATTGCTCATACCAGTCTACTGACATTTCAGCTCTCCCTAGTATGCTGCAGGTATTTAATAACTATTAATTTAATTGTATTGAGGGAGGATACTTGGACAAATCTGTTTCATAGCTTCTAGGCTTTCTTCAAAACTCTGTTCCAATCTCATCTTCTGCAGAGGCCTATCCTTGTCCTACTACCTATCTGTGAATTTTAGATTTACTCCATCCTGCTTAGTCTTTAGAATTTTAGCAACCAGGAATGTATACATCCCCACTTAAGGATTAAGTGTGGCAGAAGAAGGTCTATGACCGACATGTGCTAGCAAGTGAAAAATCAGAAACAACTGACTGACCCCCTGGGCCACCCAAAGCCAAGTTTAAGCCACCACTGGTACATGTGAGACACAGGAAATGAAGTAAATAACTGCCTTTATATTTTGCGTTACTTCTTGTAAGAGGGACTTGATGGTGGAACTTGACTATGTAGGAGATAGAACTTGAGACCTCAGGCTGCTTCCCTTCAACTGTCAGGTGATAGGTGCAAGGCTCACTTCCCTTTCCTTGTTTTTTCTGGAGGGCCAAGCCTCTGAGGAGGCCTCTCATCTTGGAGGAGGTCTTGTGGCTGGAAGCTGTGCTAGATTTAATCTCTGCCCCTCTACCCCCTTGGCTGGGGCCTCTGAACTCCTGCCTGGTATCTCTCCTTTTCCTCTCTTTCTTTCTTCCTTTCTTAATATCTTTAATCCATAAAATTCCATTCTGACTTGAGTATTTCTTTGGGATTTAGAATTGAAATCCCTGGTGACCAACTAAAAATATATTCAGTCCAACCATAAGTACCCCTAACATATCTACTTAACTTCTATTTATTCTGTAGGTCTTTTCTATGTGCTTAGTTATTTACAATGTTGTCTCTCGGAGGGCAGGGATAAAAGTGTTCTTTTCTTTGCCTTTCTATGTATCCTCAACACAGCACAGTAGCTAGCACTTAATAAATGTTTGCTAAATAATTGATTTAATCAGCCTAGAAGGACCAATTGGAGTCAAGCTTTGAATACCAAACAGAAGAGAATCTGTATCTTTCTCTGCAGCAATAGAGAACTTCTGAAACTTCTTGGCATGGAAGTGATGGGAAGATAAGACCTGTGCTTTAGAAATATCAATTTGGCAGCTGTGTGGAGAATGGAGTAGAGAGGCCAAATACAAGGGGACAGGCTTTTACTATAATAACTTAAAATGCAAGAGATGGTGAGTACTGGTAAAAGTTTGCTTTATTGAGTGCAGAGGAAAAAGGATGGATAGAAGAGATGTTTAGGGAGTGAAACCTATAAGACATGACAAATGAATAGATGTGAATGGGGAGAGAGTAGTTTGAAAAGCTAAAGAGTTATGGATTAGATTCCTGACCAAGGTGCCTGGAAGCATTGTGGAACCCTCAATAGAAATAGGAACTTAAGGGGAAGACCATATTTAAGTGGAAAGACAATGAACTCTGTTTTAGACATGATGAGTTTGAAATGCTCATTGATCAGAACAAGAAGATAAAGAGGCAATTTAAGATGTGGGGCAGTGGGCAGTTGGGTAGCTCACTGGATTGAGAGCCACTACTGAATCTATATACCAAAGAGATCATTAAAAAAGGGCAAGGGACCTACTTGTACAAAAATACTTATAGCAGCTCTTTTGGTGGTAGCAAAGAATTGGACATTGTAGAGACGTCCATCAATTGGGGAATGGTTGAACAAATTGTAGTATATGTTGGTGATGGAATATATTATTGTGCTATAAAAAATGATAAGGAAGATGATTTTAGAAAAAGCTGGAAATGTCTACATGAACTGGTGAGTTCCGAATCCTAACTTGATCCTTTCCAGGTCAATATGCCTAGGTCACTGCCCCATGACCCGCACTGAAGCACACTCATGTACACGTAGTACCAGGACACAGGTAGGACCCCAGTATATGGGGGGGGGGGGTTTCCCTTCCACACAGATTTTTTTAAAGTACGTATCTGCTGATGCAACAAATTAATTAAATGTGACAAAATGGCAGAGTAGTTAACTTTGAAAGATTAAAAATCTCACTATTTGAAGGAAACTACTTTTAATTTGCATTACAATAAGCAAAAAATAAAAAGTTTCTAATATTTCTAACTTCAGGAAGTCTAGGATTCACTGGAAACTCCTTGAAGTCTATGACCAGAGAAAGCCCTCAACTATGGATTCATTTTGCAAAGAAGCTTTGTCTGGGATACTGGTCCTATTTTTGTCATATTATACTCTTAAAGCAATCAGTTGCTTATTTCAAGTTAACATTTCTTTACATAGTAGGTAGTTGGTACTTTCCCAAATGTTTCAGTTTCTATTTCTTCAGGGTAGCACTGAAGCCAATTTTGGCCTTCCTCCCTGGAAGTCTCCTAGGCTTATAAAATAGCACTTGCAGGATATAAATGCCCCAATTGTTTGGCTCTACCCTATATCAATTACCATGGTGAAAATTCTTTTATGGCCTTCATCTCTGGTTCAATTTTTAAGTAAAGAAAACGTTACAAGGATGAGAATCTGAAGGATATGAGGGGGAGGGGCACCAGGTACCTATAATATTCTTCAGAAATTCAAAAATGTTGTCAGTTTAGTAATAAAATCACAATCACAAATTTGAAAGGGAAAGACATTAAGAGATAACCTAATTTAATCTGTTAACTTTAAAGATGAGGAAATGGAGGCAGAAGCAAGTTAAATGGCCATCTAGCTCAGTGGTTCTCAACCTGTGGGTCGCGACCCAGGCGGGGGTCAAATGACCAAAACATAGGGGTCACCTAAAGCCATTGGAAAATACATATTTCCGATGGCTTTAGTCGCTGAGAAATCGCGCTACTTTACAGCAAGATCTCGGAAAGAACGGGGACCCTGCTGCCCGCACATTGTACTAATATTAGTTACCTATAAGCAGCCCTCCCCCATGAGGGGCAATGGATTTACCCTGTTGCCTGGAGACCGGACTCAGAGACCCAGAGAGAGCACTGGGCATTGGCTCCCGAGGGGTTAAGAACGAATTCTACAGTGGATAACGGAGCTGGGAGTAACCCCAGCAAAGTAAAGCCTCAGCTCAAGCTGGAGGGAGACGACAGGAAGAAGAAGGCAGCGTCTGCGGACCCCCTCCCCAGGCAGGACTTACCTCCCGCCCCAGCACTCAGGCTGCCTGCTGGATTAATATTTCTCAACATATAATTAAATATTGTTTTTGTGATTAATCACTATGTTTAAATTATGTTTGATGTGTAGCAATGAGAATACATAATGGCATTTACATTCCAAATCATAACTGTAGCAAAATTACAGTTTTGAAGTAGCCACCAAAATAATTTTTGATTTGGGATCACCGCAACATGAGGAACTATTTTGGGGGGATCACGGAATTAGAAAGGTTGAGAACCACTGATCTAGCTAAAAGGCATGGCCACCAGGACCAAAACACAAATCACATTTTTAGTACTATATAATTGGTATACTATACCAAGCTACTTCTTCAATTAAAAGGGAAGTTTTTGAAGGGTATAATAGGCTTATAAAACAGATTTACAGAAGCTTCAAGCCAAATTTTAACAAGGCTTTATCTAGTCATGCCCTATTATTACTATCAATTCTTCAATTCACTTTCTTCCTTCCTGACACCTAGGAGACAATGCTCCCACATTTTCCTCACTTGCCACAAAGTTCTGCACTGCTACCCCACCTTGAGGGGGAAAAAAACATCAATTCTATCACCCGTGCTCTTTTTTACTTTCAAACTTTTCTATACATAGGAATTTACATAGGTTCCCCATCTGCATTATTCCTCTACCTTCTCCTGTAGTTAACACCTTGAAATCTGGCTTTAGTTCAATTCTATAGATACTGCTCTCCTTCAAGATAATAGACATTTTGGGGGCAGTTGGGTGGCTCAGTGGATTGAGAGCCAGGATTAGAGACGGGAGGTCCTAGGTTCAAATCTGGCCTCAGACACTTCCCAGCTGTGTGACCCTGGGCAAGTCACTTGACCTCCATTGCTAGCCCTTACTACTCTTCTGCCTGGCTCCAAGACAGAAGGGTTTAAAAAAAAAAAGATAATAGACATCTTACAGATGAATAGCATAATCCTTCACCCAGCAATCCAGGTCAAAATTTTGGGATTCCCTAACTCAGCCTTCTCCTATTATCCCTCATCTCATCAGGCTCCAAGTCCAGTGATTTGTTCTTGCACATCTTTCTATCATGCCTCTGTTTCCCTTCTTGCTGACAACTCTCTAGTTCAAGGCCACCACAAACAGATGCCTCCTACATTGAACTTTGTGACTACACCTGGAATACTAGAAGGTGTTCTTTACCATTTTTTTTAACCCCTTACCTTCCGTCTTGGAGTCAATACTGTGTATTGGCTTCAAGGCAGAAGAGTGGTAAGAGCACCATTTTTTAAAAAGCTGTCAGATGGCTCAATGGATAGAGCACCAGGTCTGAAGTCAGGAAAACCTGAATTGAAATTAGGATTAAAGACACTTACTAGCTTTGCGACCCTGGGCAACTCACCCAACCTGTTTGCCTTAACACTTAGAGAAGGAAATTGCAAATCATTTCTTTGCAAAGAAAACTCTATAGACAAGATAGGGACTCATGGGGTCATGAAGAATCAGACATGAATGAACAAAAACAAATAACATTTTTGCATACTCCACCCTCAAAAATCTTAAATAATATTCTAATTTCTACCATTAAAAAACTAAAAAACTCTTTATGGATTCCTATATTACTTTTGGGGAGAAGGGCTTAGGACATGATTAGAAAAAAATTTTTTTTTTAGACCCTTACCCTTCTGTCTCAGAATCAATACTATGTCTATTTTAAGGCAGAGGAGCAGTAAGGGTTAGGTAATGGGGGTCAAATAGCTTGCTCAGGATCACACAGCCAGGAAGTGTCTGAGGCCAGATTTAAACCTAAGATCTCCCATCTCTAGGTCTACCTCTCAACCTAAGCCACCTCGATGTCCATCTCTGGAAATTTTTGAAAACATACTTTTTATTAAAACTTTGCTGATACTTTCTAATTATTTGACCTACTCACCCAAGAGACCATTTCCTTACAACAAAGCATAGCTCAGGAAACAAATCAATACATTGACCACATCTAACAATATATGTATCTTTCCATACCTGTTAATACCAGCCCTAATTTGACAAAAAACTACTGGGAAAACTGGAAAACAATATGGCAAAAATTAGGCATAGGCATATACCATGATAAAGTGAAATGGATACCTGATCTAGAAATAAAGGGTGATATCATAAATAAATTAGAGGAGCATGGAAAAGTTTACCTGTCAGACTATAGAGAAGGGAAGAATGTGACCAAAAAAGATATAAATTATGAACATGAAGAAAAATTAAATGGATAACTTTGATTAAATTAAATTTAAAAGGTTTTGTACAAACAAAAACCAAATTGGGAAAAAAATGCTCATAACAAAGGTCTGACAAAGGCTTCATTTCTCAAATACAGAGAAATGAGTCAAATTTATAGGAATACAAAGCATTTCCAAATTTAAAAATGGTCAAAGGATATGAACAGGCAATTCTCAGAGGAAGAAATTAAAACTGTATAGCCATATGAAAAAATTCTCCAAATCATTATTGATTGGAGAAACACAAATTAAAACAACTCTAAAAGACCACCTCATATCCATTAGGTTGGCTAACATAATCAAAAAGGGAAATGATAAATGTTGGAGGGGATATGAGAAAATTGGAACACTAATACACTGCTGGTGGAAGGTGAATTGATATCACCATTCTAAAGAATAAGGAACCATGCCAAAAAGGCCATAAAGCAGCTAGGTGATTCAGTGGATTGAGAGAGCTAGGCCTAGAGATGGAAGGTCCTAGGTTCAAATCTGGCCTCAGATAATTCCTAAATGGGTGATCCTTGGCAAGTCACTTAACCCTCATTACTTAGCCCTTACTGTTCTTCTGGTTTAGAACCAAAAGGTAGTACTGATTCTAAGAGAGAGGTAAGGGTTTAAAAACAAAAAGTTGTGTATAGTCTTTATCCAATAATACCACTATTGGATCTGTATCTCAAAGAGATCAGAGATAGGAGAAAAGGACACACTTTTAAATATTTATTCCAGCTCTCTTTATAGTGGCAAAGAATTGGAAACTGAGGAAATATCTACCAACTGGTGAATATCTGAACAAGCTCTGGTATATGGTTGTAATGGAATACTATTTATGCCATAAAAAATGACAAACAGGATGAGTTCAGAAAAACGTAAAGACTTATAGGAACTGATGCAAAATGAAATTAGCAGAACCAGAAGAACAGTATATACAATAACAGAAATATTATACAATGATCAACTATGAAGGACTAAACTATTATCAGCAATACAAGGTCTCAAGATAACTCCAAGGGAATCATGATTTTTAAAATGTCATCCAAAGTAAAAAATTGTTTCAATATGTTATTGAAAAAAAGAAAAAGAAAAAATGTCTAATTGGAAAAATATTTAACAAAATAAATAAAAATACAATATCGTCTTTTTAAAAAATATTAGCCCTACTACCCAAACTTATTTATCTATTTAGTGCCATACCCATTGAACTACCAAAATACTTCTTCACTGATTTAGAAAAAACCATAACAAAGTTCATTTGGAAGAACAAAAGATCAAGGATATCCAGGGAAATAATGAAAAAAAACACATATGATGGGGGCCTTGCAGTCCCAGACCTCAAACTATATTACAAAGCAGCAGTCATCAAAACAATTTGGTACTGGCTAAGAAACAGAAAGGAAGATCAGTGGAATAGACTGGGGGAAAACGACCTCAGCAAGACAGTATACGATAAACCCAAAGATCCCAGCTTTTGGGACAAAAATCCACTATTCAATAAAAACTGCTGGGAAAATTGGAAGACAGTGTGGGAGAGACTAGGAATAGATCAACACCTCACACCCTACACCAAGATAAATTCAAAATGGGTGAGTGACTTAAACATAAAGAAGGAAACCATAAGTAAATTGGGTAAACACAGAATAGTATACATGTCAGACCTTTGGGAGGGGAAAGGCTTTAAAACCAAGCAAGATATAGAAAGAATCACAAAATGTAAAATAAATAATTTTGACTACATCAAACTAAAAAGCTTTTGTACAAACAAAACCAATATAACTAAAATCAGAAGGGAAACAACAAATTGGGAAAAAATCTTCATAGAAACCTCTGACAAAGGTTTAATTACTCATATTTATAATGAGCTAAATCAATTGTACAAAAAATCAAGCCATTCTCCAATTGATAAATGGGCAAGGGAAATGGATAGGCAGTTCTCAGATAAAGAAATCAAAACTATTAACAAGCACATGAAGAAGTGTTCTACATCTCTTATAATCAGAGAGATGCAAATCAAAACAACTCTGAGGTATCACCTCACACCCAGCAGATTGGCTAACATAACAGCAAAGGAAAGTAATGAATGCTGGAGGGGATGTGGCAAAGTAGGGACATTAATTCATTGCTGGTGGAGTTGTGAACTGATCCAACCACTCTGGAGGGCAATTTGGAACTATGCCCAAAGGGCGACAAAAGAATATCTACCCTTTGACCCAGCCATAGCACTGCTGGGTCTGTACCCCAAAGAGATAATGGACACAAAGACTTGTACAAAAATATTCATAGCTGCGCTCTTTGTGGTGGCCCAAAACTGGAAAACGAGGGGATGCCCATCAATTGGGGAATGGCTGAACAAACTGTGGTATATGTTGGTGATGGAATACTATTGTGCTCAAAGGAATAATAAAGTGGAGAAGTTCCATGGAGACTGGAACAACCTCCAGGAAGTGATGCAGAACGAGAGGAGCAGAACCAGGAGAACATTGTACACAGAGACTAATACACTGTGGTATAATCGAACGTAATGGACTTCTCCATTAGGGGCGGTGTAATGTCCCTGAACAACTTTCAGGGATCCAGGAGAAAAAAAACACCATTCATAAGCAAAGGATAAACTATGGGAGTGGAAACACCGAGAAAAAGCAACTGCCTGAATACAGAGGTTGAGGGGACATGACAGAGGATAGACTTTAAATGAACACTCTAATGCAAATACTATCAACCAAGAAATGGGTTCAAATCAAGAAAACATCTAATGCCCAGTGGACTTACGCGTCGGCTATGGGGGGTGGGGGGGAGGAAAAGAAAATGATCTATGTCTTTAACGAATAATGCTTGGAAATGATCAAATAAAATATATTTAAAAAAAATATTAGCCCTAATTTCTTCTCTGATGAGAGAAGATGAAATGCTTTACCAAAAACAATTAGTCACTACCCTGATAAGTTCTTGTACCTATCAATACTATTTGCTCTAACATCACGGATATCACTACCAATTGTCCTACTCACTTAATTTTGCATCAATTCATTTAAGTACTTCCAAGTTTCCCTAAATTCTTCAGTCATCAGCTTTTATATAACAATAATAAGCCATTATTTTCATGTAATATAATGCATTCCACCATCTTGTTGCTATCACAGAAGGTACTGCTCCAAATGCTTTTCTATTTATGAGTCCTTTTCCTCATTCCATGGCTTTTTTTGGAGATATGTCTCAGAGTTATCTCTAGATGCAAGGGCATAATGGGCTTCATGCCTTTTTCAAAAAAATATATTTCAAATTGTCTTCCATAATAGTTGGGTTAATTCACATCTCCAACTATATACTAGCAAAAGAACTTACATTTCTTGTGCCATTCAGTAGTAACCATATTTCTTCATTCCCATTAGTTGCTTGGCTTGGTTTCTACTCCACAAACATTGTGAGTTCCCCAAGATAAGTTCATGATCTGAAATCTCATCAACATGGAGCCTGGTCCAACCTTGATACTCCATACCTTGAGTCACTTCAGCAATCTCTCTGGAGGGCTGGAAGACAGAGCAATAAACTCCTCCCAATGCCTTCCTTTATAGAGGATTCAGATCTTTTCAGCTAAAGACAGTTAAGTTCCTTCAGGCCAGGGTCTTTTTCTTATTTGCATAAGTGCTTAGCACAGTGCTTCAAAGAGAGTATGTACTTAATAAATATTTGTTGACTATTAAAAAATAATGAAACTATTTCTCTAAAAGAAAAGCTTAAAGAAAGCAAGAAGTTTTAATGAATCTTTGAATAATTTCAGAATTGTGGAGAATTTGGTTGAAATTTGGAAGGACCTAAGAGGAGGAAAGTAAGAAGAGTAAAAAAAGGAGGAAGAAGTTAGTAAGCAAGGGGGAAAAAAGCTAGGTGATTCTTCCAGTTGTTAGTGAGAGGGAACAACAGCTAAAGAGTGCAGATTCAGTGGGTATACGTCTAATAACTAGGTCACTGGAGGGATGTGACTTAGTCAAAAGTAGATAAGAAGATAGTTGGATAAGAGGAAGAACCATCAAATGTATAATTAATATACCTATGTGAGGACATCCAAGAACCAGAGTGTTCTGGAAACATGCTGGAGAGCATTTGGGCAAAAATCAAAGAAACCAGAAAAAAGAATAATGCTAAAATGAAAATATGCTACAGACCACCTGGACAGAAAGAAAAAATAGTTGAGTAGTTTGGGAAACAGAACACAAGCCTGTCACAGAATCATGGCATAGTTAACAAAGGAAAATTTCAATTCTTCAGACATATGCTGCAGTTGTCCCTCTGCCAAAAAGCAGGGCAATTCTGATTTTTTGGCTTGACTGAATGATAACATCATCCTTCAAAAAGAGGAAAAACAAAAGCCAGCAGAGAAACAACTCTTTAGAAATGGATTCTAACAAAGAGGAACAATTGCTAAACTAGAAAAGATCAGAACCTTTAGGGGAAGTAATCACTCCATCTTAGAATTTGTGATACAGAAGAAAGGAAAATTGGTCACAGTCTGACACATACCTTAGATTTTGGGAGAGTAGATTTCAAAGTGTTCAGTGAAAGGAGAGGTAGCATCCCCTGGACTAAAATTCTACAGGGGAAGTCAGCCCAGGAGGGATAGGAAGTTCTCAAGAATGAAATTCTGAAAACACAAAGAGAAAACATTTCAATGAGGAAGAAAAAAAGGGTTAACTAAAGAGTATGACTTGTCAAAGCTCTATCACATCTAGTTTTTCAAACATTTTGTTGAATTCCATAATTTTCTTCTTATTTACCTTCTGGTTACATTCATTAAACTTTTAAAGAGGCACATTTAAAGTACCATATCACTGTCTTAAATTCTAAACCTTTTTGTAATTCAGTTATCCTTTCCTTTAAATACTATAATTAAGCGAGGTTATGAGAGTTATGTGAGGGTGTGGGTTTGTGTGGGGAGAGAATGTGTTTATATAATATATATATACATATATATAGTATTGATGTTATTTCCTTATTTTGTTCATTTTAAATTATAATCTAGCTTCACTCTGTTATTCTAGACAGATGTACCTATCATACATTATTGTTTTAATGATACCCTGCCTTTTCAGTCATTTTCCATCCTATCCACTAACTACAGAATACTCCTGTGTAACAAAGAAATACTATTATGCAAAAATATTCAGAGATTAACTATATAAATTTTCTATTCTAAGTCTATTACTTCTCTGCCATAAGGATGATGTGTGTCATTATCTCTTCTCCAAGACCTTTATTGGTTTTTCCATCACCCAGAATTCACCTTCCCTTCAGTGATCTTTTCATTTATATAATCTATGTGTATACTTTTTCCTTGGTTCTGATTATTTCACTTTCTATCAGTTCAAACAGATTGCCCCATATTTCTCTGAATTCTTCATATTTATCATTTCCTATGGTATGATAATATTTCAATATTAACATTTAATTTTATTAGTTATTCCCAATATATGAGAACCAACTTTGTTTATTGTTCTTTTCTATCACCGAGAATGCTATAAATATTTTGATAAATTTTGGATCTTTTTGTCTTTTATTTTCTTAGTGAATATAAAAATAACAAAGATATTCACACTAAGTATATACACCAAAGGGCATAGCCTCTAAAAATTTTAAAGAAAATAAAATGCATAAAAGACATCATTTCCCAATTCTGGGCATTTTCACTGGGCTGATTCATACTCTCTTCACTTCTGCCTCCAGGCTTCCTTCTAGTCCCAGATAAAATTCTACTTTCTATAAACCAAACCCTCTTTAAATCTAGCTAGCTCTGTTGATTTGTCTCTAATTTACCCTGTAAAAAGTTTATGTTCATATTTTTTTTTCCTTTTTTCTATCCCCAATTCTTTGTACAGTGCTTAGCACATACTTGGTGTTCGTGGACTGACACTATAAGACAATGATTGCAGATATTCAAGTCTGCCCTTTTCCAAAATTTAGACAAATGTAAGAGAAACAAGAAAATAATATATAGAGCTTAAAAGAATGTTTGAAAAACGCTGTGATAAGATTTTTGACACACCAGGTTCTTTAGTTAAGTCTTTTTTTTTCCCCTTCTTCATGTCAATATTTTTATCAAAATTTCATTTTTAAGCACTTTCTATTAGGTGTCAGCAGGAGAGGCCGCTATGGTCATGGCCCCACAAAGACTATCAGAACAGAACAGTGACAGAGGGAGTGCTGGGGCTACACCGTGAAGAAGGGTTTGGGGGCTGAGTATCAGAAAATCTTCAGGATCAACAGGTCATACCAGATGTTCCACTCTATCTGTTGTATTCTCTTATCAGAATCTGAGCTCCTAGAGAACTGACTCAGTGGTTTTCGTAGCCTGAGCTCTTAGTATAATATTTAACACCAGTCTAAGCATATTAAATGCTTCTTTAATTATTGCTTGACAATGCCTTCTTAGATCATTAATAGATGGCTCAAAGGATAGGAATATTTTAAACCCTTTTACAAATAATTACAAATAGAAATCTAGAATGGGTGACCCACATTACAGCTAATATAAATACTAATTCTCCACTTTCCATCCTCAGCTCTTTGGATTCCATAGATCATGCTCCACTCATGATAACTGATGGCCTGAAATATCATCAGTACAACTCGATTTTATACATTCAATTCTCTCAGTCTTCCCTCTATTGTCTTGGGAAGGGTCCAGGGGGAGGAGAAGAGGCACTCTTTAAGTCCTTCCAAAGCTTTCCTTTGTAAGCTGGGATCTTTCCACTTTCTATCAGTTCTGCTGATTCTGAACTCCAAGAAACATAGTGACCTTATGTCAAGTACTCCCAGGACTTCTAATCCCCCTTTCCAGCTTCCTTTGGCATATGGTATTCTTCCTTTAGAATGAAAACTCTTAAAAGGCATGGTTGGGTTTTTTGTTTGGTATCCTCAGGACTTAGCAGGAGCCAGGACTTAGCCTAGTCAGAGTAGGTACTTAAGAAATGTTTACTGAACTGAAGGAAAACTAAGAAGATCTTGTTTTAGGTACTTACTAACACAGATAGACTCCAAGCAAAGTCACTTACCCTCTCTCCACCTCAGTTTTAGCATCTGCAAAATGGAGTTGTTGTGAGGATTAATAGGGTAACAATTAAAAGTTTTGCAAGCCTTAAAGTATTATATAATGATAATTGATCTTTTGGAAAGTCATATACCAGGTTTCTCCCCAATAAAGAATGTGAATATATTAAGAGCAGAAACAGTCTTGTCTTTCTATTTGTATCATTAGCATTTAGCAGAGTGCTTGGAACATAGTAAGGAACTAATAATTTTTTTTTTCATTCCTTCATTACTTTTTAAGATGTTATATAAACTTGTATGGTCTTTATTGAGTTTAAATATAGTATACAAGAAGCCTATTATTTTTAGAAAAGATAAGCAAAATGCATGGAATGCATTGATTTTTATTGATTTTCCAAAAGCATAGATCTATATAGGGAAGGCAAGATCGTCTTTCCTGCCCTCTTAAAATTGAAGTAGCTCCCTATTGTCTTTATAGAATTCAATTCCTTTGTTTATTAGCATTTAAAGACTTACAATCTAGTTATAGACTAACTTTCAGATACACGTATTACTTCCATTCACAAACTTCTTTCCAAGCAAACTGGCTGACATATACATTGTAAGATAATGTTTAGTGTTTTGACTTGAAATCTAAATAAGTGGTCGCCATGGGAAATCCACAGATATGAAAATACCCAAGTCAGCTGGGGATGAGAGAGAGAGACAGAGAGACAGAGACAGAGAGAGAGAGAAAAAAGATCGTCTCCAAGCATGACTTTCAATCCAAACTGAATTGCCTCAACTGACTTTTTTTTTACCCTTCCTTTTAAAGAAAATTTTCTCTTATGTCACCTCCCCTAACTTTTCACATCTACCAATCACAGTAGACACTTTTTTCCAGGACTACCCATTCTTAGTTTTCACCACTCTTTAATTCACACCTTCTCTGGTTAGATTATATCTTCTGAGTACTTCGCACCTCTTTGTTATGATTGCCTTTTGTAAGTTACTTGACCTTTTTGTGATTAATTTAACCTTTACAGGTACTTAACACCTTTTATATTAGATCTAAAAATAGGCCTATCTTAAGGTTCTAGCTTCACTATAAGGTATGAGTTAAGTACCTTCATTGTTCAAACAGGAGTTTACAACTTTATCTTCCCCCTAAGGCACTGTCTGAGTAGGGTGGAGTAATTTCCATGTTCACATCATGACATACCAAATTCCACTCTACATTTGCACAACTCAGATTTCAAATGTCCTTCTTCCCTGTCTCAGAGAATCCCTGGCTCCCCTCAAAATTCAGCCTCCAGGTAATGCCTCTCCACTACATTCTTTCCTGATCCTGTCTAGTGGCCAGTGAATATGCCAGATTGCTTTGCACTATCTGTCTTGTGTATTTATTTATATTTATTGTTTTCACTAACAAAATATAAGCTCCGTAAGGAGAGTGACTTTAAAAATATATAGCTAGTGTCTCAGTGGATAGATTCTCAGGCCTAGAGACAGAAGGTCCTGGGTCCAAATTTGGACTCAGACATTTCTGAACGGCATAATCCCACTCTGGGCAAATTACTTAATCTCAATTGCTTAACCCTTGCAGTTCTTCTGCCTTGAAACCAATACATAGTATTGACTCTAAGAAAGAAGGTAAGAGTTTAAATATTTTTACATTTTTATATATGTTTATGTTTATGTACACATACACATGCGCGACTTTGTATGTCCAGTACTTAGCACATTGCCTGGCATGTAATAGGCACTTAATGAATGGTTTTTACTCAAAACAAAAGAAAGCAATAAATTTTAAAAAAATAAATGCAGTTGAGTTATCTCACCATTTAAAGAAATACAGAATTCCTTTATGAAAAAAGTTCTTTGAAGATACAAGTCATCATCTAAGAATAATTAAAATTTCCTTAAAGTGAGACACATTAAGTCACAAAGCAGTAAAAAAAATGCAGCTTCAATCTTTCTCAACATCAGGATCTTTTCCAATGAGTCTTATCTTCTTATTATGTAGCCAAAGTATTTTAAGCTTCAGTATTTGACCTACCAGTGAAAATTCTGAATTAATTTCTATAAATATTGACTAATCAATTTAATCTCCTGGCATTGGCAAAACAAATTATGAATATGAATATAATGCTATATTACTGTATTATAAGAAATAACTAGCATAACAAATACAGAGAATCATTGGAAAATTTATAGGAACTGTTACAAAGTGAAGTAAACAAAATCAGCAAGAAAACACACATATGCAATGTGACTCCAACAATGTAAATGGAAAAAAAATTAAAATAACAATAATATCCAAACTGAATGTGGAAATTACAAAGAAGAAATTTGGTTCCCAAAGAAGATATAGGAGAAACTACTGTCTGTAAACTATTGTATATGTATTTTTTTTTTAAATCCTTACCTTCCATCTTGGAATCAATACTGTTTATTGGTTCCAAGGCAGAAGAGTGGTAAGGGCTAGGCAATGGGGGTCAAGTGACTTGCCCAGGGTCACACAGCTGGGTAGTGTCTGAGGTCAGATTTGAACCTAGGACCTCCCGTCTCTAGGCCTGACTCTCAATCCACTGAGCCACCCAGAGGGCCCTGAATATGTATTTTTTAAAGGTGTTTGTTTTTTGATAATTGATTTTAATCAATCTGACATAAGAGATGGCCCTACAGGAGAGCAAGAGGCAAAGGGATACTGAAGAAAATCTAAGCAACATTAAAAACAAAAGAAATGCATAAACAATATTTTAAAAAGTTAACCAAAAAAAAGACTTGTACAAAAATATTTATAGTCGTGCTTTTTGTGGTGGCAAAAAATTGGAAAATGAGGGTATGCTCTCCAATTGGGGAATGGCTGAACCAATTGTGGTATATGTTAGTGGTGGAATACTATTATGCTCAAAGAAAAAATGAACTGGAGGAATTCCAAGTGAACTGGAATGACCTCCAGGAATTGATGCAGAGTGAGAGGAGCAGAACCAGGAGAATCTTATACACAGAGACGGATACACTGTGGCACAATAGAATGTAATGGACTTCTCTACTAGCAGCATTGCAATAATCCAGAACAATTCTAAGGGGCTTATGAGAAAGAACGATGGGAGTAGAAACACAGAAGAAAAACAACTGCTTGATCACATGGGTCGATGGGGATATGATTGGGGATGTAGACTTGAAACAATCACCCCAATGCAAATATTAATAATATGGAAATAGGTCTTGATCAATGCTCTTTGGCTGGGGGAGGGGGTAAGAAGGGGAGGGAAAGAACATGAAATCATGTAACCACGGGAAAATATTCTTAATTAATTAATTAATTAAATAAAATTGTCCAATTTAAAAAGTTAACCTAATATTTTTCTACTTAATTAATATTGTCTTTTTTTCTACTTTATTTTGTACTTTTTAAGTACAGGTAAATTCTTCCTATGAATGATAGCCGCTCACTGATTCTCTTTGTAATCTATAACAAATCATTTCACTTCTATAAGCCTATCTTCTGATCTGCAAAATGTGAAAAAGAACCAACTATGATAAAGGATATAAAGAGCTTTGTTGACCATGAAGCAAATATAAAAAGGTAAATTAGTAGTATTATAATATAATCCCTAAAAATAGATAGAAGGCTATTTCTCTTAGGTATAAGAGTCCCTTTAAAGTGAATGCTGAAAGAAAAAATTAGGCAAAACTCTTTGAAGCTGCTTATATAAACAAAATATAACCAACCCACTATTTCTGGCAATCCTAAACACTCAAAAATATTGACTCAGAAAGTAAAATTGAGTCCTTTAATGTTTGGCATACATGTTGATGTGCACTTAGAAACCCTAGAACCCAAAAGCAGTTGTACTTTATTGCCTCTTCATACCTCCTGAACAAGATGTAATTCAATTTCTTTCTAAATTCCACCAACTTGCAAAGTAAGTGGTTCATCTTGCTGCTAATTCATCTATTCTAAAATCCAGCCTTTGTGAAAGGACTCATTACACAGTATTTTCACACACAACATCATATAGCATACAGAGAAATTAAGAGCAAAGATGAAGGATAGCTTTTTAGTAACAGGTTAAAAAAAAAAAGCCTAAACACTCTATATGGCCTAAAAATATTCTAGTTCCTATGGCTACACTGTACAGTGAACTGTTACCTAGTACACCATTTTTTCTATCTATTTTAAGCATTATCATTTTTGAAAGTCTTTCATTCTTGGAAAACTTCAGACGATCCCTCCTCAGATACATTAAACTAATTATCAAAATCAAAAGAACCTCATTTCTTTCTTACAATAGGTTAAACATTTCTAACTTCCATGAATCCCTTTAACTATAGAAAATGATCTAATATAAAGTATTGTGGATTTTGCATTTACAAAATCAAAGGCAAGAGTAGCAGATAGAGATTTATCTTGGGAGTCTGGACAAAGCAGGTTCACATACAGCTTCCCATACATAATAGCTATGCCCACCCCAGATAAGGTCCATCTCAGTATCCTGAGCAACAATCTAAGACTCACAAACAAGGTGCAGATAATCTAGCCCCAGAAGAAAAAAGTTCCAAACATTAAAATCATAGGAGGGAGAGGAAGGAGAAAGAGATAATATACACATTCACACACATAGCCAAACATTTTTTAGACTGGATTAATGTGAAGTTATTTGTATGTTCAATGAAATTAGTGATTTCCAGTGTTAAATATAAAGAGTCATTTTTAAGAAGGATGCAACTGAGGTGCAATCTGACCACACAGGAGATAGAGGCCCTATCTTAAAATAAGAAAGACCAGGGCCAAGTCCCACCTCTGATACATAAGGCAAAAAAAGTTACATGCTAGAAATTATAATATACACCCACAACTGCCAGAAACACTAACATTCTCATTTAAAACTTAATTGAATACTAAAGAAAAAGGAAACTAAGATTCCATGTTCTGAAAGTCCTTCTAGGAATAAGTGCTTCACATCATATATTCACAACACTGAAACATATTTCATATTAAACAAAATTTAGAAAGTTCCAGTTAGAAGCCATCATATGATTACAATAAATATAGGACATAAAACCAAGTGAAAGGTTCATTTCTATAATAATTTGACATGTCAATGGAACAATCTGTCATAATTGAGTAGGCTCTATTAGGCAATGGAGAGGCAAAACTGAATTTTTTTAAAAATGAAGCAAGCACAGATGTTTCCAAAAGCAGGTTAATAATAGTAGGACAATGTTTCAGAAAAGCTAATATCCTAGATAAGTTATCAAACAATCATTTTAGTTGATGGATACCAGAACATCAAAATAACTCCTCATTAACCTGCTACATTCTAATTAACTAAGAGTAAAACTATTGAGATCTCTTGAAACACAATCTATAAAAATATAGCATTATATCTTTATATTATGTTTATTAAAGGGAGTAATAGGACTATTGAAAAAAAGACACTGGTGTTTTCTCTTATATAACTTCATATAACTTACTCCTAATACCTAATATAAAACACCTTTATCTTATTTCCATTATAAAAATAGGAAAAATATAATTCCATAAGACTCATGATGAAAAATGTTATCCAACTCAAGAGAGGAGATGAACTGAATAGGGACTGAATAATATTTTTTTCATTTTACTTTTCATGTTTCTCTCCCCTGCAACATGGCTAATATAGAAATGTTTTGCATGACTTCACATGAGATTAAAAGGAGGAAAAAAGGGAAGGAATGTAATTAGTATAAACATAAATTTTACTTTATTTTGTAAAATAAATTTTTATTGACTTTTGCTTTTAGATATTTCTCAATGCATCTTCTCCTTCCCTTCCCAGAGAGTTATCCTTTTGTGTAAAAAAAGAAGAGGGATGGGTACAGAATAAT
This sequence comes from Monodelphis domestica, assembly GCF_027887165.1. Taxonomy (NCBI): domain Eukaryota; kingdom Metazoa; phylum Chordata; class Mammalia; order Didelphimorphia; family Didelphidae; genus Monodelphis; species Monodelphis domestica. The sequence continues at coordinate 714,935,253 of NC_077227.1, read as the reverse complement.
TAACCAAATTAATACCAAAAATGTTTGACAACATATTCAGCATTCTACACTTATCTCCTTCCCTAAGTTGGAGTAGGAAGTATCTTCTCACATCTATTGTTTGGGATCAAAAATAGTTAATTTCACAGCAGTCTATTCTGATTATGTTGTTGCCCTAATTACATTTTGTAATCATTATATATACTATCTTGATTCTGCAAACCGATGTTTATTTAAAGATAAATGCTACACTGAAGCAGCGCAGAGATTCAACAGCAGGTTTTAAAATCCTGCCATTCATAATATTCTATGTTGATGGAATTTTATTTTATTATTTTAGTTTTAAATTTTGAACTTCCTAGTCAATAACCATTTAAGTGCCTGTTATGTGACAATTATTGTGCTAAATGCTAGCTTAGCAACAAAAACCAAATAAAACAAATATCTCCAATATCAAGTAAAACACAAAAAGGATTATAAAGGAAACCATAATCCTCTATTACATACTTGCCTTTTCTTTTAAGTATGCAAATAAATTAAATATATAATTTTCAAAACTTTTTATTTCCATTTCCTGCTGTTCTCCAATATATATTTCTAAAAAATGCTTCAATAACCCTCTTTTCTTTTTCTTGGTGGCCCTAAGTATTCCCTTTTCCTCCACTCATTGGAGGGGGGGAGGAGTAGAGAAATAATACAAAAATCTTTTTAACAAACAAAACAAATTCCTGCATTGGCTGTACCTGAAAACATGTCTCATTCTGTACCTTGCATCCATCATCTTTATCATGAGACAGGTGGCATAATTTCACATTAGTTCCTCTGGAATCATGGTTGATCAATTGCCATGAGCAGGTTTTTCAGTCTTTCAAATTGTTTTTCTTTACAAATTTGTTCTTGTATAAAATGGTCTCCTGGTTCTGTACCCTTCACTCTGAATCAGTTCATACAAGTCTTCCCAGGTTTCTCTGAACTGGCTCCCTTTTTAAAAAAATCAGATATGGTCCTCTATATAACATATAGCTGTTGTAATCTGAAGAAATATTAAAACCTATAAAGCATAGATTTCAATAATGTAAAACACTGATCATTAAAACACTGATCATTATGCATATGAGTTTCAAAGCATCAACCTATAATCAAAAAACAAAGAAACTACTGTATTTCATGATCTTCCCCTAAGGCTACTGATTTTTTAGATAGTATTTATATAACTTGTAGATTTATCTAGCTATGAAAGGTACAATATCCTAAAACTTTGATCCTACCCCATCCATGCAGGTTATGCTAGTTTTAGTAATACATAGTAATTGTTTTACCCAGAAACTTAACTCAAGACACTAAAGGTCCAGACTGCTGACATTACTTCCTGATCACATGAGTATAAAACAATCTTGAAGGGCCACAGGCCAGCATTCTGATTCTTGGCTGCTGGATCAGGATGGCAAAGGAGCTTCACTCAGCCAAATCAGCTCCAGGTGTCCTCAATGATTATTCTGGTGAAAATCCTTCTCCTGTCATGACTAAGTAAATCTTTTTTTTTTTTTTTGTGAAAGGCTGAATAAGTTAAAATGCAAAAAACCAAAATTTTTATTCAACTATTAAACCTAAACTATACCCAGGGACTAGCCAAAATCAGGCTGCCCTATTTGTGTATTCTCCTTGGACCACTAACTGGCCATCTCAATGATCTAAAGTAACTCTATAAGAAGATAGCAAGGTCAATAAAGAGGATGAAAGGTCACAGTAGCCTAGCTTTTCCTCTTTTGTTCAATATTCTGTTTTCGTTATTCAGCTGTATCTCACTCTTCATGATCGCATGGTCTACAGCACATCAGGCCCTTCTACTCTTCACTATATCACACAAAGCCTGTTCATGTTTGTTGTTTTCATAACTATCATCCATCTTATCCTCTGTTGTCCCCTTCTTTTGCCTTCAGTCTTTTCCAGTGAATTCTGCCTTCTCATTTTGTGACCAATGTATTTAAGCTGCAGTATTTGACTTCCCAGTGAATAGTCTTGAATTAATTTCTCTGTAATGACTAATTGGATCTTAACTTTAGACTCTTCTCTACATTTCAAAAGAGTAGATTCTGTAGCTCTCAGTTTTCCTTAACAGCACTCTCATAGGCATACATTGCTAGTGGAAAAACCATAGCTTTGACTACACAGAACTTTTGTCAGCAATGTGATGTCTCTGCTTTTTAGTATGCTGTCCAACTTCACCATAGCTTACCTCCCAAGGAGCATCTTTTAATTTCACGACTCAGTCACCATCTGCAGTAACCTTTGAACCCCAAAACATAAAATCTGATGTTTCTATTTCTTCTCCCTCTACTTGCCAGGAGGTTGCCAATATCTTTTGTTTTGTTTTGTTTCTTAAATGCTAAATTTCAAGTCAGCTTTTCTATTCTCCTCTTTCACACCTCATCAATTGGCTTCTTAATTCTTCACTTTCTGCCATCAGGGTTGTTTATCTGCATACCTGAGACTGTTTTACTATTTCTCCCAACAACCTTAATTCCCTGGCATTTTGCATGATATACTCTGCATATAAGTTAATAAATAAGGGAACATTATGCAGTCTTGTCATATTCCTTTTCCAATCTTAAAACCAATCAAATTGTTCCATGTTTGCTTCTAACTGCTGCTTCTTGGCCTGTATACAGGTTCCACAGGAGACAAGTAAGATGATCTGGTATTCCCGGCTCTTTGAGGACTTGCCACATTTTGCTATGATCCACACAAACACTGAAACAGTTTATTGCTAATGCCTACCTTGCAGAATCTTAATCTTTCTGGTGTATAAAATGATTGCAATTGTTTGTTAATCTAAAATTTTTTTTGCATTTCCCTTTAGGTTTGGGATATGAACTGATCTTTTCCAAGCCAGGGGCCACTGTTCATCTTGGGTAATCCTTCACAGCACACACAGCTCAGTTTCACTGAGCTAGCTATGCAAGCCCCTCCATCACAACAAAGTAGCAATCCAGACGGGGATTCAATATTCTCTTGGTGATCAAATATGTATATTAGTGTTGTGCTATACATTTTGATGTTATTTGGGAGGCAAAATGGCAGTGTATCGAGTCCTGGAATTGGAGTTGAAAAGTGCCAATTTTGAATACCACCTGTAAAGATTAAAATTTAGGGGAGACTGAGGCAGGTAGAAATTAGTTTCTCTTTGCAAGGAGTATTATATTTTTTAGAGGTTTACTGAAGATTAAGGATTAAAGAAAAGACAGGATAAGAAACACGTGCCTAGATCTCACATCATGGAAGAGACGCCTCTGCTCCAAAACGTAAGTCCAAAAAGAGACCACAAAAGCCTTTGCAATCAGCTTAAATCCTTCCTCGATCTCAGCCCACCTCAGAATTGCGTGAGATTACAAAGCATTTTGGGGAAGTGGAGCAAGGGCTTGTGGGGATTGAAGTCCAGAGTTAAAGTTTGTTCAAGATAGATCTTCAGAGAAGAATCTTGCTAACTAACTGAATCCAGAGAATGAACTATTTGCAGAAAGATATCTAAACCTTTTCACTACAGGAAGATCCAGAATGAACCTTGGGGTGTGGTTGATTGAACATTTTTTGAATGTACACTCTTATGCCAAAGGGGACTGCCCGCTAATTGGCTTTTGTCAATGTGCCCAGCAAAACATTGGTTTGCTGTCTGTCTCGCTCCTCTATTTCCCCATATCTACAACTATTATAGTTTTCCTCTTAGTGAGTAAAAATTTGACTAGTCCCATCATCAGGGGGGATTATGAATTTTAAAATCTCCATCTTGGTCTAGCACCCAAAATTGTGCACACCTACACTACACCGGCATGTGCTAGTAATGACAAATCAGAAATAACTAACTGCCCACCTGGGCTGTCCTAAGCCAAGCTTGAGCCACCATTGGCACTTGTGAGGCACAGGAAGTGACAGAGAGAGCAGCCTCAGAAATTCGCTCACTTCCTGTGGACAGGGCTAGACGGGAGTTCGTGAGAGAAGCTGGAGCAAGGTAGAGGCCCGCAGACAGCTTCCCTTCAGATCGGTCACGTGAGTCAAGGACTGATTCCTCTCTACCTTGGCCCCTTTGGGCTTAAGTCCCTCTGGCTCCCTGCTAGAGGTTGAGTAAACCCTTTCCCTTTTTCTCCTCTCTACTTCTCTCCCTCTCCTTTTTCTTACTCCCATTGTGATTAAAACCACCATAAATTCCATTCTGACTTGGGTGTTTCATTTTAGGAATTTCATAAGTAAATTCCTTGGCGGCCATAGTTTTAATATTATAACAATCTTAAAGGGTGAAATTTTCACTATAACACACCTTAGACACTATCTCTGAGACCTCTTTTGAGCTTTGATTTCTTCATCTGTAAAATGAGGGTAATAATAGCACCTATTTTAAAGATTCTTTAAAATCAAAGCTTAATCATGTACAGCCAGTTCTCTCTTACTGTGAGTGGATGAGTAGATGTTTCTGAAGACCTGCCCTCACTTCCCAGGGCTCCTGCCCCATCCTTTGCTCTGAGTCAGCAGTTAGATGGGTTTCAGTGCCTGGTGCAGAAGACCCCCTAGAATAGAACACTGCTCCACTAGTGCTGATGCTATCATAGCTCCTACTTCTGCTGGGTTCAGATTTTATGTAAAAGAAGAATTGTGTGTGTGTGTGTATATATATACACACACACACACACACATATATATATGTACACATATATATATACATACATATATGTAGCATTCTACAAACACTGAAGTAGTATATAAATGTCAGCTATTTTTAAAAATTATCTCTGTATTTCTTTTATCTTGATGTCCCCGAACCTTAACTTTCTGGTTTCCAGCATTTTAAAAATTGCAGTTCTAGAAATATTTTCTTGTCAAATCATCCAAAACAGGGTCATTTGGCCCTAACCTAAAAGTTTCCTGCTAATCCTCTCAGTTTCCTTATAATCATTACCCTACAGTCTCCTTTTTCTTCCTTATTAGAGAAAGAGACATCACCATATACACAAACACTACCTACTATGTGCAAAGTCCACATTAGCATAAATCCAGGTTTTAACTCCATGAACAATTTCAATATGGAGTAAGGGTGCTAAGAGAGGAAAGGTTTCTTTGCCTGGAGTCCTTGAACTTTTTCTATTTCAATAACTTTCAAAATAATTAGTTTTCTTCATAACAAGTTTTTAACTTATCTATAAAAAGCATTCTGAGAAGGGGTCCAGAGGTTTCACCAGACTGCCAAAAAAAGATCATTAGACCAAAATGGTGAAGAGCTCCTGCTCTATTGCCCTTCCTGGGGCTACAGCCGATACCTTTCTCTCCTTAACCTCTCAGAAGTCTTTAACTCTATGGATCACCCTCTTGTTAATGCTCTCTTCTTTCTAGATCCACATCTATTAGATTTTTTTTGTCCATATTCCCTCCTGGCAATTCTTATCCACATCTAGAGAAAGAACCATGGGAGTAGAAATCTAGAAGAAAACATGATTTATCACTTGTTTATATGGGCATTTGATTTGGGGTTTTGGTTTTAAAAGATTATTATAAAAATGAATAATATAGAAATAGGTTTTGAATGATAATATATGTATAACCCAGTGGAATTACTTGTCAATTCTTGGGGAGGGAGGAGGGAAGAAGAGAGGGAGACAAGAATCATATAACCATGGGAAAATTTTTAAAATAAAATTTATAATAATTTTTTAAAAATATTCCTCCTGGTTGACCTCCCATCTATCTGCCCAATCCTTTTCAGTCTCCTTTGATGGGTCTTCATCCAGGTCACAACCTGTAATTGGGGGTGGTCTCAAGGCTCTGCCTTAGGCCCTCTTTTCCCTGTTACTACTTCTCTTGGTGATCTCACCAGATTCTCAGAACTATCTATCTTACCTTAACTTCTCTAACTTCTAGTCTCACAACTCCAACTGCTTATTAGACATCTTAAATTGGATATTCTATAGAAATGTTATGCTCAACATACCCCAACCTGAACTCATTATTTTTCCCTCAAAACCATCTTCTCTTCTGAATTTCCCTATTACTGTTTAGAATATCACCATCATCCCAGTCACACACACTTAACAACTTGGGTGTTACCCTTGATTCTTCACACTCTCGTTGCCCACATCCAATACCTATATTCTGGTGAAGTTAGCTGTGTCAATATAAGGACTATGAAAAAAATAATAGCTCTGGAGTCAAATTATTTGCAGACAGTAATGCCCATATTTAGGACTTCTGAATTAAGAGGGGGTTAATAACCACATCCCAGGAATCATTCCAGTGCTTGATTGCTAGGAATCTGTTTTAAAGATAAGGAAGAAAGAGAAAGTAATCTTCAGAGTAAGAAAATTTTCTAAAATCCAGAGGTATAATTTAACAATAGTCTTTTCATCCTTAATCCCATAAGACTATGCTTCTACAATACAGATCTTATTCTCCTATGCAGATGCCTACCAATGGCCTAGTAAAGAGAAATCAACTTCTCCTTGGACAGAGGCCATTATACTCAGTAAATTGGTCTTCCTCTTCTAAATCACCATCTGGGATTTCTTCTTTGGGCTAGAAATGTTTGTAATAATAAAAAGGAAAAACCTTCAAAACCTAGATAATAATAAAAACATCATTGTTAGAGAGTACATAGGTGTCCATGTGTGGTCAGGAAAGAATGAAATTAAAATTACTTGATAGAATACATTTGATTACTAAAAACTATTAAAATATACCATAAAGTCACTATTAAAAAAAACTTTAAGCCTTAATCTTCCATCTTAAAATCAATATTGTGTATTAATTCCAAAGCACAAGAACAGTAAGATCTATACATCGGAGGTTAAGTGACTTGCCCCGGGTCACACAGTTAGAAAAACTGCAATAATCTAAAAGTACATAATCATTTTTATTCTGACAGTTGGGCAGTTGACTGTCATTTTCTAAAGCAAACACAAGGAAGATAATTAACTTGATATTAAATACTATTTTCTAGTAGGTTAAAATCAAAAACTTAAAAACAAGTTAATTGCCTAACAAATAATTTGGAGATGGAAATTACAAATGGAATGGGGAATTATAATATAAAGAAGATAGAATGGGATGGAAGCTTAGTCAAGAATCACTATGAGTGAATGGAAGAAAAGGAGATGTAGTTGGATATGAAAAACATGCATTATATCTTTACCTTCCACACAACTAATGTTATTAGAAGAATGATTTCATTAATAACCAAACTACTACAATAAGGACTCAAATTAAGTAGGGGGGAGGGAAAAATTAAGAGTTAACTCTGCTTTAAAAATAATAAACAACACTATTACAAAATATAATGGTCTAAACTACTAAGATGAGAGTGGAAGGGCACAGAAATGGAAGCCTTTGTGTTGGTTCAAATTATTTTTTTTTTAAACTGCACCTTCCTGGAAAATTTACTCCTTGGATAATTTTTTTTTTTAATTTAACAGTCCATTTTATGTCCAAATGGAAAATGTTGGGTTTTTAAATTTTCTTCAAATAGACATGATCCAATTACCAAAAAGTGACTAAATACATGCCTCCTCCATCTCAACTATTTTAAAAGTTGATTAAGATGAAATGTAACAATGTAAAGTATTTAAGAAATTTATTTTGAAAGTTCAAGACAGAAATTCAGATTAGACAATAGTTTATCTGGAAAAGACTCGCTACAAGTAAAACAGTATATAAGACAGCCAAGAAAGCTAGGGTGATCTTAGGCTACACTCAGAGGGGCCCAAGATTTCAAAGTACCCTTCTAAATAGATTATACACTAACTAGCCTATTTGCTCTCCATCACAAAGGACATCCCTCCCTCTCCTCTCTTCATGCATTTTGCAGTCCATAATCAATGACTACAATACACACTGTCCTTGTCTCAGCCTCTCTTACTGTCCTACATGAAACTCCCCCTGAAATTACCTTGTCCTCTTTGTTTATATTTAGTATGCATTTTTATGTTGTTGTAGAGAGGGCCTAACTCATGACAGAGAATTCAGAGTCATATCTGTCCCTAGTTGTTGAAGGCTCAAAGACAGTTTATTTTCTTTTTAATACCCAAAAGGCCAACTAACTATTGATGAATTTACCTTCCTAGTCAGAGGCCATTGGGGGTTCACCCTCCTCTGAATCTATATTACCTTCCTCTCACTTCTACTCACTTTGAAATGGTGCCATTTAAAACTATTCCTATCAATCACCAAATTCTCTAGGTCTATGTTAGCAAACCCATGGCACATGTGCCCCTGTGTGCCAGAGGGACCTCCAATCCCCCTCTCTACAGAATTTGAGGACATTTTTCCACATGCCTCACCCCTCTTCCTCCCTCCCTTTTGGGATAATTAGGTGGGACTCATAGGTATAACCGTGAAAATATGGTTTGCCAAGAATGTGAATTGCTAAAACTGTAAAGATAATTTTTAGTGTCTTGATTTAAAAATCTAAAATTAAGTGGTCGCCATGGGAAAATTCCCAAATATGAAAATTCCCAAGAAGGGAAGGAGGGAAAGGGAGAGGGAGAGAGGGGGGGAGGGGGAGAGAGAGGAGAGAGAGAGAGAGAGAGAGAGAGAGAGAGAGAGAGAGAGAGAGAGAGAGAGAGAGAGAGAGAGAGAGAGAGAGAGAGAGAGAGAGAATAGTAGAAAGGGCCTAGGCCTAATGACCTAGGCCTGAGCCTAAGGGAGAGCGAGTCAGTCTTTATCACTCACCACAAGATTGTCTCAAGGAATCTCCAGGCCTCCACTAAACTCCTGAACTGAGTTCAGAGCTCTAATTCAGCTTCCAAACTGAACTACTCCAAAGTGAACTGAATTCTCCTTTTAAAGAAATTTTCTCTTATGTCACCTCCCCTAAATTTCACATCTACCAATCACAGTAGACGCTTTGTCCCAGGACTGCCCATTCTTAGTTCTCATCTTCTTTGGTTCTCACCTTCTCTGGTTAGACTAAAACTTCACACCTCTTTTGTTAAGTTTGCCTTTTGTAAGTTGCCTGACCTTTTAGTGATTAATTTAACCTTTATAGGTACTTGGCACCCTTTTGTATTAGATCTAAAAATAGACCACCTAGCTTAAGGGTTTGGCTTCACTATAAGTATGAGTTAGGCATTTTTCATTGTTCAGTCAGGAATTTGCAACTTTATCTTCCCCTAAGGCACTGTCTGAGTAGGGTGGAGTAAATTTAAAAGTTCTCAATACATTCCTGACCAAGTACCTCCACTGTTACAATAGGGGAAAAACTTAACCAAATCTTCTAAGGTACAGTATGAGCAGTTTTTAAGATTCACATAGGCGGCTTGAGGGAGCAGTTTTTAAGATTCACATAGGCGGCTTGAGGGTGCAGTTTGGGCCCACAATCTTTAAAAGGTTCACCAACACCACTCTAGGCCATACCAAACTTAGTCTAGTCTCACAGACCATCTAATAATTAGCAAAAGAGAGTTGGCATAGCCTTAGGCTGTATAGTAAGGATACTGTCCTGGCTCAGGTAGGTGGTGGCTGCTCTGCTGGCCATGAGCCTAAGTTCTCATGAACTGGCTTTTGCATTTGGGCCACTAGGGAGCTACACTGAAGGTTTCAGCCTTAGGCCTCTGGGCTAGTTTGGTCTAAGGATAGTTTTAATACCTTTTAAAGAAAATTAACCCAGCTTAAGAGTGAGGCCTGTGAATTTTAGTTTTACTTAAACCTGCTTATTAGTCTTTAGAAATTCTAGCAACCAGGAATGTATACACTCCTACTTAAGGATTAAGTGTTGAGGATGGTCTATGACGGATATGTGCTAACATGTGACAAATCGGGAACAACTGACAGACCCCCTGGGCTGTCCTAAGTCAAGCTTAAGCTACCATTGGTACATGTGAGACACAGGAAGTGATATAAAGAACGGTCTATATATTTTGTGTCACTTCCTCTCTCCCCTGGAGACATTGGGATCTTTCAGAGTTGGGAGCTCATGACGGCATTCTTAGCGTGCTTGGTGAGTGGTTCAGGCTTTACCTCCTAAAACACTATCCTCCTAGGAGGCCCCTCATCTCAGAGGAGGCCTCGTGGCTGGAAGCCAAACTAGATTGAGAAGGCCCCTTGGCCTAAGCCTCTGATCTCCTATCTGGCTTGCCAGAGCAGTCCAATTCCTTTTATCTCGCTCTTCTTAATTTCTTCCTTCTATTGTAATTAAACCACCATAAAAATCCCAAACTGACTTGAGTATTTTATTGGGATTGAATTTAATCCCTGGGCGATCGCTAAAATAATATATTCAGTCAATAACCGCTAATTTTACCCTTAACAGGCCTTAGGAAATACTGCTTCTAGTAAATGTATACATGAGACTTCCTCCAAAAGGAGGACATTTCCCAGGGGCTAGGGCTATCTTGTTCTTGCTCTGGACATCCAATACCTAGCACCTAGTAAGTATGCAATAAATCCTTGCAGGACTGACACATATTAGGAAGAGGTGTTTTGTTTTGTTTTTTAAAAATGAAGGGGCAGTTCTGCTGTCCTTTGCTCTAGCCAGATCACACTGGGGGGTATCATCCTTTGTTATAAAAATCACTTTAGGTCAGATATTGATATGCTGTAAAGTGTCCAAATGAAGGTAACCAGGATGTCTTGAGTATATGCCATATCAGGATTAGCTGAAGGAAAATAGAAAGCTTTATGGAACAGAAAAACCTTTGAGGAATGTGGGAGAAGAAAATAGCAACTATATTCAAGTCTTGAATGGATGTCACGTGCAAGAGGGTGACCCTTATTCTTTTTGGTCCCAAAGGGCAGAACCAGGAGCAACGAGTGGAAAAGTCATAAACAAACTGAGGCCTGCTATCACAAAAAACTCCCTTAAAATTAGTACTATCCCAAAGTGCGCTGAACTATTAGAAGAGGTTAGTATTTTGAAAAGCACACTAAGACATAGGTTCAAATCCAGATGGCAGAGAGGATAAAGCACTGGGGCTGGAGTTAGGATGATTTGAGTTCGAGTATGACTGAGACCCTTACTAGCTGTATGACCTTGGGCAAGTCACTTAACCTCCACCTGCCTCAGTTGCCTCATCTATAAAACAGAAATAATAACAACACCTCCCTTTCAGGGTTGTTTTAAGGATGAAATGGGATATATGTAAAGCAGTTAGCATTACAAATATTAGCACAGTGCTGGGCACTTAATAAATGTGTTTCCTTTCTTCCTTCTGACGTTTACTCCCTGTGTAACCTTAGATAAGTCACTTAACCACCCTGGCTCTCAGTTTCTTCATCTATAAACGAAGTGAATTGGACTAGATGACTTCTGTAGTCTAGACTAGATATAGGCCTATGATCCTATGGCCAGGAAGATAGTGAATTTTTATTCCCTGCCCCACATCCAAACTTCCAGTAAAGGCTATATAACCACCTATCAAGTGTGTGGGAGTGGGGATTTTTTCCCCCAAGGTATTCATTAAATCAGATAACTGTTGTGTTAGGTGTTACTATAAATAATACTTATATAACACTTTATGGTTCAGAAAGTATTTTGCATATATTATCTTATTTGATCAATAAAATAACCTGATAAAAAATGGACTAGACCAAAGCTTCAACTAAAACAGCTGTCACACTTAAAACCAGAGATAAAGAAATATTGGTTAAAGATTTTCTCTTCTGCATAAGTGCAGAAGAAGGAAAACCTCTGCCTAATCCATTTATAACATAACATCCTAGAAAATAAGGGAGGTAAATTATCTGACTTTATAAGTCATTAGTGGTTGATCTGCCAGTGTAAGACAATTAAAACAACAATCTGGAGCTCTTCTAAGTAGGTCCACTTCAAGTACAACTTGAACCTCAATCATATTCCAAGCTAACACTCAAGCCAAATGAGTAAGTTTTCAAAACTTATCTTTTTGTACCTCTAGTACACTATCATGAGTAATTAATTAATGTATCCATTAATGTGAATTGAATTGCTTGAAGGTAAAAAAAAATAATCAGATCATACTAGCTTCTCTAAATCAATAGGGGGTTTGTATCAATAGGTGGTAATCAATAAGTGGAGGAATAAGAACCCATCCAAGTGAACTAAGTCAGTCAATTTACCAAGCATTAACTAAGCACCTACTACCTCACCTACCTATCTTGGGTGCAGGAATTCTCTTTTCTGGGTCTTCAGTAGCATTTCTATAGGGAGCTGCAACCATGGAAGAAAATTACTATAGTGAAAAGTTTGAGAGGCAGTGGGGAGAAATGCTGTTTCTGCAACTCTTGGGCTTATGTTACTGGTGATGGCAAGAACAGTGGGCCCTTTCTCCACATGGACGGCTTCCCTACAGATGGTTGTAGAAGTCAATCTAGAAGCAGGACCAAAGGATCAAGGGGAGTACTGAAATCCTCAGAGCTCATAGTCTTTGGATCCTGAACTATTCACATTGGGGAAGTATGGTGGACAAAGTATCAGCAGTTGTTTGACCCTCCTTACTCATTCTCCCTTGTGATACTTCAGTTAAGCTGGCTTGCATGCCCCCTTGATAGAGGCTAGCTGGATAACTGGAAGTTAAGGAAAAAGGGGAAAAAAATCAACTCTAAGGCTAAAAATTTGAATGACTTGAAGAATAGCAATCCCCTCACAATAGGGGTATGGTATGTATGTGTGTGTATACATATGTATAATGTGTATATCACATATGCCAATATAAATATAAAATGTGTGTATAATATGAAGTGTTAGTATAAACATGACATTACATTTCAAGGAAATCTGAATTGATTCTAGTAAGAATAATAGAACATGCTAAAAATAATATGAAAAGTAATAAATTTTGCTAACTATAAGGGCATACTTTCTTCCTAAAACATTTCAAACATTCTAGAGGGCAATTTGGAATTATTAACAAAGTGCTTTAAATGATTGCCTGCCCTTCGATCCAGCCATACATACCCCTGCTGGGTTTGTAGCCCAAAGAGATAATAAGGAAAAATACTTGTACAAAAATATTCATTGCTGCACTCTTTGTGGTGGCAAAAAAAAAAAACTGGAAAATGAGGGGTGTCCATTGATTGGAGAATGGCTGAACAAATTGTGGTATATGATGGTGATAGAATACTATTGTGCTGAAAGGAATGATGAACTGGAAGAATTCCATGTGAACTGGAAAGACCTCCAGGAATTGATGCAGAGTGAAAGGAGGAGAACCAAGAGAACATTGTACAGAGACTGATGCATTATGGCACAATCCAATAGACTTTTCTACTAGCAGCAATGCAATGATCCAGGACAATCCAGAGGAATTTATGAGAAAGAACACTATCCACAACCAGAGAAAGAACTATGGGAGCAGAAATGAAGAAGAAAAACACATAATTGATCACATAGTTTGATGGGGATAGGATTAGGGTTTTGATATTAAAAGATCACTCTAATGTGATAACCAGTGGAATCATGTGTGGGCTATGGGAAAGGGAAAGGCGGGGGGGGGGGGGGGGGGGGAGGATGATCTTTGTTTCCAGTGAATAATATATGAAAACGACCAAATAAAATAATGTTTAAAAAAAAAAGATCACTCTATTGCAAATATGAATCACCTGAAAATGGGTTTTGAACAATGATACATGTATAACCCAGTGGAATTGTTTGTCAGCTTCAGGAGGGAGGAAGGAAGAGAAATGGGAAAAATCATCAATCATGTAACCATGGAAAAATATTCTAAATTTTGAAAAATTAAATTTAAAAAAGTTTCAGATATACACAAAGATCTGAAAACAACTTCATGTTAAATGTTACAGTCCCTGAAGCACACATCAACAGACAGAACAATCTAACACTGAAAAGACCACAGCAGCATTCCTATCCCCCCACATGAGACTCACCCTGGAACAAAGAGCTACCAATGGAACTACTTGCTTTCAGATCGTTTTTAGTGTGTTCAGAATTAGGGTAATAATGCATTAAATAAGCAAACACTTTAAGGACTCCATGATATTGTGGAGCATTGAGCTAGGCACTGGAGAAAAACATTATTTTAAAACTAGAATCCTATTTTTAAACAAATCCTAGTGTTGCATTTTTTGCTATAAAAAGTGATTTCCTTGTCACAGTAAACATGTCAGCACTTCAAAATGGCCATGCTGATGAAAATACAATGAATCCTTTGGAAGGAGATATTCTCCACAAAATATGTTTCACAAGTCAATCCACTTAACAATGAATCTATTTATGGTGTGCTCTGTATATATTTATTTAAAATATTAGAATTTCCTATAAAATGTCAGTCTACATAAAATGATACTTTTTATATTATAATGGACATTTTCATTATTGGAAAGGGGCTTAAGTTTTATTTGAACAAGAAGATATACACAACATTAGAATCCTACCTTACCCTGAAAATAATTTTGCTGTTTCAAGTTCTCTTACCAATAGTAAGAAAGAGAAACTGAGAGTCTATCTTGGGAAATACAATAGTTTTTCTCCTGAACCTTTCTCTCCACCTCCAAGTTCCATAAAATTGGCAAACATCTAATCACTTTCCGGAGGCCAAAAGATTCTTGTATTCATCCTTCCTGTCTGGATTTCTGTTAACTAAGTCTTAGGTGCCTATGGACACATCACTCAACCTCCTGTCTCATGGTCTTCAATGATAAAAATAGGGTGGAAAAAGTTATATCTCTAAGGACCCTTTCAGTTTTACATTTATGACTCCAGGATACCCCTCCAACAGCTTCCCTGGAAAACCCCCTGACTCCAGTCATTTCTACTGTTGCTTATACTAATCTCTCTTTTCTTTTTTTTTTACTTAAACATTTTTCCCAATTACATGTAATAACAATTTTAAACAATAATCTTCCAAATTTTTGAGTTCCAAATTCTCTCCCTACTTACCCCACAAGACGGCCAACAATTTATTTGATGTAGAATATATATATACTGTCCTTTCTAAAAAAAAACTTTCCATGACTATCTTATAAATGTTCCATCCTGCCTTACAGCAAGACTAATTCAAAATGACAGAATTTCAGAAACCAACTAGTCCAACCAGTAACCCTTTTGACAACATAATCAAAAAGTGATCCAGAATTTAAATGTCTGCTAAATGATCTCCCTTCAATTCATTTTAGGATAGTTCTAGTTATAAGGAATTTTTTCCTCATTCCAAGGCTACATATGCCTTTTAGTAATTTTCACCTATTGCTCTTAGTTCATTTTCCAAAGGCACTAAAGTCAGTCTTTCAACCTCCCCATTAAGGAAAGCAACCATTTTCTTGGTGTATGTTTCTTGACCTCAGTGCTCTCATCTCTCCAATCCATCCTCCACATAGCTAACAAAGTGATTCTGCTAAAAGTGCAAGTCTAACTATGACCCTCCCCTACTCAATAACCTTAAATGGTTTCCTACTGTCTCTAAAAGCAAACATAAGCTTCTCTATTTGGCTTTAAAAGTCCTTCACAATCTATCCCCCATCCCCAATTTAAACTTATTAGGCACTAACTACCTACCCACCCCCCCTTCCTTTACAATGAAGTCAAATTAACCTTACTATTCCTCATAAACGGCATTTCTCTTCTCTTAGTTTTTGCCCTGGTTATTCATCATGCCCACTTCCCCAATTCCTCACAGAATCTCTCTTAAGAGAAAGAAGTGCTTTGAGGACCTCATCCAGAAAGCCTTCCTTATCTCCCCCCAATTGCTAGTGCCCTCCTTAATGACAGTGGCTTGTAAATTATTTGAGACACACAATTTCGATATGATTTCATTTTGTGACAGACAGCAATGGTTGTGTGTGTCTACTAATAGTAGACTGACCCTGGACACACGAAATCAGCTCTTTATTAGCTCTCTGTCAATTATGTTCTGGGTTTTATTTGATATACATGCATTCCGTTGTTCTCTTTCCTAGTGTTTAATGCTGAGGTTTTAAAGAATGGATATTACAACAAGGAAATGGGTAAATTATGGTTCCTAAAAAGCACAATTCAATGATTGTTAAGGATACTGCAGAAGCTATTGTTAGGAGGAAAAGTCAATTATTTCAAGCACCATTCAAAACCAAAGTTAAAGAGGATTAGTTGCACCAAAGCAAAGTGGGGTCAAAAATGAAAAACATCAATAAGAACAAAAGCTTACTACAAACCAGTCTAATTAATCCTCAGAAAATAAGCAAAGACTTTCAAAGGAACCCACTGAGCTGAAGGGGGGAGCTCTTGATTCCTCTAGGGTATATAGCATAGTCTTCTTGAAGTAGGAAGGACAGTAAAATAATCAGGGTTTTTTAAAGTTGCTAATGGTTGCTTTTATGAAAAAAAAAAAAGGTTTTATTAATGGCCAAAAAAATACAAAAACTTGAATAAAGAAGACTGGACAACAGAACTCCAGAAATTCTTATGCAGATTAACTCTACAACCCAATAACAAACTAACATGAGAAAATATATGAAAGTGCTTTGTAAATCTTATAGTACTAGATAAATTTCAGCTATTATTACTATTGTAAATGAATAATAACATGAAAAAGTGAGAGAGGAAACCTAAAGTTAGTGAGGACAAAAATCTGATATTCGATTAGTTAAGCAAAATTTGGAAGAAAATAATATTTTGTTGATGGAATCCCCTTGGAAAAGCAGGAAAGCTAAAAATGCTCTTTCCCCCCCTCCCTAAATATGATAAATGTGTCAAGAACTCACAAAAATCTAGGAAGCTTATTCCTGAAAATTCCTCATTTGGGAAATGTAAAAGGAACTTGAGGTAGGAGAGGGAGTATGACAGTAGAAACATTTGTCTTCCTGGAGTTCAGAAAACCTCTGTTTAAGTGCAACCTCAATACATACTCCCTATGTAACTGAGCAAGTCTGAGACTACAAATTGCAGACTGGGTGCTGACCCATGCTAGCATGAATAAAAAAAGCATTTGGAATTTCAAATACACCAGCTTAAGATACTCATTGCCCCAAAGAGTTGACATTTTTATAAGAAGAAACCTCATACTATAAAGGAGTAGTGATTACAGAGGGATATTTTGGTTTGAACAATCACAAAGATGGTGAGTGGAGCTCTAGCAAAGTAAACTGATATACTCTTTCCAGGAACAATAACAGAGTTTGTTTGATTTTGATTCAAAAATTGAAACCAGTCAGTGATGTGTCAGCAACAGCATGGCATAGTGGATACAAAGCCTGCCTCCAAGCTAGAAGACCTACTTGTTTAAATAACCTCTTTTCCCTTTGGAAAACATTTCACTTCCTACCCTTGGCTTATATAAATTGTTGTTGCCTGTTTAAGTTCAGAAACAGTATGATGTAGCCTCGGAGCCAGGAAGACCTGGGCACAAGTCCTGCCTCTTTCATACACCAGCAGTGTGACCTCAGGAAGTCGAAACTTACACCCGACCCTCAGTGCTCTGGACAGTGATAAAGCTATAGAGAAGGTGGGAGTACAGGGACCCAGTAAACTGGGGCCAGGGCTAGGCATAGTGGGCAAGTAAGTGAATCACCCATCAATCAGGACAGCAGGATCCTGAATCATCAGGGCATGAAAGGGTTAGAGAATGTTTCCACACTCAGGAGTTTTCTATCCCAATGAAATCCTTTCCCTACTCTACCGGTGCAAACAAGAGCTCCCTCAATTTAACAAACATACCCAGTTTCATTCTGTATTTGTAAGTCTGCTACATAGTAAGGTAGCATGGTAAGGTAGCATGAGGGTCATTTCTTGGCTCAACTACTGTAAACCTTAAAATTTCTTAAGACTTATGAATGTTGGAAATTTCCCCATTGGGAAATTTCATATTTGAAAATTTTCCTACTGATAGTAAGAATTCTATTGGAATGTGAAAACCCTTGGCATGGGAGGGTCCTTCTCCTCCCTACCTAGGACTACTTTAGGACAGAAACCTTTTGCTAAACAATGGAAAGGGCTTTGACCTATGCTTAAGCATAGAACAGGAAGTTCTTTGAGTCATGATTGATTTTAGAATTGATACAATAGAGATACTTGGAATGACAGAACCAGGTCTTGAAACTACAATCTCCACCCTACTCAGAGTAAAAGGATTTAGGAAGGGCTGCAGCAAGGATCAAGATTTAATTATTTGAGAATATGACCTTCAACAGACATGTGCAAAGGGGCAGACCTCTGGGCGATCCTGGGTTAAACTAGAGCCACCATTGGCACAGGGGAGACATCCACAATGATTGGTAGATGTGAGAACTGAGGGGAGGGAACTTAGATGGTTTCCTTAAAGATAGAGGGGGTCTGAGGACTGGGAGGAGTTCCAGAGGTTTTGCTCTGAGAGGTTGTGCTCTGAGAGGTTTTGCTCTGAAGGAGGCTGGAGGTGGAGGCCGCTGAGACTGTTTCTCCATTTTGGTCACGTGAGTGATAGGGACTGATTTCTTTTCTTTGCCTCAGCTATCTAAGGGCTTGGGCCTTTTGGCCCAGCCAAAACAGAGGGGGTATTTAAGCCCTATTCCCTTCTCTCCCCCTCTCTCTCCCCCCCGTCTCCCCCTCTCCCTCTCTCCCTCTCCCCCCCTCTCTCTCATACCTTTCTTCCTCCTGTTTGTAATTAAAAACTCCATAAAAGGTTGACTGCTGACTTGAGTTTTCATTTAGGAATTATATAGCTGAATTCCTTGGTGACCTTAAATTAATATATATCAGTCTTTTAAAGTGATTTCCTTGTCACACTACTTAGTACCCGTGTGACATTAAGGTAGTTACAAGCTCTTTGGATTTCAATTTTTTTCATTTTTGTGATATGAGGAAATCGGATTGGATCATTTCTAAGATACATTTAACTCTAAGATCCTATGACATCCCTGTGTCCTTTTGTGAAATGGGAAAGAGGATGGTGGACTCTAGGGGAGTTCTGAACTTGAGCTATGGGACCTGGGTTCAAATCCCATAAAATACTATTCTATTACCTCTGTGATCTTGGTCAAGTCACTCAACCTTTGTGTCTTTATATAGATATAGATATATAGATATAGATAAATAAAATCTTTAAGGTCACTTCCATCTCTGAAACCCCATCAATCTATCAATATGCTTTATGCTCTAAATCTAGTGTCTCTCAAACCCAACCAACATTTGTTACTTCACATCCATTTTTTTTTAAACTCCTACCTTTCTCTGCTTGGGATTAATACTGTGTATTGGTTCCAAGGCAGAAAAGTGGTAAGGGCTAGGCAAAGGGGGTCAAGTGACTTGCTCAGGGGTGACTGGGGCCATATTTGAACCTAGCACCTCCGGTCTCTAGGTCTGGCTCTCAATCCACTGAGCTACCCAGCTGCCCCATTTTTAACTCATTTTCAGTTATCACTTTTGGCACAATACTAAAGCCATCATAGGAATTTTCCCCCCATAAGTTTGAAATTTATCTACTATAGTTTAATAAGCTCCACTTTCCAACTCTATGGTTAAATACTTGGGCTACAAATGTTGAAAAGAAGATTAATTCTCTTGACACAGAGAAAGAGATCAGAAGGTAACACAAAGTTTTTAAAGTTCAGAATTTCTAATCTGGACAGCTAACTTTATAGGTATAGCAGTAAAAGTGGTTTTAAAACCAGATTCCATCACATCTTATTAGATGTATAAACAATGTTTTCAATTTAAATTTCTCATTATAAACAGGTAAAATCTTTTAAACTACTACTGTTGGAAAATTAACAGCTACAATAAAACAAACACGGAATTTAGTGATCCAAATAAAAGAGAAAGGTCTCTATTTTTGGTTGTCCAGATATATTTCAAAACAGGCTACTTCATATGCCAGGTTGTTCATTAGGCCTGTGGACTTGTCTAGCAAGTTCTCAGACAATGGTAGACAAGGTCTTCCTGAATCTTGGGTCTTCCCATAGCCTCAAATGTTCTACTCCTAATCACAAAGGGTTAATGACTATCAACTATTATTCCATTCCCTAATCACAAGTACAATGTCCTATTCTATATATAATATTCTCATTTCACCTCTGTACCTTTGTTTATTGTTCATCTTGTGGCTAGGCCCAACTGTTTACTCTGACAGGCCATCTCCATAATGACTATCACAAACTGATTACTGTTCCACACTCCAGCATTACTGTGCCCAATAACCAATTCTTCCCAGTTGGTGAGAATCAGCTCCAGGATCAATTGGTAAATAAAAATTTATTAAGCACCTACTATGTGCCAGGCACTGTGCTAAGCATGATGGATTGAAAAAGAGGCAAAAGACAGTCAGTCCCTGCCTTCAAGGGGCTCAAGTCTAATGGGGGAGACAACAGAAGCTGTATACAGGATAAACACTAAATAATTAACTTTGATAAAGCATTAGAATTAGGAAAGATTAGAGAAGGCTTTCTATAAAAGGTGGGATTTCAGTTGGAACATAAAAGAAACCAGAGAAGTCAGTAGATATTGGTTGAGGAAAAAGAGTATTCCAGTTATAGTGACAGCTGGAAAAAATGTCCAGACCTGAAAGATGGAATGTCTCAATCCTGGAACAACCAGGAACCCAGTGATACTGGATCAGAGTTCCTGGCAAGGTAGAAGGTGTATGTAGGAAGACTAGAAAGAGAGGAGGGGACCATGTACAAGGGGCTATAAACACCAAACAGCATTTTGTGTTTCATCCTACAGGTGGTAGGAGCCATTGCAGTTTCCCCTAATAGAGGAGTGACTTAGAAAGACCTTAGCTTCAGTAGCTGAATGAAGGATGGACTGAAGAAAGGAACATCTCCACATTGGTTCCTCCATCTTTGAAGAATAAAATTCTCACTATGGCAAGTCAAGAAGTAGTTAGCCTCAAAGGAATTAATGGGAGAAAAATGTAAAGAAAATAGTCTAGAAGTGTAAGATTTTAAACTTTATTATGAATCAGTAACTATCAAAACTCTAAGAAATAGAAAAGTAGATCAGTGGAACAGAACAGACATGCAACTGACATAGTAAAAACACTAATAAACTTGAATTAGACAAAAGTAAAGTTTCAAGCTTTTAGAATAAGAATTCACAATTTGGTAAAATTTCTTGGAAATAATAGAAAGCAGTTTGAAGAAACTAGGTATAGACCAATATCTCACACCATTTGCTAAGATAAGATCAAAATGGATACAAGACCTAGACATTAAGGGAGATATATCATAGGCAAATGAGAAGAAACAAGGAACTAGATCTGGGAGGACCAGGATTCAAATTTGACCTCAGACAGGGCTGCTCAGCAGCCCAATGGAAGTGCTTTCTCCCTCCCATGTGGGGTAAGGGGAAGGGGCATGGTACATGGTCTCTAGGGAAGGGAAGGGGCACAGCACTCAGTCTGGGGGGTGAGGGCCTGGCACTAGGTCTCTAAAAGGTTTGCCATCACTGCTCTAGGCAAATCACTTAACCTTAACTGCCTAGTCCTTGCCTTTCTATTTTAGAGTTACTACCAAGTCAGGAAGGATTTTTTAAAAATAGGAATAACAGAAGAATGAATGCAAAGGAATTTAGGAGACAGGTTTTTAAAAAGTGGAAGTATTAAGTGCAGATAAACTTAAGGAGCAGCTAGGTGGCACACTAGAAAGAACAGGGGTCCTAGAGCCAGGAAGACCTGAGTTTAAATATGGCCTAAGGCATTTTCTTGTTGTATGACCTGGGGCAAGTTATTTAACTTTGTTTGCCTAGTCTTAATACCTCAGCCTTAGATACTTAATATCAATTCCAAGACAGAAGGCAAGGGTTTAAAAAGAAGAACAGGGTATATATATATATATATATATATATATATATATATATATATATATATATATATATATATATATATATATATATATAATCTTAGATTTATGAATAGGAGAGGAATTTATGAAAAACAAGTGATATCTCTATCTAAGATGTAAAATGGATAGCTTTGACTATATTAAATTAAAAGGGTTTTATACAAATAAAACTAAGGTAGCCAAGATTAGAAGGAAAGCAGAAAATTGGGAGGAAATTTATGGATAGTTTCTTGGATAGAGGTATATCTAAAATAGATAAAGAACAGTCATGATGTTTGCTTTTTGTTTGTTTATTTAAATTTAAAACCCTTATTTTCTGTATTAGAATCAATATTAAGCACTGGTTCCAAGGCAATTGGGATTAAGATACTTGCTCAGGGTTACAGGGCTAGGAAGTGTTTGGGGCCAAATATGAACCAGGACCTCCTAGTGGCATTCTTTGTCAAATTCATAAGAATAAGAGCTATTCCCCAATTGATAAATAGTCAAGAAATATGAACAGTTAGTATTCCAATGAAAAAATCAAAGCCAAGGTCATATTAAAAAGATGCTCTAAATCATTACTGATAAGAAATGCAAACCAAAATAATTCTGAGATATCTCACACACCTATCAGATTGGCTAAAATGATAAAAGAACAATGTTGAAGTGGATGTGGAAAATGGGGACACTAATATAGTTAGAACTGTGAATTGATCCAACCATTTTGGAGAATAACCTTGAATTATACCCAGAGTTATAAAACTGTATACCAGGAAAAGTAAAGCAAGTATAACCAAGAGAATATTATACACAACAGAATTAGTGGCTGAAGAATAACTTGTGAATGTCCATCTTTTAAGAAAGAAATGATAAACAGAAAGGTATAGTTTATATATATAGTTTGTTTGGGTTTTTTTTGTTAAGCAGCAGCTCCTCTAGTGTAGGGTCAGAAGAGGGGAGGGAGATACCTAGAAATTTTGATGTAACCAACAAATGAACTGAATAAATAGCATTTTTTAAGAGAAGTTATTCTGAGTCTATACAAAGAGGTTATACAAAAGAGGAAATGATCCACTTATTTAAAAAATGTATAGCAGCTCTTTGGGTGGTGGCAAAGAATTGAAAATTATGTGGATGTCCATCAAACAGGGAATGGCTGAACAAATTGCAGTATATGTTAGTGATGGAATACGATATGTTGTATCATAAACAGGATGATTTCAGGAAAAGCTGGGAAAATCTATATAAACTGATGCAGAGCAAAACAAGAAGAACCAAGAGAACATTAAACATAGTAACAGCAACACTATGGAAGGCTCAGCCGTGAAAGACTTAGCTACTCTCAGCAATACCAAGATCTGAGACAATTCTCAAGGACTTAAGAGAAAGAATACTATCTACCTCTAGAGAAAGAACTGTTGTTGGGAGTCAGATGCAGATCAAGGCATACTAATCTTTCACTTTAACCAGTATGGAAGTATGTTCTGGATGATAATACATGTATAAGCCAGAACAAATTGCTTACCATCAATTGGGGGGAGGAAGGAGAGACAAATGGATCTTATAATTTCAGAAAATATGTTGAAAATTGTCACTCCATGTAACTGGGAAAATAAATTGTTTTTGAATAAGAAAATAAAGTATATAAAAAAAGAAATGGTTAGCTACTTTACCTGTCATAAAGAGCTCCAGCAGATGTAGAGATAACTGAAGTTTTTCATTACTATTGTATCGAACTTCTGTGACAAGCTTATGATCTTTCCAAACTCATCTATATCCTATTTTTGCCCAGGTGAGCTATAATATATACACTCCAATGATAAAATTTGTGTTTCCTCTTCACAGACCCAAAGTCAAATGCTCTCCTCGCCAGGAATTCCTTATACCAACAATATCTGTTGGAGGCCAGGTATATACTAATCTTTTAGGGGTGCTCAAAATCTGACTCTTATGATATATATTTCTAATGATTGGTTTCTGTACTCTTTATTTCAGTTAAATACTTAACCATGTCAAATTACAAACTAGCCCTGAGGCTACACTCCCAGATATCTCAGTACCCTTGTTTTAACAAAAACAATTGTTTAACATAGCTATCAGACAAACTCAAATGCCTTAAATCATATGAACTCCTATTCTGGGAGTTAGCTACAACTATTGCACAGGTCCCCAAACTGCAGTCTCCTGAGGCCATTTATCTGGCCCCTACCACACTTCCAGAAGGGGCACCTCTTTCATTGGTGGTCAGTGAGAGGAGCACTGTATGTGGCGGTGCCGCAAAGCGCCATGTTGCTCACCTACAGTACTATTTCTGGTGACATAATCCTTTGCATGGCACCTTGTTTTGAGAATAACTGAAGGAGAACAAGGTGCAGTGCAAAGGATTATGTGGCTGCACAATAAAAGACATCAGCATGGTGAGCAGCAACCTGGAGGAGGGGATTCTGCACTGTGTATACTGCTGCCCCTTATAGTGGTGGAGGTGACGGGCCCATCACAGCCAGAGCTGCAGCCTCCACTTTGCAGTATACAGATTTGTTTATAGGTTTTTTTTTTAATAGTCTGGCCCTCCAATGGTCTGAAGGACAGTGAGCTGGCCCTCTGAGTAAAAAGTTTAGGGACCCCTGATCTATTGTAATGAGATCCACCTACTGTATTTTGTGATTACCTCATAATGTTACTAATCTCCCTTCCCCCTTTCTTTTTTGTTACCCTTCTCAATAAAAATCAGTATGCCCAACCATGAGGAAGCTCAATTCCACCAAGAGCCTAATGCTTTGCTGCAATTGTCTTATCGCTGAGTTTTTCTCACGTCCTCTCTCTCTTATCTCTAAACTCCATCACTCATCTTCCTGCATCTCCAACTTCCCTTCTGAGGGGTTCACCCACGAAAAACCCTGCTTTGTGGTTGGTGGCAACTATATATTGGCGCTCAATGTGGTGTTCTAACTAGAACTAAGCTGACCCAACCATTAACAGTCCCATTAATGTGACCCAAGCAATTGGCCCAACTGTTTCTTACTTCCCCAGTTGTCTTTGGAGAAGCAGAAACTGGGGAAGCAGTTCTATTTTATGTAAATTAAGTAGGTATAGAAGGAGAGTGAAAAGGGTTTGTTTGTTTTGTTTCGTTTTATGCACCTTATTGGTTTAAGGCTGATCCATTCATCTGTGTCCAGTTCTGCATGGAGCAGTAGAGAGAACTCTGGACAACCTGGCTGAAAAAATGCCAGCTGTCACAAATTTCTAGGACTTACTATTTGCAAGGCAATAGGAATATATAAACACAAATCAGTCCCTGAATCAAGGAGTGTACATTCTGCTCAGGTTTCATAAAACCTGCAAACCAATCAAACAAGATCATTGGAACAGGGAGAGAGAACAAAAAGCCCGATTAGGAAATTAATACCAGTGAAAGTCAGAGGTGAGGAATTCTGGCTCCTTACATCCCTGTGCAAGGAAAGGCATCAAATTGGTAAAGGATCACATTTTGCTAGTTGTGTGGAACTGAACAAGTTTGCATCCCTAGGCCTCAACTACTGCTCTGTAAAATGGGGCTGTTACTCTTGCTATCTCATAAGTCTAAGAGGAAAAGTGTTTTGTAAACCTTCAAGCTGTACCTAAAGGTGAACTGAATACTCCCTTTGAGCACAGTTCAGGGTATTAGATACCTGACTGTAGAGACCCTGAAACTTTCAGTGTAATACTGGCAAAGAGAATGAAAGAAAGGCCCCAAGAGATTTAGAGCAGGTGCAGCTGGTCAAAACTTCCAAGTGGAAATGGAATTATGTAAAATTGAGATTTGAACTCTGGACTTCAATCCCCACAAGCCCTTGCTCCACTTCCCCAAAATGCTTTGTAATCTCATGGGAATTCAGAGGTGGGCTGAGATCGAGGAAGGATTTAAGCTGGTGGCAAAGGTTTTTGGGGCTCTTTTTTTGGACTTGCGTTTTGGAGCAGAGGCGTCTCTTCTGTGATGTGAGGTTATCTGGCCGAGGTTATCTGGCCTAGGCCTCTGGCCTAGGCACGTGTTTTTTCTTATTCTGTATTTTCTTTAATCCTTAATCCTTAATAAACCTCTAAAAAATATAATACTCCTTGCAGAGAGAAACTAATTTCTACCTGCCTCAGTCTCCCCATATTCCTAAATTTTAATCTTTACAATTAGAAAATATTTAATAAAATAAACATGAATATAATACAATACAAATAATCATGTTAATTTGTGGTTTTGAAAGTATATAAGCGGGCTGCAGGGATTGTTTTTGTTTGACTCTAATGATTTATAGAAAATATACACTATGGGAATGACAAACACTGAAAAGAGGCAAAACACAACCAAAAGGGAATTTTCAACGTGACAAAACCAAATTCTGGATCAATAACTATTTTCATCCACAGTGCCCAGTACATCTTCCTGACACTAGACCAGTGATGGGCAACTTTTTGAGCTTGGTGTGTCAAAATTCGCAAAAAAACCAAGAATAACTCAGGTGGTGTGTCACTTTGAGAAAAAAAAAGTCCTTCTGAGCATATGGCCCCAAACTTCTCTGTATGCGGTCGCATGGATCGCATGTCATAAAAAATGGCTACTGACAGGCATGTCATAGGGTGCCATCAAGGCACTAGATACTATTTTTGTCTTAAAGTGAACACCTCAAATAATAGCTAGTGATCATAATAGCTAGTGTATATGTATTACTTTAAGGTTTGAAAAATGCTTCACAATTATTGTTTTATTTGGTCCCCAGGAAACTGAGGCAGAGGTTAAGTGACTTGCCCAGGATAATACAGCTAGTGTCTCTGAGGTACAATCTGAACTCAGCTCTTCCTGACTTCAGGCCTGTGCTCTATATACTATGATGCCCCAGTCAGATGTCCAGCTAACTTCTTAAAGAGAATTTTCTTCCATCTGTGCATGAAGGCAGACTATCCCAAACTCCCATAGACAGATAGCTAGCTAGGCCAGAGAAATCTGGACTTTTCTCTTTCTGACCATTCTTTGAAAAGAAGTCTTCATATTCCAAGGCTACCAGTCAGTAATCAGTCATTATCATTATCATTCAACTGATTGACACTTTAGTAAACTGAATACTTAAAAAAAATCATCCGAGGTCTTTTTAAGATTTAACCCCCACTTAATAACATTACTTAAAAACTTCATGAAGGAAGCTATGAAAAAGCCATAAATAAAACAATTCTGAAAGAACATTAAGTCTATCTTCATATTGTTCATGTAAAAAGTCAAATTCATTGGCATACAACAATTTACTTGGCAAATTTAAAATAACTATGGGGAAGCACAGAAGTCTATTTCATTAGTATTAAACATTATCTTTAAGTACACTTATTAATGTGAACCACAAAATAAATTTTAATACTTCACTAGGGAAAAGACAACTTAAAAACCTGCTTGAACTTAAGACTTCACCAGGCACTCCTAGCATACTTTTATAACCAAAAGCAGTTTACATTCTTTACACTTAAATATTCCATAGCTGTAGCATCTCTGCCTTTTCATAACCCTTTTAAGAATGCAGACGTTTCCCAAGATTTGAGCTCAAAGGAATAAAAAAGGCTTTTTTGCCAAATGTTCCTATTCACAAATAAGACTACCTTATTCCACTATGTTGATAATTTCATATTACTTCTATCTAAAGTACAGTTCTTTAACCAAGTTGCTATCTTTCAAATGCATCCATCAAAGCTGATAAATTCCAAAGTTATATGCAGTAAGATTCCATGTTAAGGACTTCAAAAGAAAACAAAAAGCACGTTATTCATGTTTTTTAAACCACAGCACCTTTAATTTGGAAGACTTCTCTGTGTTCATAAAGAAGCATAAAATTCTCCAGTTTTTCACTGATCCTCTGTCAGGCAATCAACAGCATTTATTGAACATCTTCTGGGTATAAAAAACTGTTCTGGTGGCAGCTAGGTGGTTCAGTGGATTGAGAGTCAGGCCTAAAAGACAGGGGTCCTAGGTTCAAATTTAGCCTCAGACACTTCCTAGCTGTGTGACCCTGGGCAAGTCACTTAACCCCCATTGCCTAGCCCTTACCACTCTTCTATCTTGAAAACAATATTTGTGTGTGTGTGTGTGTGTGTGTGTGTGTGTGTGTGTGTGTGTTTCAACTTCTTTGGGCAGTTTCTAGCTTCTATCAACCCTATAAGAGGAACAAAATGAAGTTACCGCAAACCTTTTTTTTGTCCTGTCACCAAATAAGTCAATAATCTACCGGGAACTGCAATCCTGGTCTGGGATTCTTTCCACTTAATAAAGCAGGATTTCATCTACTATGCCTATTTAACAGATCCTATAATTAGTCACATATAAATAGTCTCCTCTCTGCTAGCATGGCTAATGGGGATTATAATAGTGACTGCTGAATATAAAACACTCCTATTGCCTATCATGTAAAGGAGTCCATAGACTCTTTGATTTGGAGGCCCCAAATTTCAGTTCAAGAACCTCCATCTCCCTGACAGCAGCAGGATCACCATGGACTCACACAACAATCTAAGACAATAAAAGTTATAAAAAGATTGCAATCTGCTTTAGAAGAGGAAGTTCACACACCAGCAAAACCACAGGTCCCTGCAATACTGTCCATGTAAGGGTTAGCATATTCAAGTTAGGGAGGAAGAGAGGAAGCCAGTCAGAGAAGTCTACCTTCCCTATAAGCATACACATATAAATCCCCCTTATCCTGCAGAGTAGTAGTAGTAAATGACAGCATTAAGAGATATGGAAATTACTGACATGAAGATCATTTGGAGGAAAACTGACAATACATCTAAGGACTAAGGAAAAATTCAAAGAATCTTAAAGGAATAAACTAGAGGATCAATGAAAATCAAAGTTCTGCTAGTCTCCAAACCTCTGAAGTTCAATTATTCACCCTACAGTGACTTTAAAAGCAAACAATCAAAGGGAAAGGGGGGAAATCACAACAGAGGTCAAAAGCTGTAAAGATCAAATGGAAATACATACACTGTAGTTTGTAAACCTTAAAGTGTTGTATAAATGTAAGTTCTTATTATTCTTATACATGTTTAAACTTAAACTGTTTTTAGAAAGACAAAATTTATCTAGGAACAAATTTCTTATCCATAACTCTGTTATCTTTCTATGTTAAAAAAAAAAAAAACCTGGACCAATGATTTCATTCGTGTATGAATCTACTCCTCCCAGTGAAGGAAACACCCTCAACTAATGTAGGTCATCTACGGATCCCAACACCAAGTGCGCTCGCTGGAGGCACTGGGAAGTTAATGACTGGCCTCCAGACTCCAAGACTGGTCACTTATCTTCTGTTATATTAAGAGACTTCTCATATCCTTTTATTGCTTTTAAAAGTGGACCTCAGCCTAATAGTAACAGTAGATTCAACGTGTAAATCTATCCAGGATGCTTTCCTCTACCTACCTGCTCCGACCATTCCCGTCCCTAATACATACACCTCCTGTAAACAGCCCATCATGCATTTCTATGTCCATGTTATGACCTCTACAGGAAACAAGAAAATTCTTAATGTTGACTAATTTATCAGTCCTGATTTAATCACACCATACAATTCTCAGTCTACCCAAATCTGAATTATCATTAGAGAACTAAATTTGGACACTAGAAAAACGCGTCACTTATGAAGGCTAGATCACCAACTTCAAAGGCTAACCCGACTTCTATCTCATTTTCAAAGGTAGCAAACACTTGTGGTACTTTTGGGTTGCATACTAACAGTCTTTATTTGTTTGTTTTTAATTAAACACTTACTTTCCGTCGTAGAATTAATACTGTGTTTTGGTTCCAAAGCACAAAAGCAGGACGGTTAGACAATGGGGGTAAAGTGACTTGCCCAGGATCACAAAGCTAGGCCAAATTTTAACCCGGGACTCCTGGCTTTCTATACGCGGACTCTCCTTTCTATATACGGAGTCTCCCAGCTGGCCCCCAAAAGACATTAAAAACGGTACTACCAATTCATCAAAGAGCGAAATGTCTTGAATGTTGGGCTGGGTGATCGCTAGGACAAAAGTCTTAACACTTTTAGCCCGCCTCAAGCACTTATTCTACGTCTCTAGGAAAAGATCCCTAACTTTTCTCGACCTCAATTTCCCCATCTGTAAAATGGAGATTAAGGGCAGTAGTCACTCGTGCGAGGCTCAGGGAAATAACCGAGGGGGGCTGTAAAGCGCTTCGCAAATGTGAGTCATCATTACCATGGCGGACACCGCGGGGGGCCCAGGCGGCTAAACCGGCGGCGGCTGAGCCTTCTCCACCAACTTGGACAAAAGTAGCAGGTTCTCGGACCTGTCAATGGTAGGCTAAGAAGCCCCCCAACGCGTACACCTCTGAACACACAAAAAGCAGGGGGGAAGGGAGCCGCAGACCGGACCGCGACTCCTCGGACATTTACCCCTCCCTCACCCACCTTCTCCTGGGAAGGAGCAACGATCCTTCCCAGACCGGCCGGGCCCGGCCCAGGACGCCGACAAAGTGGTCGGCAGGCGGTCGAGCAGGGGCGCCCCTACCCCTCCCCCCCTCCCAGCGGGGGGCGCTCACCTCCCGCACGTCCTGCAGACACTCCAGCACCGCCAGGTTGTTGCTCCAGGTGTGCTTTGGGCACACCCGGGTCACGTCCTCCCGACACGTCTCCTCCTCCGCCAGCTTCCAGCCGCCACCCGGTCCTGCGCCGCCTCGCCGCGCCGGCCCCGCTCCAGCCGGGAAGGGCTGCGGCGGCGGCTGCTGCTGTTGCTGTTGCTGTTGCTGTTGCTGTTGCTGCTGCTGCTGCTGCTGCTGCTGCTGAGGCTGCGCCTGCGGCTGCTGCGGAGGCTGGGGCGGCTGCGGAACGTGCGCCGGAGGCGGCTGCTCCGCGGCCTCTCCGAAGGACCTGAGGCCCAGCACCGGAGCGTGCAAGGCACCCGCGTTCTGGAGCCTCTGGGCCCGGGCCGCCACGAGCAAGAGCAGGGGCAGCGCCGCGGACAAGGGGAACATCCTCCGTACACGTCCACACGCCGCCATCTTGGGTCCGCGGCAGCCTCGACGTACCCGGCGCCCCCACGTATTTAAATGAGGGGCGGGGCCATTTGGAGGCGTGCGTCGCCGTCGCCCCCGACGAATGGGGAGCGGCCGTGCGGCGCCAAAGAAAGGTTACAGGAGAATGGATGATGCCACGCTCAAGATGGCAAACGCACGAAGCGAGCCTGGGAAAAAGCAGTATCTTTTTAAAAAATTTAATATTTTGAGAAAAAGAAGTAAAGACAGAGAATGCTGAAGTCGGAATTGTGGTGGCTTCCTTCTGGGTGACCCTTAGCCTGGCGTCACTTTGTGCCTCTCCCAAGATGGCTTCCATATCGCTAGAGTCAACATTCAAAAAAATAAAACTTTATGTTTACACCGCCTAACACGACAGTCTTCGGCTCCTGCCCTATGGGGGGAATCTCCCCGGACTCTCCCACAAGTTCCCCCGCCCCCAGCCCCAGCCACCTGTTCCTAAGTGTTTTCATTTCTGGAGTTTCCTTTTCTCTCTCTTTCCACTCGCACCTGAGGGTCTCTTAGACTCTGGGTGTCTGGGGTTTGGTGTTGCTATTAAAAGTTCAACAACACTTTTGCTCTTTATTAATGTTTATTCTGCTTTATTTACATTTTCACCAAGCCTTTCTAAGTCTAGACAACGAATAAGAGAATAAATCAAACCCTGATTTGTAGTGTTTGCTGTTTTTTGTGGTGAAAATTTAACATTCAACCATTTCCCAGAACATCCCTGAATCTGGACCTCTAGACTCCTATGTTGGCTATCATTCCTAGGCATGGCATTTGTAGGGCTTTTTAAAGTTTACAAAGTTCAGTACAAATATTTCATTTGTTCTTTGCAGCAATCCTGGGAGGCAAGTACTATTCTTATCCTTATTTTACAGGTGAAGAAACTGAGGCACAGAAGGAAAATTACTTGTCCAGAGTCACACAGCTGAAAGTATTTGAAAAAGAATTTGAATTCAAAGTTTTTTGACTCCAGGCCCAGCTTGCCAATCTGAGTGAAATGAAATGTCTTTTGGACATTTCAGTCAGCGCTCAGGTGTCTTTTAGAGGGCAAGGAAAGGAAAGGAACCAAAAACATTCTATTTTCCAGTTGAACAGATGTTTTGGTAAAAGATATGATAAGAGAGTTTGCCTTTATGCAACGTATGGTTTAGGAATGGATTTCAGTTGTCTATTCTCTCGATGTTTGGGAGGTTTAGGAACACAGAACATTATCCAGAACCTAGAAACATCTCCCTGGAACAAAAACTTAAAAAGGAAAGATAGCAAAATGCCTGAAGTGTTTTTTCATGCCATGTAAGATTTTGTGTTCTAAGTTCTAAATAGGTGAGATTCAAGACTTTGAGCTTCATTTTTGTCCTGTACACATCAAATGCTCAGTAAATACAAAATAATATGACTTCTCTGGATAGGGGGAGTCTCTTATTTGACCAATTAGGCAACTGAATAAGAAATTAAAGGAGTTTTGCAGCTTCTGCCTGCCAGCCAGCCAGCCAGTGACAGAGCCAGAATAGAGAGAATCCAAGCTTCCTAAACGCCTACAGTTCTGTCCTGGACTTCAACCACTTCAGAATATCTCTTCCTTCTTTTCCCATGATCCCCCTTCATCCCTTCCTCCCCAATCTGTAGTCATGGAGGCCTTTAATAGGTTGTAGGAGACTTCAGTTATCAACCTGCCCAACTAACTGACTTTCCAGAGAAGGAAACTGAGGCTTAGAAGGGAAAGCCTTTTCCAAGGGAACTCATCAGGACCAGATGCTGCTCTTTCCCACTGGAGGACATTCCCTCCAGAATCAATCCTAGAAGAGGGAGGTGTGACATTCTTTTGTTTGGGACTCTGGGTGGTGGCTCGATAAAGAGCTAAAGCAGACAGCCTCTCAACAAGTTGGTGGCTGCTCCAATCTGTTTTTTCCTCTCTTCTTTGTTGGTGCTGCCAAGATAGGAGAGTTCAGACAGCTTTCCCCTGCCTATCTGCAATGAGGATCACTGGCTTGGGTGTACTATTTCCTTACTGCAGGCTGATAACCAACCTCCAGGATGATAAGTGACTCAGGGTGTTACGCTGAGTCCAGGCTGCCCGTCCACAATCTCTCAGACATCTGCTTGTTCGTGCATACCCGGGGCAATCGTTGGAAATTAACAGAGCCTAGATGACAGTCTCGTAATCTTCACAGCCTGGTGAGCGGACGAGTCAATGACATTCATTTCTGAATATTACATACTGGACTCGAGTTTTCATCTGGCTAACCTCAGTCAAAACTGCACCCTCTCTGCTGGCAGTGACCCAGCAGAACTTAGTGAACAGAGATCATAATCAGTCATAAGATTTAGAACAATTAGGGACATTAGTGACTGAGATAGAGGTTCCTTGAGCCAGAGGTAGACCTCTAAGCCGTCTAATCCAACCCTCACGTTATACAGATGAGAGAATAATTAAATAGAAGGGGAACTTGAGACCCAAGAGGTCATGATTTATCCAGGGATACGCTGTTAAGCATTAAAGACATGATTTGAACCCAGGTCCTTAGACTTCAGAACCAAGTTTCTTTTCAGCCTCCTGATTTTACAGTTAAGGGAAATAAATCACAAAGTTATGGCTTGGCCAAGATGATGAGATAATGATAAGTGGGAAGGTCAACATTTGAACCCAAAGCCCTGAATCCATTGGTATTGATGGAGAAGTCTACATGTCTGAAAATAAGTATGTAAGGCTTGGGTTTGGGAATATTCAAGATGTACTGGAAAGAAGCTCAACCTCTTGAGTTGTTAATATGCTGGTAACTGGTCCCTGCCCCATTGTGATCTGCTGGTGTTTTGTTCATTCTCATCATGGTCCCTCCTTTCCAAGGCTGGTCTTGGAACTACCCAATAAAAGCAAAACTGGGGCCAGCTAAAGGGGCACTTCCTAATTGTATGATCCTGGATAAATCACAACCCCAGTTGCCTGGCCTTTATGGCTCTTCTGCCTTAGAACCCATAGCTAGTATCAATTCTAAAACAGAAGGTAAAGGTTTAAAAAAATAAAATTAATTTTTATTTTTTATTTATCATTTTTAATTTTATTTATTATAAAATTTATAAATTTAATATATTAATTATCTTTATTATATTATCTTTATATATTTTATGTATTATTATATATTTTATGTACAATATAATATATAATTATATATTTTATGTATTATTATATATTTTATGTACAATATAATATATAATAATATATTAATCAACAAATTGATAAATATAAAATATATAAAATTTATTTATTATAAAAAAATAAATTATTTATTAAACATTAATACAAATTATTAGGGAATGCTTATGAGTTAAATTTTCCCATTAACTAAGCATGCCTTCAGAAATTATTTTTTTTAACTCTTTTCTACTATGCAAAGTAATTTATGTGTTTCAATGAACAGTGTTTAGAACATAATTGAAGCCCTCTTTTCTGATGGAAGGTCTTTCAGGACCTCAGATTTTTCAGTAAGAAAGGGGATGAAAATGTAAGAAATTGGGCTGAATCAGCACTGAACTAGCCTATTTCTTCCCAGAAAGGTGTTTTTGTTTGTTTGTTTTTAATTATTCTTACTTAGATTGTTTTCTAGACAAAATAAACATTTGTTGAATAAATGAATAAATACATGGAATTTCTGACTTTTCCCCGGAAGGGAAAAGGCAGGAAAAAAAATCCATTTAATTGAAGACTACTTAATGGAGGCTGTTTTGAAGATTTTATGTACTTGCTCATATTATGGACAGTCAGCTAGTTAGTCAGTTTACAAGCAATTTTTTTTAACCCTTTCCTTCTGTCTTAGAATTGACACAAGTATTGGCTCCAAGGCAAGAGAGTAATAAGAGCTAGACAACCGGAGTTAAGTGACTTGCCCAGGATCATGGAAGTGTCTTATTGCCAGACCTAGAATCCAGAGATCCTGTGTTCAAATATGACCTCAGTCATTTCCTAGCTGTGTGACCCTGGGCAAGTCACTTAACCCCATCAACCTAGCCCTTGCCCTTCTGTCTCAGAGTTGTTACTAAGACAGAAAATAAGAGGGGTTGCTTTTTTTTAAAGTGATTTATTAGCTCAGATAGACCTAGTTTAAAGATAACTCAAAGGAAAAATATCTTCATCCACAGGGGCCACCATACTGCCATGGCCTCTCTGGTTCTGCTTGGCACTAATGATGGTTGACATTTCTATAGCATCGTCGACTTAATCAAAGTCTCTCTTTCTTCACAATGTTCCTATGAAGAAGTTCTTTGGGGACTTGGGAAACAAATTCTAGCTTCAGCTCTCTGTCACTTCTAGTCCCTTCGTTTTACAGAAGGGGAAACTGAGTCCCCATCAAGCAGAGAGTCTTGTTCAAGGTCATGCAGTGGGACTGTGGATGTATCCAGATTGTTTTCTAAGCTAGAGGAGCACTGAAATCCCTCAACAGAGGATCTGCATTTCCCTCCAGTCCCCAGCCAGGTAATCAGACACTGACATTTGCTAATGCACTCTTGCTTCCTCCCTTAGACTCCCACCAGGAGTGACTCACCCTTTGATGGGGAAGGAGGAGAGCCATCTGTCTGGCTGATGATGTCACTTGTGGACTTTGTCCAGTATTGGTTTAAAGCCTTCTCTTGCAGCAGGGCAAAGGCGACGTAGGTAGAAAGCCTTGGAAGAGCTTTCCATGAAGAACTCTGGATGAGACGGTCCCAAACAGCTCCAAGAGACGGAAGGAAGCTGGTCCTTTTGATGAAGGGACTCTCATGAGGGCGGCTCCTTCCGGGGGATGTTAGAGGGAGAACTTCCTCTCGGTTTGGCCCCAAGGGCTTCTGGGAGCCTTGCTGGCTCTGAGGTCCTAGGATGGAGGGGAAAGGGTGGGAGGTCATAGTTTAGAGATGGAAGGCTGGGTCCCATTTCTGCAGCATCCAGATGGAAAGCGAGCCCCCGTCGGAGGGCCTTGCTGGCTCTGAGGTCCTAGGATGGCGGGGAAAGGGTGGGAGGCCATAGTTTAGAGATGGAAGGCTGGGTCCCATTTCTGCAGCATCCAGATGGAAAGCGAGCCCCCGTCGGAGGGCCTTGCTGGCTCTGAGGTCCTAGGATGGCGGGGAAAGGGTGGGAGGCCATAGTTTAGAGATGGAAGGCTGGGTCCCATTTCTGCAGCATCCGGATGGAAAGAGAGCCCCCGTCTGTACCTTTCTCTCTTTTTCATTTTCATCAGCACTCAGCTGTTTCCCTCCCTCCCTCCCACTTTTCCTCTGCCTCTTGCAGGACAAGGATGGCTATTCTAAAAAACAAACCCAGAACTGTTTCCGATATTCAAGACTGACTTACAAACCAACCAACCACCTGGCTTGCAGGCCTTCTTCTAAAAGGAACTATTGAGGGGGCAGCTGGGTAGCTCAGTAGATGGAGAGCCAGGCCTAGAGACGGGAGGTCCTAGGTTCAAATCCAGCCTCCGACACTTCCCAGTTGGGTGACCCTGGGCAAGTCACTTGACCGCCATTGCCTAGCCCTTACCACTCTTCTGCCTTGGAGCCGATACACAGTATCGTATGAAGGTGAGGGTTTAAGAAAAAAAAAATAAACGAAAATAGAAAAATAAAAGAAACTTTTGAGCCTTCTTATATTGCTGGAAACTCAGCTGTGCTCCTGACTAGAGCAGCCTCCTTGCCTCTGCTGTGGATTTTTCATTGATTTTCTCTGATACCGCTTTTTGGGGTTACGGCGCATGATGGATGTGTGTGGAAAAAACGTATCTTTGGGGAAACAATTACAGTTTGTTAATTTGAAAAAAAAATGCCGGTTAAAAAAGTTTTGCTCTCTATTTTCTAAAAGGACAGCCAGTGCATGTGAGCATTCTCTGCTCGCAGGTAAATGAGGGAAGTAGCTTTCCTGCCCTCGCTGGTGCCATTACTAGGTGGCATAGTACCGTGCCTGCCGGGGGATGAAAGAAAAGCCCCCAAAAGGGCCTCTCTCCCCTCGAGGAGCGGATACTCTATCATCACACCAGGGACCTTTCCGGGAAAATGTATCAGCCCAAAGACATGACTGCTGGGGTATTTTGGAGGCAGCAGGGCCTCTGGGGTAAGTGTTGGGAGCCCAGTGAATTCATGTGGCGTTTTTCAGATCCTTATACAAGCAGCCTACGTGGTCGGCTAGCTCTGCCCCTGATTATATAGGAGCCTAAAATAGAGATGCCAGCTGACTCTCTTCCTGTCCTTTCTTCCTTCCCCAGCCTACACCAGAAAGCCCCAGAGTTTTATGCCAAGGGCGAGGAGGGGCCCTGGTGTAAACATGGTGCAAAGAACACTAGATGCATTTGCCCAAGGCTCAGGCTTTTTCCATCGTCAGATGGGGACTCTTGGGCAAGTGACCTGCTTCTCTTGGCCTGGGTTTCCCCTTCACTTTATCTACCCCTTGGATGCGATCTCATAGCTTTTTGTCTCTTCTGGAACCTTCAATCGTTCCCTCTTTTTTCTCATCTTCTGTATCTCCTTATCCACTGTCTCTCACCTTATTACCTGGATAGATCCATGTCTCTCTCATGCTTTAAAAAAAAAAAATCTTTGGGCAGCTGGGTAGCTCAGTGGATGGAGAGTCAGACCCAGAGATGGGAGGTCCTGGGTTCAAATCTGACCTCAGCCACTTCCCAGCTGTGTGACCCTGGGCAGGTCACTTGATCCTCATTGCCTAGCCCTTACCATACTCTTCTGCTTTGGAACCAATACACAGTGTTAATTCCAAGACAGAAGGTAAGGGTTTAAAAAAATCTTCTGCTTATTCTTTTCTTTTTTTATTTAAACCCTTAGAATCAACACTATGTTTTGGTTTCAAGGCAGAAGTTCGTTAAGGTCTAGGCAATTGGGATTAAGTGACTTGCAAGCCCAGGGTCACACAGCTGTGAAGTGTATCCGGGCCTGCCGGACTTCAACGGTGGGGTTCGGGGAGCAGCCACCTAAAAAGAGACCATAGGGGGAGAGAGGGGGAGACCAAGCACGTAATAGAGAGACAGAGTCAATCTGGTAGTGTCAAGGCTCCGTTTATTGCAGGTGCAAGGCAGAATATATGTGCTTGAGGTAAAGGGGTGGTGGTGGTGGTGATTAAAGACTGCTTGTACCAGGAGGGAACATGAAGAATGGTTATTGTTATGGTTTGTGGCTGTTGGTCTTGGCGACGCCTGGGAGGTAACTTGTTTGTTCAGTTTCCCTAGGATCTTAAATCTTGTTTCAGGTCAAGTTGTCCCCGAATATGGTCTCTGACAGAAGTGTTTGAGGACAGATTTGAATCTAGGACCTGCCACCTCTGGGCCCGACACTCAGTCTACTGAGCCACCTACCTGCCCCCTCTGTCTATTCTTTTCATAGCCAAGGAAGGGTTAAAGACACATATTGTCTCCATTTATCTATATCTTAATTACTTCTTTAATTCCCTGCATTCTGACTTCTGAACTCCACCACTCCACTGAAACATCTCTTTTCTAAGGTTACAAGAGATTTTTTTCAAAGTTAATTTTTAAAATTGTATATTAAACACTAATTAAAATAGGTGTTGCCATATGCATAGTATGACTAAAAAGATTGTCCTAGATAGATAGATAGATCGATAGATCGATCAATAGATAGATAGATAGATAGATAGATAGATAGATAGATAGATAGATAGATAGATAGATGGATGGATGGATGGATGGATGGATGGATGGATGGATGGATGGACGGATAGATGGATAGATGGATAAATAGATAGATAGATAGATAGATAGATAGATAGATAGATAGATAGATAGATAGATAGATAGATAGATGGATGGACAGATAGATAGATATATGGATGGATGGATAGATAGATAGATAGATAGATAGATAGATAGATAGATAGATAGATAGATGGACAGATAGATAGATATATGGATGGATGGATAGATAGATAGATAGATAGATAGATAGATAGATAGATAGATAGATAGATAGACAGATAGATATATGGATGGATAGATAGATAGATAGATAGATAGATAGATAGATGGCTGGATAGATCGACCGATCGATTGATAGATAGATAGATAGATAGATAGATAGATAGATAGATAGAAAGATAGATAGATAGATGGATGGACAGATAGATAGATATATGGATGGATAGATAGATAGATAGATAGATAGATAGATAGATAGATAGATAGATAGATAGATAGATAGATAGATAGATAGATAGATAGATGGCTGGATAGATCGACCGGTCGATTGATAGATAGATAGATAGATAGATAGATAGATAGATAGATAGATAGATAGATAGATAGATAGATAGAAGGATAGATAGATGAATGGATGGATGGATGGATGGATGGATGGATGGATGGATGGATGGATGGATGGATGGATGGATAGATAGATTATTTGTCTTGCTACAATGTCAATCCAGTGGAGATAGATAATGTGATTGCCTTAGCTGAGTACTTCATGGAAAAAATTAAGGTCATTTCCTAAGAGCCCCCTCTTTGCCCCTTCTCCTCAATTCACATTCAGACATCTTCCCTACTATCTATTCTCTATTTTTGCTTCACATGAAAAGGTGACCCTTCTTGCCAAAAACAACCCTTTAACATGCATCTATCCCCTTCTGACTCCTCCAATATCACTATCATTCCCATTTTTCTCTCTTATCTCCAATCTCCATCTACTGGTTCCTTTTCTATTGCCAACAGCAATATTCATTTCTCCTCCATACTTAAAAAAAACCCTCATTTGATCCTGATATCCCCGCTAGTTATCATCCCATATCTATCCTCCCCTTTATGGCTAAAGACCTTGAGAAAACCATGTACAATTCCAATTCTCTCTGTCATCTAGCTTCTCACCCCATCATTTAACTGAAACTGCTCTCTCTTAAGTTACTAATGACCTCTTAATGGCTAAATCTAAAGGCCTTTGTGCTGTGCTCATTCTCTATGCTTCATTTGTCACTGCTGATCACCTTCTCTTGCAAAATCCTGCCTCCTCTCTAGATTTTTCCTGGCACTGCTTTCTCTTGTTTCTCCACTGCTCAGTCTCCTTTGCTGATTCTTCATCCATCTCAAATTCACTACTTGCAGATGTCCTGGGCCCTCTTCTCATTTTACTCTCTGCATCTAGCTTGGTGATCTCATCTTTGTGGTTTTAGTTTTCATTTCTATACAGATGGTTCTTAGATGCTAGATCATCCAGCCTGGCTTCTCTCCAGACTTATAGTTACATCTCACCAACTGCCTTTTGGACATCTTCAATGGGATGCCCCATAGACATCTCCAAATTCAACATGTCCAAAATAGAACTCATTATTTTTCTCCCAAGACTCTCTCCCAAACTGCCCTCCTACTGTTGAGGGCAGTCACCTAGGCTTTCAACCTTGGCGTCATCTTTGACTCCTCACTCTCATTTGTCACTCTTCTCCAATCCAGTGCAGATATTGTTGCTTTTACCTTTTCAGCATTTCTTTTCTATGTCTCCTTTGTTCTGCCCATACAACCAGTACCCTAGCTCAGGTCCTCATCACCTCTCACCTGGACTGTTGCAATAGTTTCCCAATTGGACTCCCTCCCTCCCATCTTTTCCCATTTTAATCCATCCCCCATGAGGCTACCATAATTATTTTTTTCAAAGCTTAGATCTGACCATGTCCCACATACTCCTCCTTCCTCTTCAGATCTAATAGCTCTCCACCACCATCTCATTCTCCCCTCTCTTCTTTCTCCCTCAGGGATCAAACATAAATTCCTGTGTTTGGCATTTGAGGTTCTTCAGAATCTGGCCCCTTCCTACTCTCCCAGTCATCTTATTCTTCATTTCCCTCTATGCATTCTGATCCCCAAATGCTCTCTACTTGGATACCTGGAATACTTTGCCCCATCCCGCCACCTCTTCCTTTTCCTGGGTTCCTTCCTTCAGAACTCAGCTCAAATTTCACTTTCTTCAGCTTTTGGACCTTTCCGAGCCTCCTGCATCCTCTGGCTGCTCATGTCTTCCCTCCTCAGATTGCCTTGCCCATTTCCTCTGTACAGACCTTGTAAGTTCTTATTTACATGTTGGCCCCTTATTGGAATATGACTTCCTTGGAGGCAGGGACTCTCTCTTTATCCTCATGTCAATGCTTACTTAGCACAATGTCTGGCATACACATAAGTCGGGTCAAATTAATTATTTAAGTTCCCAGTGCGTGCCAGGCACTGGGAATGCAAAGAAAGGCAAAAATTAGTCCTCAACCTCAAGGAGTTCAAATTCTAATAGGGAGGGAGACAACGTGCAAACAACTACATACAAACAAAATATATGGAGGAGAAATTGGAAATAATCTCAGAGGGAAGAAGGCACTAGCCTTGAGGGCGAGCAGGAAAGGCTTCCTGTAAAAGATGGGATTTTATCAGAGACTTGAAGGAGGTAAGGGAAGCCAAGAGGGGGAGAGAGTTCCAGACATGGAGGATGGATGGAGCTGGGAGATGGAGGGTCTCATTTAAGGAACAGCCAGCAGGCCAGAGACTTACTAAAACCCAGAATACAAGCAAAGGAATAAAACTGGAAAGGTAGGATGGGGCCAGCTTATGAAGGGCTAGTAAGCTTCAAAAGGCCTTTGGTGACTGACTGAATATTTTTTTTTAATTGGAAAACTCCAGTAGGCATATCCCTTTATTAAAAAACAATGGTCCAGTATATAATAGATGTACAAGCTATATCATCTTATCTGCCTTCTTGAAGGGGGGTGAAGAATGAGACATATTTTTAGGTAAAGCTAATACGGAATTTGTTCCTCTTAGATAAGTGTATTTACTATAATTTATCACATATTTATAACAAATCATATATAGTATATTATTGTTATGTAACACATATATTATGCACACACACACATACATGGCAACAACAAAATCCCAATGGTCCAAACAGGAGGAAGAGCAAGCTATTGGAATGGAGGACTGGCCAGTGACAGCCTACTCCATATAAGCATGCATGGCATATCTTGCCTAGAGGCGATGCGTATTCCCCCTTTATGGACTCCCCAGAACCGGCACAAGAACACAAGAATTCTATTTCCCATCTAATCACTGAGCGTAGAAGACAAATTCTTCTGGATGGTTGCTGAGAGAGAGAGAGAGAGAGAGAGAGAGAGAGAGAGAGAGATGGAAAGAGGAAAGAGAGAGACAGAGACAGAGAGAGAGGGAGGGAAGAGACAGAGAGACAGAGAGAGAGGGAGAGACAGAGAGAGTGGAAGAGGGGGAGAGGAGAGAGAGAGAGAGAGAGAGAGAGAGAGAGAGAGAGAGAGAGAGAGAGAGAGAGAGAGAGAGAGAGAGAGAGAGGGAGGGAGAGGGAGGGAGGGAGAGGGAGGGAGGGAAGAGAGAGAGAATGAGAGAGCGAGATGGAAAGAGAAGAGAGAGAAATGGAAAGAGGAGAGAGAAGAGAGAGAGAGAGAGAGAGAGAGAGAGAGAGAGAGAGAGAGAGAGAGAGAGAGAGAGAGGGAGGGAGGGAGGGAGGGAGAGGGAGGGAGGGAAGAGAGAGAGAATGAGAGAGCGAGATGGAAAGAGAAGAGAGAGAAATGGAAAGAGGAGAGAGAGAGAGAGAGAGAGAGAGAGAGAGAGAGAGAGAGAGAGAGAGAGAGAGAGAGAGAGAGGGAGGGAGGGAGGGAGAGGGAGGGAGATGGAAAGAGAAGAGAGAGAGAAATGGAAAGAGGAGAGAGAGAGAGATATGGAAAGAGAAGACAGACAGATAGAAAGAATTGGGTGTATAGATAAAGGACTTTGACCAGCCAAATCAATCTCTTTTCCTAATCAAGATACGGATTCCTTTGGATGGGAAGACAGGTAGTAGCAGTGTCAACCAATAATATAAGTGAGACTAAATTTAACTGGCAATTGATATATACTCTTGTAAATACAGGAATGGAGGTTTGAGTCAATAGTATTAGAAAGATACTCTTCCTCCCTTAGGGGTACCCTTAGGACCCCAATATAGGACCCCAATCAGTGCAAGTGGGACTTGGGATAAGGACCCTCAGAGTCTTTATAGGCTATACTATGACCTCTCATATTAATGGATCCTTTCCTAATCTCTTTCCTGAACTCCTAGACAGCTCCATCTGGATTCTCATTGTCATCTCAAACTCAACGGGACTAATATAGATTTTTATATCACTCTATCCCACTTCACCCCCCCCCCCCAATCAATCTCCCCTTTTTGGTTCCATTTCTGTTGACAGCAGCAGCATCCTTCCAACCATCCAGGTTTGCAACCTTCTTCCAACCCCAAATTCAATCAGTTACCAGTTCTGCCCATGGCATCTCCATCCCATTTCTCACTCATCACCTTTCTTGGGTCCTATTGCAGTAGGATCCTAATTAGCCTGAATTCCTTCAACTTTAATTCTCTCTAATCAAGCTATTCTCCAGGGTCACGTCTCTAAAGCACAGTTATGAGCTTGTCATCCGTCACCGCCTATTCAAAACGCTTCAGGGCTCCCTGGTGATATTTGAAAGCTCCCTAGAGTCTGGCTCCCACGTACCCTTCCTAACTTATCTCATTATTACTCCCCCTCATGCACTCTCCATTGAAGTCAAACTCTCCTGCTGGCTGTCTCTCATACATGACGCTCTATCTACTGCCTTCCACCTCTGTATGTTCTTTTGCACACATTTCTGGAATGTTCTCCCTCCTCACTCTCCCTAGCTTCCTTCCGAGCACAGTTCAGGGGTGACACAGTAGATAGAGCACCAGGTCTGGAGTCAGAAGATCTGAGTTCAAATCTGTTCTCAGATACTTGCTAATTATGTGGCCCTCAGTTTCCTCAACTGTAAAATGCGGATAATAGCTCCTCTCTCCCAGGATTATTGTGAGAATTGTAAAGAGCTTAGCATAGTACCTGACACATAGCGAGTATTACATAAATGTTAGTTATTATTAATTGTTATTATTACCTCTTACAGGAAATCTTTCCCAATTCCCTTAGTTATTTCCAGTCTTCAAAAATTACTTTGTAGTATTTTGCCCATGTTTTGAATTTATTTACAATATGGGCACAGTTTGCATCATGTCAGGAGGGTACAAGCTTCTTAAAGGCAGTGTCTATTTTTTGTTTTTTGCTTTTGTATATGTAACACCTAGCATAGTGCCCCACCACATAGTAGGTGATTAATTAGTGTTTGTGCTCTCTGCATCCCTAGCACCCAGCACATGGTAGGTGCTGCTTAAATTCTGATCATGGTTTTCCTGATAGTTATTTCTGAAGACTCCTTGGTTAAAATATTTGAACTAATGTTAGGGGTTGTACTATCTGATTTGTTATAGATGTGCCTGGTCTAAACTTTGCTCCTTTCTTGGTACTTTATTTTAAATTCAATTTTATTTTATTTCCCCCCAATTACATGTAAAAGCAGTTTGCCACATTTTTCAAAAAATATCAAGTCTTGAATTCTCTCCCCCTCCTTTCTCCCTTCACTTCCATTGACTTGGTAAGCAATCTTATATAGATCTTACATGTACAATCATGTAAAACATTTTCCCATATTCATCCTTTTATGGAAGGAAACTCAAATAGAAAAAAAAATTAAGAAAAAGTGGAAAAAAGTTTGCTTTGGTTTGGATTCAGACTCAGTTCTTTTTCTCTGGAAGGAGATGGCATTTTTTTTTGAGTTCTTTGGGCTAGTTTTGGATCACTGTATGTCTGAGAATAGTTGTTATTTATAAGTTGTGCATTGGAAAGTATTCCCGTCATTATATGATAGTCTTCTGGTTCTGCTTATTTCACTCTGCTTCAGCTCATGTAAGTCTTTCCAGTCTTTTCTGAGCTCCTCCTGCTTGTCATTTCTTAAGGAAAAAAGTATTCCATCATAATTATATAACTTACTCAGCCATTCCCCAATGGATGGGCATCTTCTCATTTTCCAAATCTTTGCCCCCTACCAAATGCTTTAAATATTTTAGAACATATAGATCCTTCTCCTTAAAAAAACAAAACAAAA
Organism: Monodelphis domestica; assembly: GCF_027887165.1. NCBI lineage: Eukaryota > Metazoa > Chordata > Mammalia > Didelphimorphia > Didelphidae > Monodelphis > Monodelphis domestica. Next base: position 714,890,580 of record NC_077227.1, on the reverse strand, counting down.
CAAAAAAACCCAACAACTCTCTTTGGGATAAAACCTAGTAGTGGTATTGCTAGGTCAAAGGGATGTGCTGTTTTATAGCATTTTGGGGCATAGGTCCAAATTGTGCTCCTGAATGACTGAATTTGTTCACAAGTCCCCCAACAGTGCATTGGGGTCCCAGCTTTTCCACATGCCCTCCACGTTCTGTCATTTTCCTTTTCTGTCATAATAGCCATTCAGATTGATGTGGGGTGGTACCTCAGAGTCATTTTAATTTGCATTTCTCTAATTAATAGTGATTTAGAGCATTTTTGCATGATTATAGGCTGTGTTAATTACTTGTCTGAGAACTGCCTATTCATATCCTTTTGACATTTATCAATTGGGAAATTACTTTTATTCTTAGATACTCAACTAATTTCTCTATATATTTGAGAAATGAGGCCTTTATTAGAGAGACGTAAAAAATTTTTGCACCATTATGATTACTGTGTATTACTCTCTACCTATTTACCCCTGTTAGTGTCTGACCCCCACCCCCCCAGATTGCCCTCTTTTCTATCAGCATTCCCCTCCTCTTATCCCCTTTCCTTCCTATTTTCCTGTAGGGTAAGAGAGATTTTTATACCCAATTGATTGGGCAGGTTCTTCTCTCATTGAGTCAATTCTGATGAGAGTAAGGTTCGTGTACTCTTCTCCCCACCTCCCCCAACTTCCTCTTTACCGTGAACACTCTTTTATATACAATAATTTACCCAATTCTATTTTTCCCTTCCCCCTCCTTCCAATGCATTCCACTTGATCAGCCTTAATTTTACTTTTTTATATTTTATTATTTATTTTTATATCATATTCTACTCACATCCTTGCTCTCTAACTGCCCTAATAATTAAAAATTGAATGAAATGAAAAATAATGCAAAAGTTGTTTGGTGTTACAAGAATCGTCTTTCCATGTAGGGATGAACATAGTTTAATCTCATTGAATGTCTTTTGATTTCTCTTTTCTGTTTAACTTTTTATGATTCTCTTGAGTTTTTTCTTTTGGGAGTCAAATTTTCCAATCAACTACAATCTTTTCAGCAGGGATGTTTGAAAGTATTCTATTTCATTGAATACATATTTTTTTTTGCTGAAGGATTATGCTCAGTTTTGCTGGGTAAGTGATTTTTGGTTGAAATCCTAGCTCCTTTGCCCTCTAGAATATCAGAATTCCAGGCCCTCTGAACTTTAATGTTGAAGCTGCTAAGTCTTGTGTTATCCTAACTGTGGCTTCATGATATTTGAATTATTTCTTTTAGACTTTTTGCAATATTTTCTCCTTGACCTAGGAGTTTGGGAATTTGACTACAATATTGCTGGGAGTTATCCTTTTGGGATCCCTTTCAGGAGTTGATCTCTGGATTCTTTCCATTTCTGTTTTGTCTGCTGATTCTAGAATATCAGGGGAGTCTTCTTTGAAAGATGATGTCTAAGTTCTTTTTTTGATTATGGCTTTTGGGTAATCCAATAATTCTTAGATTCTTTCTCCCAGATTCATTTTCCAGGGCAGTTGTTTTCCCCATGAGCTATTTCACATTTTCTTTTCTTGTTTCATTCTTTTGACTTTGATTATTTCTTGATATCTCTTGGAGTCATTAGTTTCCACTTACCCAGTTCTAATTTTTAAGAAATTATTTTCTTGAGTAAGCTTTTGTACCTCCTTTTCCATTTGGCCAATTCTACTTTGTAAAAAGTTCTTTTCCTAAGTGAATTTTTGTACCTGTTTATCCATAGGACCAATTCTGTCTTTCAAGAAGTTTTTTTGTTTTTGTTTTTCCCCAGTGCATTTTTGTGCATCTTTTTCCCTTTGATCAGTTTTGCTTTTTAAGAAGTTTTTCTCTTCTTTTTACCAATTGACTTATTCTTTTTTTTTTAAGATATTAATATCTTTAGCATTTTTTAGTGCCTCCTTTATGAAGCTGTGGACTATTTTCTAATGCTTTTTCTATGCCACTCTCATTTCTTTCCCCAATTTGTCTTCTATTTCTCTTATTTGATTTTTAAAATTCTTTTTGAAATCTGCTGTTAATTCTTTTTGGGCTTGAGAGCCATTTGTATTTTTCTTGGAGGCTTTGGATGCAGCAGTATTGACTTTGTTCTTCTGAGTTTGAATCTTCCCTATCACCAAAATATGTTTTTTGTTTTCTTTTTTTTCTCATTTGCTTTTCTTTGTTTCTTTCTAAATTAAAACTAAGAAACAAAACAAACTGTTAAAGTTGAACTCTGTAACTGTGATGAATGGGGCACTGGAACCAAACTTCAGGTTCTTTGTGTAGCTGCCTTCAGAACTGGTGCTGGGGATCTCTCTGCTTTTAGTCCTTCCAAGGTGGTACGATATAAGGAAAAGTGTGTTTAATGCTCTCCCAACCTGTCCTCTGGTCTGTGAGTGAGCCCAGGCATTCTTTTCAACCTTGGAACTGTGAACAGGGTATCTTTGCTCCCCTATGACCACAAGAGCTGGTGTGTGCTAGTGTTCCTCCTCACCCTGAGATCACTCCCAGACTGCAATCTGGTTCTGCATATGGGCAATGTGACAAGAATCTTGCACCCAGGGCCATCAAAAGAACCCTTGTAATCTCCTTCTAAGCAGTTGTCTGATCCTCCCAACCTCCCTGACCACCTGGGCTGAGACTTCTGAAAGCCTTAGCTGATGCTTCAGTTGCACCCAAGGCCTGTTGCTATAGTAAGGTCTGTCCTAGAAGGCTACACTCTACCTCTACCCCAGTGCACTAGATTTCTTGTACCAGCCTTCCAAGTTGTTTTGGGCTGAAAAATTCTTTCATTGTGTCTTTTTATGGGCTAAGCTGCTCCAGAACTCATTTTGAGGCATTATATCATAGTTTCTAAGAGGGTAATTTGGTAGAGATCAGATGGGTCCATGTACCTTCTCTGCCATCTTGGCTCCTCCCTCCTTCCCTATATTTAAAAAAAGTTATTATAAATAATAGCTGTCAACAAAATCAATAAATAAAATAAACAAAAGGCAAACTATTACACACACTCTAGTCGCTAAATTAGTGTCTGTGGTCTCTGTGACTCTAACACTCAGCACAGTGCCCCAGCACAGAGGAGGCATTCATTTATTTACTTATTTACTTACTTATTTATTTATTTATTTATTTATTTATTTATTTAATCATTCATTCATTCATTCATTTATTTATTTATTTATTTATTCATTCATTTATTTATTTGTTCATTCATTTATTTATTTATTTTTTTCATTCATTCATTTATTTATTTATTTATTTGTTCATTCATTCATTCATTTGTTTTTATTTTTAAAAATCTTTTTAAAAAATTAATTTTAGTCAATTTAGAACATTATTCCTTGGTTACAATAATCACATTATGTCCCTCCCTCCCTTCCACCCACCCTTCCCGCAGCCGATGCACAATTTCATTGGGTATTACTTGTGTCCGTGATCAGAATCTATTTCCATGTTGTTGGTGTTTGCATTAGGATGTTCATTTAGAGTCTACCACAGAGGAGATATTTAATTAGTGTTGGCTGATCTGAACGGTAGAGAGGTGAAAGTGCTATATATTTTGGTCCTAAAAAATCTGCTAGGTGTTGGTGATTGACTTATTTTGCTTTAGAGAAAGCACTTTTAGGAAGAATGAAAAAGAGTCTTCAGCCCTGTACCCAGATTCCTGAGGATGAAGACACTGGTCCATGATAGAGCAGTATCTCACAACTTCACTTACAGTAAATATCTGCAACAGGAAATGATCCTGACAGAATGTCTGTATTAGCCTTCCTGTCCATCTAGTTTTAGGTCAAGAACAAAATGCAATTTACTGTTACAAACACAGAAGCAAAACCAATTCTCAGCACTTAAGCAAAGGAAGTCTGACTGTGAGATTCTCACCCATGAGACTTCTTAATAGAGAAGTGACTTTTTATAAAGTACCAGAAAGGATTGCTGGAACTTTACTTTAAAAAAAATTATAGAAAGGGGGAAGGGAAAAAAAAGAGGTATGTATAAACACACCCACTGCTGCCCTATTTGTGATAGCAAAAAACAAACAAATTAATATGTCCAACAACCAGAGAATGGCAGAATAAATGAGGGTATAGTTATGAAAATATGGTTCAGAATATATGAAAAAACTATGAAAATAATATTTTGGAGCTGTAAAAGGAATAGGTGAGGACCCTCCAAATTAAAACCCATTCTTTGCTAAGGACTTCACAGCATGGACAGGGACAGATGAGCACAGTGGAAAACACGTTGGGAAACATGGTTCATCATTTAAAAATGAGAGAGGTCAAACAGACTATGCAAAAAAAAAAATGAAAGATATTTGGGAAATTATGAGTTGATACTGAGTGAAATCAATAGAGCTAGGACTTGCCTACATAGGTAAAAACAGTATATTAAAAACATGATCTATATCATACATCTATATCAATGTATAGGCAATAAGCATGTATATATATATATATCTATATATATATATATATATATATATATATCCACTCTATGTATATATTCACAACATTTAGAGGAACAGCGGCCAGGACTATCAATCAATCAATCAACCTACCATATACTAGGTACAGTGGGAGTGGAGTCTTGTTTTATATACTACCCTTTTCTGTTGCTTGTGAACATGTTTTGTACTGCTTTCTTAAGGGATAAGGAATCCAGTGTAAAGTGCTTGAACATCACCAGCTCAAGGGAATAACTCAGTGAGAGAGAGTGAGAGAGAGAGAGAGAGAGACAGAGACAGAGACAGAGAGAGAGAGAGGAAGAGAGAGGGAAAGAGAAAGGGGGAAGAGAGAGAGAGGGAGGGAGAGAGAGAGGGAGAGAGGAGGGAAGGAGAGAGGGAAAGAGGAGGGAGACAGGGGGGAAGAGAGAGATGGAGAGGAAGAGAGAGGGAAAGAGAAAGCAGGAAGAGAGAGAGAGGGAGGGAGAGAGGGAGAGAGGAGGGAGGGAGAGAAAAGATGGGGGGGAGAGAGGGAAAGAGGAGGGAGACAGGGGGGAAGGGAGGGGGAGAGAAGTAGAGGAAGAAAGAGGGAAAGAGAAAGGGGGAAGAGAGAGAGAGAGAGAGGAAGAGAGAGGGAAAGAGAAAGCAGGAAGAGAGAGAGAGAGAGGGAGAGAGGGAGAGAGGAGGGAGGGAGAGAAAAGATGGGGGGGAGAGAGGGAAAGAGGAGGGAGACAGGGGGAAGGGAGGGGGAGAGAAGTAGAGGAAGAGAGAGGGAAAGAGAAAGGGGGAAGAGAGAGAGAGAGAGGAAGAGAGAGGGAAAGAGAAAGCAGGAAGAGAGAGAGAGGGAGGGAGAGAGGGAGAGAGGAGGGAGGGAGAGAAAAGATGGGGGGGAGAGAGGGAAAGAGGAGGGAGACAGGGGGGAAGGGAGAGGGAGAGAAGTAGAGGAAGAGAGAGGGAAAGAGAAAGGGGGAAGAGAGAGAGAGAGAGGAAGAGAGAGGGAAAGAGAAAGCAGGAAGAGAGAGAGGGAGGGAGAGAGGGAGAGAGGAGGGAGGGAGACAAAAGATGGGAGGGAGAGAGGGAAAGAGGAGGGAGACAGGGGGGATGGGAGGGGGAGAGAAGTAGAGGAAGAGAGAGATGGAGAGGAAGAGAGAGAGAAAGAGAAAGAGAAAGAGAGAGAGAGAGAGAGAGAGAGAGAGAGAGAGAGAGAGAGAGAGAGAGAGAGAGAGAGAGAGAGAGAGAGAGAGAGAGAGAGAGAGAGAGATTGGAGGTTGGAGGGGGGAGGAGGGAGGAGGGCCGGAGGGAGAGAGAACAGTTCTCTTGGGTACTGACATTCACATTTCTCCTGGACCTGACATTTCTTCCCTTTCTTATCCTCCTTCCTGGAATGCCACAAAGCTAAAGAGAAATCCATACAGGGTAAGGAATTTTTGTCGTTGGGATAAGAGAATGCCATGGACCCAACATCAGCTGGCCATTCACTGAGCTATTTCCAGCAGCAGGGAAGCATTTCCAGGCCTTGCTCCATATATCCCTCCCCCCAGTCTCGGGGACAAGAGTAGCCACTTTCGTGACTGGCTAGGACCTGGGATGCAACCCACTGTGACAGGGAGACAGAGAGAGGCTAATTGGAGGGGGTGGGGGAGAGAACCTATGACCCTGGCCTCGTTACCAGACTAATGAAATGAGCTCACCAGGCAGAAGACCCCGTCTGGAACACAGACTGACCAGGCTGGCTGTTATCTAAAATTGACCCACAGATCTTGTTCTATAATTCGGGCAGATAAGTCACTAAACTGACTTTTTTGCATTGCTGCAACTAAGGAATGCTCGGGCTCTGTCTAGGATTTTGCTCCTCGCACTTTTCCTCCTTCTTCCACCTTTCTATTTAAGTCAACAAAAAGCTATAAACACCACCACATGCTGGGCACCGGGTTATTAGGGCAAATATTAGCAACTGTGGGGTGGGGGTGGCTCAGTGAAGCCTGTCATTTAATCAGAAAGCAAATACTACATCTGAGGGCTTGATTATTTGGTTGATTAGTGTCTAGACTCGAAGTGATGGAGAAAATGTTAAAAATACTGACTAAATCTAAAAGTGTATCTTGGGTACATTTCTACCCTGAAGGCCGGTTGTTAAATATTTAGCAGCCTACTCCTACTTAAAATTGTGTAAAAATCAGCTATTCTCTAAGTTTTCTCCTCTCTCCCCCAGGCCCTCAGGGGAGTTTAAATAGAAGCAATTCTGGGACAAGTCCTACTAATAAATCTTCTGTACCTAATGATCCGAAAACTGACATAGGAACATAAAGTAACTTTGGAGAATTTTAATTAATTTATTTAAAATGTATTTTAAAGTATTTTTTCCAAGGCCACATGTTTTTTCTCTCCTCTCTTCCTTCGCCCCTCCTGGAGCTGACAGGCGGTTCCACTGGATTTTATATGTATTGTCACTCAAAAACCTACTTCCATATTACTCTTTTTTGGTAATAATCTTTTTTATAACCCAAACTCCAGATCCTATACCCACATAAACAAGTGATAAATCATGTTTTTCTTCTGTGTTTCTACTCCCACAGTTCTTTCTCAGAAGTCCCTGGGGATTGTCCTGGATCATTGCTTTGCTTTTAGTAGCAAAGTCTACTCCACTTGATCACTCCACAGTGTTTCAGTTTCTGCATACAATGATCTGGTTCTGCTAGTTCATGGAGGTCTTCCCAGTTTTTATAGAAATCAAGCAGCTCTCCTTCCTTACAGCATAGTATTCCATCACCAACATACACCACAACTTGTTCAGCCAATCCCCAATAGAGGGACACCCCCTCATTTTCTAATTCTTTGCCATCACAAAGAGTGCAGCTATGAATAGTTTCATATAAAACATTTTTGGGGGGGCAGCTGGGTAGCTCAGTGGATTGAGAGCCAGACTTAGAGATGGGAGGTCCTAGGTTCAAATCTGGCCTCAGACACTTCCCAGCTGTGTGACCCTGGGCAAGTCACTTGACCCCCATTGCCTAGCCCTTACCACTCTTCTGCCTTGGAGTCAATACACAGTATTGACTCCAAGATGGAAGGTAAGGGTTTAAAAAAAAACCAAACATTTTTTAAATCTCTGGGGTACAAACCTAGTAATGGTATTGCTGGATCAAAGGGCATGCATTCTTTTAAAGTCCTTTGGGCATAATTTGGGTTATTTAAATTTAGAGTGTTAAGCCTTAAGCTCAATTTCTATTGGCTTATTGAAGACACTTTCAGGACATGTCCAATTACAGATAGGACAATGGGAATGGAGTGCATCCTATTTCATTCTATGTAGTTTTTTCTTTCTTTTGCTAGGTCTTCATAGTTTCAAAGGTTTTTTTTTTTTTTTAAATTTTATGGAGTTTAGAGTATGTGTATTGGGTATGGCCACATCTATGAAAACTGTTGATTCAAAATATTAATTGAAATAATTAAAAATGAAAAATTAACAATAATTAATTACCATGTCTGGACAATAGTTTTTATCCATGTCAGTCCTGATTTATGGGTGGCAGCTAGATGGGTGGGTGGATAAAATGCTGGGCTTGGAATCAAGAAGACTTGGGTTCAAATTCAGCCTTGGACACTTCTTAGTTGGGTGACCCTGGGCAAGTCACTTCATGCTGTTTGTCCATTTCCTCATCTATAAAATGAGCTGGAGAAGGAAATGGCAAACTGCTTTAGTATCTTTGCCAAGCAAACCCCAAATGGGGTCATGAGGAGACAGACGGGGCTGAACAACCACCGCTGTCGTTTATGTAATTCTAAAGGATATTTTGGATCTTGTATTTACAATATAAAATTTTTCATTTATCAGGTTATAGAAGATAGTGAGTTTATGACACAAACTGTTGAGCATCCAGTTGTAGCCTGCTGCTAATTTTCTGCAATCTTCCATGTGTCACACAATCTCCAGTTTCCTAGCACGATCTACACTGGTCAATAAGTCTGGCCGCCTTAAGAATATTTCTGTAGCTTTTTGTGGCAATGGTCTGATCCTGCTTCTCTGGTTTGCATGTTGGGCACCCCATTAGGAAGTGGACATCCAGAGGGCAGAGATGGCATTGCTGTCCTCCTTTGTATTCCCAGAACTCAGTCGTGCCTGGCACTTGGTAAACATCTTGCTTAACAAATGTTTCCTAACTGCTGGAGTCCACAACATTCTCAGGATAACATGAAGGGAATCTTGAGGACTGGCCAGAGGGGACGACCAGAGACCAAGGCTGAGGAACCAGGAAAGCAATTGGGGACGGTCCCATGACATGAAGGAAGACCCATGCCTGCAGAGGCATCTGAGGTGGCCTGTGGAGTCGGGTCGACTTGGCTCTAAGCCCACCATTCTATGTGCTCTCTCTCTGATGCATCTCCCCATTCAGTCATCAGCCAGGCATTGGAGGCTCTTCATAATCAGGTTCTTACCCTATTTTTCCAGTCATTTCATCACAGATCCTCTTCCTGGATGGTTTTCACCAAAGCAGCCTGCTTGGTGCTGCCCAAACTTGACATTCTCTTCCTTGATGCCTTTGCAAGGCACATCTGTGGGCCTTGTGGAACCTGCACACATCATTGTGGTTCTCTTCAAGACTCAGCGTGGGCACCTCTTCTCAGGAAGCCCTCAATTCATCCTAGTTTTGAGTGGTCTTGGCCTCCTTGATTTATACCATTTCAAGTTCTCTGTTCCAGGACAGTGAAAGGATCTTTTGTTGTTAGCTTCACTTGTTCTCTTTTTAATAAAAAACGAAAACAAAACCTCACCTTCCAACTTGGAATCAATATTGTGTATTGCTTCCAAGACAGAAAAGTGATAAAGGCTAGGCAATGGGGGTTAAAGGACTAGTCCAGGGTCACATAGCTAGGAAGTGCCTAAGGTCACATTTGAACCCAGGACTTCCCATTTCTAGGCCTGGCTCTCTAAGCACTGAGCCATCTAGTAGTTCTCTTGGCAAAAATTACTCTGAACTTTAAATACTCTTACAAATTGGACTTCTGTGTGCTCCTTTTAAGACATCTCTGCCCATCTCTCTTCCCCGTTGCCAGGGAAATAAAATAGATTTCACCATTCCCAGGTGTGGTCTATTAGCAGGTTGGTTGCAAAATTATCTATAGCCCTAATTCAACTCCAGGAACACATTGGCTTACTGTGGGGGAAATTGCTGACTGAAACAGTCTTCACACAAAAATGGCATGACAGAAGGAATGAACACATGGTGGTCAGCTGCCTCTAGGCTCTATGCTGGGTTCATAAGTCTAAGGCCAGAGCTGAAATGTCCCATGATGCCTGATAGAACCCTTCCATTCTTCCCAATCCAAGGGCTCACTATCAGGATTCTTAGGGCATTCCTTGGGAAATTTCTGGAATTCCTAGCGTTCTTCAGGGAAGCTCACAGTCAGTAAGTGGAAAAATACACCAGTAAAATGGACGCTGCCAGTAAAAGCTTTTAATAACATTACACACTTAAAAAAAACACTTTCATTTTAGACACTGCTGAAGTCCAATGTGTCAAGAATAACTCTCACTAGTTTAGAGAGAAAACTTCATGTGGAGACTGAACTCAGTCGAGAATGCACACACCAACACACACCCACAAGACAAGGGGAGAGAGCCTACTGTAAATTCTTTATTTTTACATATACACAGAGGACACAAGAAAGTACAACGAAACAAAGGTTTCTTAGGTCACATAATCTTGTTTTTCCAAGCAAGTATGGACTTCGGCACAAAGCAAGCCCAAAATACTCTTGATCCCTCTTAGCTCCAAGATTTAGATGGGAAATAACTGAAACTAAAAATATTGTGCCAGATGCCACCCAAAAAGATACTGTATAGACTCCAGGGTGATCTTCATGAGAAAGAGGTTCTTAATCTATTTTCTAATTAAACAACCCTTCGATGAACGGGGCAGACTAAGGTATTAGAAGGTTGAAAGGCAGGAAGAGATGTTGGTAACTAAGGTGGATTTTCATAGCCAGATCCAGCAGTCACTACAAGTCTTCACACCAGTGGAAATAGTACCAATATTTCTGGCAAGAAAGTTGATAATGATTTTGTTCAGGTTGCTGACAAAATCTTTTGAGGGGATGCTCACGTTTCCTTAGTTCCTTGTTTTCCGTAATACTTGCCAGCAAAAAGCCTGCATTCACTGTAGTAAAGAGAGTAAGCAAGGACTGGCAAAATATCGTCACCCACCCCGTCACTTCCTCCTCTTGTCCTTGGGGGGATCCTGAGTGAGAAACTCATCACTGGCTGATGTAACCATAATGTACCTGAGCTGTTGGTGACTAAGTCTGGGATTACCAGGCCACAGGATCCAACCTTACTCCTGGTCCACAATTAGGGCTTCTCTGAAGACAGAGTCTGTTCCCAGTGCCTGCCTTCATCACTTCTGCTGAAAGACCCAAGCGAGTGGGTGTTAACTCCAGTTTTGTGCTGCCATCTGGGCCCCAGGTCCAAAATTAGGCAACACTTCCCAATAATCAAAATAGAGCAAACTAACGTTCTTTGGCTGATAAAAGGGGCTCTTCTCTTTCTCACAGGTTGGGAAGCTGATTAAAAACTATCTCCGAGGAGGGAAGGGGACTAATTTGAAGGGTGAGTGGGTCATTTAATTTAGTGACCACTGTAAACTACCAAAAGCCGAAACAAGTCTTGGGACACTTGGGCAAGACTACAGCCACTCCTAGCTAATGGAGTGACCACTGATGGATATTCAGGAATTTGGGAGCTTCACTGTTTTAGCTTTACTCCAATTACTTTAAGTCTCTAACCTCTGAGAATATGGAATAATATTGGCATTCCACACCACAGGCTTGCACCCAGATGCTTTTCTGATTGGTTCACTGGTTATCAGTTTAGGCTACAGGAATCATCCATTAAAGGGACAGACAAATCAAAACCGAATGACTGGAGGAAAAAAAGGTGGCCCACGCTGGAAATGGAATGAGCCTTTGTGGTATGGTGACATTGATCAAGAGTTTGCCACCCATAACCAGTCTTCCCTAGGGGCTGTCATTCTACTGGAGAAACAAGCTTGTGTATGGGGATGGGGAGGGCTTAGGGAGTATGTGTGTTAGGATCTAGCTTTAGTTTGGGATGAAGGACATTATCGAATTTCCATGCTCCACAGTATTCCAAGCAGCAGCATAGTGCTCCAACCCCAGGTATATAGATAAATAACAGCAATATAGTATTGGGATTTTTCTGATAACCACTAGCTTGAAGAGACCTTCTGCCCACCTGTGGTATATTTCCTGTTTTTTATCAGTTAAAGTTCCCCTTCCTTTGCAATCCTAGATAGTTTGCTATTTCTTTCTAGGCTCTTATTCATGGAGAGAAAAGAATTAGCCTTGACATAATTTCTACTATTTTTCCAACATTTTTTCAAGGAAGAGGAAGGAAGATTAAGCCTTCAGGTGCTAAGACAAATTTATCCTGAGATCCCAAGAAATCTGGGGAATTAAGATTTCCCCTCTTCCCCTCAACTGACATGTCACTCAGGCCTAGACAGCTTTCTCAAGGGACTCTACACAGAGCCAGCTAGAGGAGGGAAGCCACAGAGCAGATGTTCTCTTTCTCACAGGATCCCCGTCATCAAGTTACTTAGTCAATAATAATCCCAATTTCTTTCTTTTCCCTAGAATTCTCTTGTGGCTGATCAGAGAAACAATCCTCTGTGCCAGTTAGAATGGAACCATCAAACAGGACTTCTGTAATGCAGTTCATATGAACCCCAGGGAGGATGAGAAAAATTCCAAGATAATCTTGTACTCTGCGGCCCTCCAGATCCAGCCAATTGAGAGGGGACCAAAGAGTGAAAACAAATGATGCCTCACAGAGGAAAAGTACATGAAAGGCCTCCTGGCCACTTCCTTCGCTGGCCGAAGCTCAGCTTTTAAAGTCCAAATACTCTAGTCAAAAAGAGCCTGCGACCAACCATGGAACTGCCAAAGGAAGTCCACAGTGCACTGGATGTCTGACCTCATCATTCCCATTTATGAATCTTGACAGCCTTCTCTGTCAAGGTAGCCAGGTAGCTATTCTGGTTGAATTCGAAGGGGCAGATAGCCAGCACAGGCTGGTCTGCCTGGAGCTTCTGGAGGAGACTGCCACTTCCTGCATCCCAGATCTGCAAGAAGAAGAGGCACAGGTGAGGTGGCCAGTCACCAAGCCTGGGCACAGGGAGATATGGACCCCTGCCCAGGGAAGGCACTAACTTTCCTTCCCCACCATCTCATCTCTAAATGGCAAGGTTGGGCTCCTGAAGGGTGTCTGAGGGTCACCTGCCTAGTGGGATCAGGGTGTAGAAGGGAGAGACAGACAGGAAGGTGGGTCACTGAGTAAGGGCCAGCTATGTACCAGGTAAGCACTGGGCACACAAATGTAGGCCAAAAAGGCAGCCCCCTATTCTCTGGGAGAAGACAACCATCAAAGGGAGGAAGTCCAGAATGTGAGGAGCATGGCTGAGCGTCTCAGGAAATGAAAAAGAGGGGGCAGGCAATAACACCATAAGAAAGCGGAGGGTTTCTGCAACATGCTGCTACCATCTTAGTGGTATCCGGGACACCGTCCCTCTGCCATTTACCAGGGTTGCTCTAGAGGCCCCAGGGATTTTGCTATAACAAATCTTTTTTTCCAGTAGTGTCATGAAGAAGTTAGAGTAGGTCAGTCAGAAAAACTAGTTAAGACACGAGCCCTGAAAAGGGAAACGCGACTCCCAGGCCTTACTTGCTATCTAAAGCCTCGTGTTTTGAGGGGAAGCTGAAAGGTGAATGGAAAGACCAAGGGCTAAAAACTCATCTTGCCCTGTGAGTTCAGTGGCACCTGAGCCAGGCCGAGACACAAACTCTTCTTAGACTGAGCATGTCAACATAGGTGATCTTTGGCCAGCTGAGGTGTGCCCTGCATTTGGAGAAGCTGGGCACCATGGCAAGACCTCATTAAAAGCAAACAAAACCTAATGTGTAGATAAAACACAGCAGCTAAGTTTGTGGTTTGTGTTTACAAATGTCTATATAGGAAAAGCTTCTGAATATTACCTGGTTTTACAGTTATAAAACCAGTCCCTTCCTCCTTTTATTGTGGGTGGGGTAGACTATAGGAGGCGAGGAGAAACACAGAAAATGTGTTCCCAGAGCACCTCAGTGGGTGGAAAGGAAGCAGATTTGCAGAAGACAAATTTCCAATATTATTTCTTTGAAGACAAACTCAAATTTTCCCTAAAATTGTACTTGAATGCCCCACACATTGTAGTGTGGAGGTAACTGACTCCTCAGGGTGTGCCACACCCTTTGGTGAAGGAATAAATTCTGGAGGGAAAAGGCACTGGAAATATGTGGGCCTGGAGAGGGTCGTCACTAGGGGATGCACATCCCCTACTCCTGAAACCATCTAGTAAGGCACAGTGGGGTTGTGTTCTGCCTTGGTAGAAGGACCCAGTGCTAAAACCATGATTCTCTGGAGTACTGAAGTATGAAGTGGAGAAGGGATCTCAGATGAATCTAACAGCTCCTCCAGGAACTCCAGGGCTTCATCAAGCATTGCCTTGGCTGCTGTCTACCCTGAAACTTCTATACAATTCAAACACATACCTGAAGACACATGAAGCCAAAGGCTCCTCCCCCTCTCCCCCACAATGCTTTTCTAGTTAAAAGGAAGAGCTTCAGGATTAAGAATGAACCTTCATTCACCAAGGAATAACAAGAAATAGAAGGTTGTAATTTTTGTTGAGTTTTGAAGCTCAACTTCAGAAATGGTGGTTCCTGGCCTGGAGTTCAAACCTGAAGCTGGTGCTCTCATTTTTTAACCACTCACCATGGCAGAATTTGAAGATTCATCACTAGCACACACCAGGATGCTACCATTCTCCTCTGGGCTCTGGAATATAGCATTTTTGGTCAGGAGTTTGCAAGTGGTTCCAGCGAGGAATGTCTGAATGGGTCGACATGAATAGACTGGCTCAGTAGCTTCGTTCAAACTGCAGGTCAGTTCCAGCAACACACTGTGCACGGATGCCTGGTTTTTATCTAGGGGATGAAGAGAGAGCACATTGCAACTTGGAGGAATCTCAGAGAACATAGCCCCTGTACACTCTGGAGTGAGAGGGGAAGACGTAGCTGACCCAGTGACACCACCCGGGAACAAAAGAAGACCTAACAGCACAGTCCAAAATGAACTGGTAAACCCCAGATTGGGATGAAACATCACTGGTCTCCAGTCCTCGGCAGGACTTGGCCAGAAGGGAAGCAGCACCTTTTCTACAAATAGCCCTATTTTCTTATGGGCATTTGTCCCTCTGAAAGGCTCCAGATGCAAGGGTTACCTTTAATCTAAAGGGAAGTTATTTCAGAAGAGAAATAGCAAAGTCAGGTTTTACTGAAAGAGAAACAAAATTTACATGCTCTCGCTTCTGATCCTTCTCACAGAAAATCTTTCAAATGCTCTAGGGAAGGCATCTTTGCTAAATAGTCTGCAATGGCTAGAAATCTCTTAGATGCAGCAAGCCCTAGCACAAGGGACAACTTAACAAGGCAAGAAGTTGCCATGGTTCTGAAATTTTTCCATTTGTAATATATCATACCCACTCACAATTAGCAGTGGCTTAGGGATTTAAAAAGACTGTCTCACTAACAAGCTGTTATATGCAATAATAAGTCGGCATATTTACAGAGCTATCTTTCAGGTCAGAAGGATATTGTTCAATCAAGTCATAAGCAGCTCTCTGGGGCCCTGCCCTGTCACCCCATTTTATGAAATAACTGCTTAGAAGCAGGACTGGCTTAAAAAGAAGTTGCCTTTCTTTCAAAGTACCCAATTTATTTCTAAAGAATACTTTTTTTTAATTGATAGAATCTGGCCAAATTCACACTTATGAACAGGGGAAAAGGATATTTGTCTTTATGCAATGGGTTTTTGCTTCCCTGTTTTACCTGACACAGCAGAAGAACAAAGGAAGTCTCAAAGCTTCCTTGATATACCCATAACACCCTTTTAAAGTGTCATTTACATTATTAGCATCTCCCCCCATCATTTTCTTAAGAGTAGACAATCAACAGAACGGTAAGCCTAGCCCTGATCATAGCTCCCACTGACTGCCACCACTTACTGGGCCGGTAGGTGACAAGGCAATGCCCGCTATGGGTCTCTGCCTGAAGGTCAGTGCAGCCTCCGGACTCCAGAGGAAGGCAGTGAGGGTCAAAGCAGTTACTGCTACTCTGTCTCCAAAAGCAGGCACCTTCTAAGCTTCCGGCCAATATCCCGCCAGCAGGAAATGCCGCTGAAGCCATCTGGGGTAAGTAGGAGAGTGAAACCAAAGGACACCTGAAAAGAAGAACAAACAATGGTCACTGCTCTGACTGCCTGCCCTCAAAAGCCATTGTCTGGAAGGGCCATGAAAATAGAGAAGGCTTCACACATAGATGCCACAGAAGTAAATACATGACAAAAAAGGCTCCCTAAAAAAGGGACTTAACCTTTTTTTTTGGTGTGTGTGGGATGGATCCTTTCTCAAAACAATATTTTTAAATCATTGAAGGAAATGAGGATACATTTCAATTAGAGATCAATATAAAGAAAGATGTATTTTTTCCCTTTCAAGTTCCCAGATGCTCTGACATTTGTCCAAGGACCCCTCCTTCCATGCATGTGGATCTCAGATTAAGGACCAAACTAGAAGACATTTCTCTTTTCATTTTTATAATAAACCTACTAACTCACAGATCTGATAAAGGAACACCTAAATAGGCAATAAAATCTTACATAAAAAAATCTTTGGCAGATAAAATAGAAACGAACAAATCAGAATTGTATTTGCTCTGTCTCTTTCACAACTTCAGTGCCATCTTTGATCTTACCTCTCAGTCCAATTGGCTGCCAATCTTATTGATTTTACTCCCATAAAGTAACCTCTTCTCTTCTCCCTGATTACACAGTCATCCCTTGAGTTCAGGTCTACTCATCTGTCATCTGGACTATGGCAATATCCTCCTCACGGGTCTCCTTGCCTGTCTGTGGTCTCTCCTCTCTACTATCCATCCTCCACAGACCTGCCAAAGTGATTTTGCTAAAGCAAAGACCTGATCTTTCCTGCTCAAAAACTCCAATGGCTCCCCGCTTGACTCTTAAGACAAAAGTGTTCCTTCCCAGTGTGGCTTTACACAATTATTCCAGGCAGGGTCACTGCACATTTCCTTACCCCCTACAGGACACCAAATTGGTCAAATGTGATGCTTCCTCCATCTCCTATCTCTATACCTGAACTCACTATAGAATCACCTCCAGGTGCAGCTAAAGGATATCATCTACAAGAAGGATCCCCCCTAGGTGTGACAATCCTCTCCTTTGACCTGTCTATCTATCTGAAATTGGACTTCTTTTGGTTAAAGATGGATGCCTTGCTTGGATGGTACATTATGCCTCTATCCCCTTCTAACCTTTTGGTGTCCCTTTGTTTTTGTGACACTTTTTAGAATTATTTAATGATTTAGGAAATCCTCAGAGTGGTCTCACATATCATTAGCAGAAAGATAATTTAAGGAAATCTGAATTCTTTTAAACTTGACTTTCTCAAAGACCAAGAGTCAAAATATTTCCCAACTGTCCATCTCTTGCACCAAAACAAAATACTGAATTTTGTAAGGTAGAAAATTCTGAATTCATGGCCTATTGATTCTTAATATTGAAATGTCAAACATGTAATTAGTATTGGTATTAATACTGTAGAGGTTTTAATTCCAATTTTCACCAATTATTTCTTGTTTTCCTTTAGAAGTCTATTGTAATCATAATTAATGTTGTATGGTAATTTCTTGGAAAAAAGGACAGTTTTCCTCCTTATTATGTTAAATGTTTAACTATTTAGGGATCAAGGTGTTTAGGTATTTTAAAATTTGAATGTTTCCTTTATATAGGTATGTGGCTTTGTAGATATATGCGGTTGCTTGTTTTTGCTAATGCTGGAAAATGTTCCTGAATGATTTCTTAGAATATCCTCATCAGGTTATTTTGTCTGTCGACATTTTTGCAATAATTGGTAATCCAAGACTCTTACCGCCAAAGCTGCCATTTGATTCTAATATAAGGGGAAGGTCTACATCTATGAATTTGTTGGTACAGAGACTGGCCAGATGAAATCACCCATCAAAATAGATCCAAGACCTTCTCTCAAATGATAGGACTATGCTGCCGCAAGAAGGGAAAGGCTAAATGACTTGTCTGAGACTCCAGAGCCTTACATTGTGGGACTGGACTTGAACCTAGGTCTTCCTGGGTTCCCAATCCTGTTCTTTATCCACTATCATGGCTTTCACTCAAATCTGTAGGTTAGTTTAATTCTTTGGACGATTGAGCTTAGATTTCCTCTAGGACATTAGTATTGGCAGAAATTCCTTTTTCCTCCTACAGTGAGTGTATTTTGGGTAACATGGTTTTTGTGAGATATTCTCCATTTTCTTTACTATTTCTTCCCATTGTTTCTTTTTTTTTCTCCCTTTAAAACCCTTACTGTCTACCTTAGAATCAATACTGGGTATTGGTTCTTAGACAGAAGAGCAGTAAGGGCTAGGCAATGGGGGTTAAGTGACTTACCTAGGGTCACACAGCTGGGAAGTGTCTGAGGTCAAATTTGAACCCAGTACATCCTGTCTCTAGGCCTTTCAATCCACTGAACTACCAAGCTGCCCCCCTTCCCATTGTTTCTGGGGGGATGGGGGTGGGGGGAGGGAGAAGCAACTTTTAATTCAAGATTCATTTCTTTCCAGAGATTTACTCTCTATTCAAGTTCTTGTGGTTGATCTTGTTAATTTGCTTCACTTCTTCAAGTTCCATTATAGAAAAGGTAGTTTCTAATCTCTTTTTGTCCCACAGAACACCCCAGAAGCAAGTTTTTAAATGTACCAAACAAAATACAGAGGATGACAAAGGAAACCAATTATAAGGAAAGACAGGTATCCAAACATCTTTAATGTAAGCTCCTGGTTTCCTGTGAGAAGCCTGGAGAGAAAATCCAGAGACTTTTGGAAAGAAAGCTTGGTGGAGCTGCTGTAAGGATTCCATCAGCAGCAGGGGATGGAGGAGGGAGGGGAGAGGGAGGGAGAGAGAGAAGAGAGAGAAGAGAGAGAAGAGAGAGAAGAGAGAGAAGAGAGAGAGAGAGAGAGAGAGAGAGAGAGAGCGAGCGAGCCCTGAGAGAATCAGTTGGCTCTCTTGATAAGGAAGGCCCATTCTTTAACTGGATCCTGATCCCAGAAACCTTTCTCTCCCTGAAACCTGATCCCAATCCTCCCAGATCAACAAGTGGGCAAAGACCTGAAGAAGGAAGTAGTCCACAAGACCACTTAATCTTTCTTTTCCTTGAACTTCAGACACCTGCTGTTCTATGCCAAAAAGCCAGGGTTCATTGCTCTGAACCCCTCAGGGGCTTAGGCCACCAAACCTGAGTTGCCTAACTTTGGGGGAAGGGTTTATCTAGATGGGGATACTTTCCTCCCTCTTTCCTTTTAACCCCAATCCACCATCCATTTCAACCTTGTCCTTCATTTTGTTTCATAGAATAAACCTGTTATCAAAATCTTTATTTTGTAAACCTTAAAATTTCTTAGACTTATGAATGTTGGAAATTTCCCCATTGGGAAATCTCATACTGGAAAAAATTTCCTACTGATAGTAAGAACTCTATTGGAATGTGAACCCCCTTGGCATGGGAGGATCCTTTTCCTCCCTACCTAAGACTACTTTAGGACAGAAACCTTTTGCTAAACAATGGAAAGGGCTTTGACCTATGCTTAAGCATAGAACAGGAAGTTCTTTGAGTCATGATTGATTTTAGAATTGATACAATAGAGATACTTGGAATGACAGAACCAGGTCTTGAAACTACAATCTCCACCCTACTCAGAGTAAAAGGATTTAGGAAGGGCTGCAGCAAGGATAAAGATTTAATTATTTGAGAATATGACCTTCAACAGACATGTGCAAAGGGGCAGACCTCTGGGCGGTCCTGGGTTAAGCTAGAGCTGCCATTGGCACAGGGAAGACATGGACAGTGATTGGTAGATGTGAGAACTGAGGGGAGGGAACTTAGATGGTTTCCTTAAAGATAGCGGGGTCTGAGGACTGGGGGGTTTGAGAGGTTTTGCTCTGAGAAGGCTTGCTCTGAAGGAGGCTGGAGGTGGAGGCCGCTGAGACTGTTTCTCCATTTTGGTCACGTGAGTGATAGGGACTGATCTCTTTTCTTTGCCTCAGCTATCTAAGGGCTTGGGCCTTTTGGCCCAGCCAAAACAGAGGGGGTATTTAAGCCCTATTCCCCCCCCCCCTCCCCATACCTTTCTTCCTCCTGTTTGTAATTAAAAACTCCATAAAAGGTTGACTGCTGACTTGAGTTTTCATTTAGGAATTACATAGCTGAA
The DNA here is from genome assembly GCF_027887165.1 of Monodelphis domestica. NCBI lineage: Eukaryota > Metazoa > Chordata > Mammalia > Didelphimorphia > Didelphidae > Monodelphis > Monodelphis domestica. The sequence goes on along the minus strand of NC_077227.1, from coordinate 714,870,712 downwards.
TTCCTTGGCGACCTTAAATTAACATATATCAGACTTTTAAAGTGATTTCCTTGTCACAATCTGACTTAAGTCTCAGTGAAGGCCAGTCACAGCTAAGGGGGAAGAGAAGTGACCCCTCTCTCTCCCTATAAGGAAGAAGTTTATCATTTAGCAAGAGCCTAGCAATAGAGAGAGAAAAGGCAGACACAGTGAGGGGCCATAACCAGAGAGGATGGGGGTGGGGGGAAAGAGAACAGATTCATCTTCCTTCTCTCTCTTGAATTAACTATAACATCATCTCCTCCTCCTTGAGGGAAGGAAGACTCCATTCTCTCCCTCTCTTCTCTCTCAACACAACCCCATTATTAAACTGCATCAGACTCCTGGGGTAGCCTTTTGGGTCCCTTTTTGATCTGTATTACTTTTGGTACTTTCCCTTTTTTGGCTGCTTGGGTCCAGGGTTTTTGGCGGTCTATCGGCCCTTTCCTTCATGTTTGCTTTTAGTCTCTCTTGGTTGGCTTTGGTCTCCATTTTAAGCTGTTTTCCTTTGCTGATTTTTCGATCTGTCTGTTTTTGAGAGGCATGTGAAAAGCCTGGCTGGCTCCCTTTGAACAACCCCTTGCTCTATCATCTTGCTAGGAGAACCCAATCCATTTATGTCAAATAACAGTCAATATGATCAAAGTCATGGAAAATAAAAGGATTTGGATGACTGTTTGAAGTGCTGAGCCAACATTATTTCCTCCCCATCCCAAAGTCAGAGTAGGCAGTGCAATGTGTCAGCGAACAGAGATGTGGTTTGAGAGGACCTAGGCATGTTACCTGACCTCTGCGGCCCTCAGTTTGTTCATCTGTAAAATGAGAACATTTATAAGATAACTGTAAGAGGTTGATAACTTTGAGTCTATCTTAGATAAAGATCAGAGAGCCCTCCTCAGAGGTCTAATTCTCATGGTCTGTCTGAGAATGGGTCCGAGTGCCTTTGCCTCTGCCTTCTTTTAATTTCCCACAACCAGATTACTGATCATTCCATGAACCCCAGATGATTCCTAGAACCATTATCTTGCCCCAAACATTATCCTACCAGCTGCACTATCTACATTCTTGTTATACTTTCCCATGGACCTTTCTCATGGGCGATTCATGTGGTTTTTTACCTTTAAAAGATCTACCAGTTTGCAATAAACCTGAACCTATTGCCACCAGCAGGGGTCCCTTCTGAATCCCACACTGTGACTGTGATTCTTATCTTTTCCCTCGCCCTATCTTCAGGTGAGGCCCTTCTTACTTCTACCTTTGTATTTCCTCTTATTATTTTCTCCATTCTATGGTCTTTATGTCATACCAACTTGACAGAGCCACTTGCTGGAGAGCCCTAGGATGACCTATATTTACAGTCCTAATTAGGGAACTGGCTATTTCACAGACCCTTTGAGGACAGATCCCACTGTGAGAAGTACTTCCATGGAGCATGCAACATTTCCCCAGTCACTAATGGATGAATAATTATCAAACATGATGGCAGTGCTATGGCTAGTCTTTGGCTACAGTCCCATTCTAAAATGACACATCTTCTAGACCAGATGACAGGATACATGCACTATTGCCCTCTGAGTCACCTCCCTGCTAAGCGTTCTTCTCTCTTGACCATCTTTAAATGACCCTCTTAGCATCCTACCAATCCTGCTAGATATCCCCCCAAATTTCTTCTCTTTCTCAGTATGGTTACTAGATGTTGCTATCTATAATAATCAGTATCCACTTTTCCTTTTTTACTCTCTTCTTAGGTGGTGCCATAGTACATAGAGGGCTGGCCCTAGAATTAGGGCCAAATCTGTCCACTGATACTTCCTGTGTGACTTTGGTCAAGTCATTTAAATTCTTTACCTCAGTATCTTTAACTACAAAATAGGGATAATAAGAGTAACTATCTATCTCATGGGGTAGCTGTTATTGAAGATCGAATGAGAAAATATTTGTAAAAGGGACCTGGCCCATCACAGCAAAGGCTGTTAAATGCTAATTCCCTTCCCTTCTTAAACCTCTGGGACCTGGCTTCCTTATTCCACTGAAGCTGTTTTCTCTAGTTATCCAGTCTAATGGCCTTCTCTTGAACGGCAATCCTTCTTGGCCTTTCCAAAGCCTTTGACACTGAAGATGATTCCAAATAACAAGTTCTAGAAAATATGAGCTAGGGTCACTGAGCTATTATTATAAGTCTACGTATGGTCGCTTTTAAGATAAATTTGGGCAAATATGATTAAAAAAAAAAAGCCCCCGTTTTCTGTTCACTCACTTTCACAGAAGGAGCCTAAAGAGATCTTTAAGTAGATACTTCTTGATTGAAACAAATTCTGATCAGACCAGTTTTGCTGTGAAGCTGCTAAGATAAAAGTTATTATTTTACAGTTTCCAAAGAAAACTCCACCATAATAATGAATTTGATCCCCCTGCTTAGATGTTCTGAGGGTATGTGAATAGCAGTCACTTTTAAGGGGAAGACACATTTGGAAAATCTGGACAAGGATTTCTACTCTTAGGTTTCTCAAAAGCATCCCCTCCGCCCCAGGCCCATGTGAGAAAACACCAGAGGCAAAGAAGACATGGCCAAGGGTTCTCCCTCCTTGTTTCTGTTCTCTTCCCGCCCACATGGCTGTGGCTTCTTGCGCTGATTCATCATCCACGCTGCAGCATTCACAAATTGTGGGTGTACCTCGGGGCCCTTGGCTGTCTACAGGTTCCCCATGCTGGTTCCAAGACTGTCTCTAGGCAGATGCCATTTCAGAGCCACAGACCCACCCCTGGGTCTCTTAAGCTGCCCCATAGACGCTTAGTCATACATTGCAAGAGTGCATGTTCCAAGGACACAGAAAACTCATACCTTAGACTGGTGATGGCGAGCCTTTTAGAGACCATGTGTTATGCCGCCTTACCCCTGAAAGGGAAGGGAGGGAGGAGGCACTCCTATTGGGCTGCTGGGCAGAGGGGTGGGTCATGTGAGAAATGTTCTCAGGCATAGTGGAAAGGGGGAGGGAAAAGCTCATCTGAGTCCCTCTGCCTTTCTAGTAATGAACTCTGGTGGGTACAGAGTGTGCCTTCTCTGGCACATGTGCCATGGGTTCACCACCACAGCCTTAGACAGAGCCACCTGAAAATTCAGATTGACCATCCTAACCCCCCTTCTCATCTATCCCACAATCCTCTGCACTCACATGCCACCGCCCCAATCTAGGCCAGGCCAGGAACCAAAGACTCTTCTGGGCTTTAAGTCAAGACCACACCCCTCCCCACTAAAGGAGCAGGGATCCCCTCCAGCCCCATCTCCCCCATCATGACCATACACCCCTGTCCCCAGGTCTTTTACTGGCCCTCTCCCTCTTTTAGCATTTGGCGAGTGCTCGGAGCATTCCTGGTGTGAAGCAGGAAGCACCTTCTTGGGTCAATCTAGGATGTAAACTTGATGCTTATCAGAGCATTTCTGAAAGCTGCCCTCATAGGGCAGCAAGATTTGAGGTCAAATCTGGCCTCAGGTACATAAGCAGCTGTGCACTTCTGGGTAAGTCTCTTAACTTCTCTGTGTCTCATTTTCTTCATCTTAAGGTTATGGTGAGGATAGAGTATGATAACAATGGTACAGTGCTGAGCATGATGTCTGGCACACAGTAAGTGCTATATAAATGTTAGTTATTATTAATATTGATATTTTATTGAGTAGTGATAAATATAAAAGCAATAACATGAAAGCAAAACACAAGAAGGAAAATACAGTGCTCTTACCTGGATTTCTGGGGGGTTAACTCCTGGACATGGGAGCTCGTGTCTCTCAAGTCATACACCAGAATGGAGCCATTGACTAGTCCAGCGTAGATATAATTTTCATCATCAAGGCACCAGCAGCAGCTCCAGACTGCACGTCCAGTGTGGTATGTCTGGACCACTGTATTAGTCTCCAGGCTTTAGGGAAGAGGGAAAAGGGATGAATGAAGACAAAATTTTAAAATGAACTCTGCACGAAGAACACTGGATAGATGGCAAAGAAGATTGTCAATCATCAATGATCCTCATTAAGCCCACTCTGACAAACTAGATTCCTCATTTTCTCTTGGGAGACCCTCTCTCAGCCATGGGAGGCATCTTTTGTTTTAAAAAAAATTAATTGGGTTTTTTTATTAGTACAGATTTTCCTTCTTAGCTCCTTTATGGGGATTAAAGGGCAAGATGAAGAGAATGAGGAATTTTAAGACTCCAACAGTATATGTTGAACTCAGTTGTAGCCGAGGCTCAAGGAAAATAGACAAGGCCCTACTCCCACCCCATTCTCTGCTATCTTGCAGGGCAAAGCTCATCTTCCTTCCCGGAAACCCTTACCTCGTTAGCTTGACTGTATTATCTAGTGCAGCTGACAAGAGCCAGCTATTCTGCCTGCTGCTGAATGCCAGCCCCCGGATCTCTCGGCTGTGCATTGGAATGTACTGACTGCTTTTCATGTCTGCCATACTGATCATCTTCACACCAAAACCTACCAAAAAAAAGAAGATGGGAAAACCCATTCATGAGAAGCACTCCTCTCCTGCCTTTAAACCAGGCCTCTTCCACATCACCCTTGATATGGAAAACTCTGGAGAAAAACCAGGTAAACCTCGGAGAAAAAGCTTCCCAGTACTAGAATTAGTTGGAATAAGCAATGCATGTAATAACAAAACCATTCTTTTAAAATTTATTCTCTTTTAAAAAACCCTTACTTCCTGTCTCAGTATCAATTCTAAGATAGAAGACTGATAAGGGTTAATCAATTAGAGTTAAGTGACTTGCCCAGAATCACATACTTAGGAAGTGTCTGAGTCCAGATTTGAATCCAGGTCTTCCTGGCTCTAGGCTTGGCACTTTATCCACTGTGCTACCTAGTGCCTCTTTCTCTTATTCTTTTAACAATATTAATAACAAACTAGCTTTACTAAGCATCTACTACATTCCCAGTATGGAAAGCTTGGAATCAGACCAACTCCTAGATGCAGTTCAGACGAACTTCTCAAAACAAACAAAACAACCAACACAAGAACCACCCTTTTGATTCTTTGAACACCAATGTTGAGGAAGAGAATTCATGTTTCACCAAAGAAGAAGAATGACATGAGAGAAGCCAGAGAAACAAACAGCAATTTAGACTTTAGAAAGGCCCTGGAGTATGTCTGAGAAAGACTCCAAACAGAAATTACTTAGAAAAGAACATGCTGAAAAAACTGGAAAGCAGTCTGGCAGAAATGAGGCTTGGTTAGACCAACACCTTATACCATATGCTACAATATATTCTAAGTGGATAAGTGAAGTATTAAAAATCATATCATAAAAAATTAGAAGAGAAGAAGGTCATATGCCTCTCCTAGATAAGGGCAGATGTGTTGTAAAGCAAATAAAGGATAGAGGCAATTACAAAAACAGGTAACTGTTGTTACAGAAAATTGAAAAGCTTCTGCACAAAACCTGAATTTCTCTTAGGGAACAGTTAAATAGGAAAAGAAACCTTCATGTCACATTTCTCAGAAAAGTTTTGGTCTCCATGATATGTGGACAACTAATAGAAATGTAAGTTCAAAAAACATTTCCCAATATAAAAGGCAAATGATAAGTACAAACATATAAACAACCCTGAGATATCACCTCATGCCCAGCAAATTGGCAAAGATAACAAAGATGGGAACAATCAAGGGCACACTAATAGTGTCAGTGGAGCAATGAATTAGACCAAGTGTTCTGGAAAGCATTTTGAAATTATCAAGTGGCTAAATATTCATGTCTTTGATCTGTAGATTTTACTACTTCACCCCAAGGAGGTCTGTGAAACAAAGTCCTCACAGACACCAAAATATTTACAGCAGCACTTTTGGAGTAGTAAAAACCTAGAAAGGACATGGCTCATCCATTCAAGAATAGCAAACAAATTGTGATGCCTGACTGTGATGGATCAAGACTGCATTCTAAGAAATGATGGATGTGATGAAACAGAGAAAAATTCAGGAAAACCTACAGGAAAGGAGGTCAATTGAAGTAAGGCCAAGGAACCAACATCTGCAATGGTTACAACAATGTAAATAGAAAGATCCGCCCCCCCAAGATAATGGAGGGGCAATATTTTAAAATACCCAAGAACAAGCAGGGATGTAGAGACAAGATATGAGGAGATACCTCCCTCAACTTTTCAGAGAAATGGGATCCACTGGTGAAACACTGCACTTTTCCAAACTCTCTTTTTAAAAAAAAGATCTTTATCTTCTGTCATAGAATCAATGCTGTGTATTGGTTTCAATGAGGGTTAAGTGATTTGCCCAGGGTCATATAGCTCTGAAGTATCTGAGGCCAGACTTGAACTGAAGACCTTCTGGTTCCAGGTCTATACACTGAGCCACTTAGCTGCCCCTTGTTTTTAAACTCTTGATGTAATGATCAGTTTTGCTCATTTTTTCCTTTAAGAAAAAAAAAAATTCCTTGTTAAATGGAATGACTCTCTGGGAAAGGAAGGAGAGAGAACATAGGGAGAAATTTAGGCGACCTAAAAACTGTGTGTGTGTGTGTGTGTGTGTGTGTGTGTGTGTGTGTGTGTGTGTGTGTGTGACTCTCTCTCTCTAGTAATGGGGTAGCAAAATCCACCTAACCAAATTAAGAAAATAACAATTATGAACACCTATAATATGCTAAGAGTGTGGCAGTAGAAACTGTATTTGGGATAGTGATATTAAGGAAAACAGACATTAATTTTGTTTAGGGAACTGCCTGGGAACTAGCAGAAGAGAAGAAATGGAAGTATACAAACCCTAATTCGGGGGGTTTTGTAATTTGCATGGATGAGTTGATTTGGCAGTGAAAATCTCTAAAATGTCAACATGGAAGCAAATAAAGTCTTAATACAATATTTCTGTTGACATCATTGTTGCCTTAAATTCATAACTCACATTGATGATACACTGACTTATGGGCTCTTGTCATGAAGACATCCTATGGACCAATCTCACTCAATTCTGGAGGATCCAGCTAGAATATAGAATGTAAAAATCACACAATTAAGGTGATAATAAGAACTCTTAAGTTGAGGAGAATCTGAATTTCACCATCTCCTAGACTGTAAGCTTTTAGGGTAAGAACTTTGTCTTATATTTCTTTATATTTAGTCCCAGCCTCTAACATATCAGCCTACTAAATGTTCATTGATCTATTCTTGAGATTTCTAGTTAAGATGATGAGCTGAAAGGATCAAAGCTTTACATGCCTTTCAAAAGACAACAAAGGGAAATATCAAAGAGAAGAAAATTGGTTTAAAAAAAGAACACTAGAAAATTGAAATCAGCCAAAAAGAAAATGAGAAAAGTGAAGCGGCAGTTCAATAAAAAAAATACTGTAGAGCAATTAAACCAGCTAAATTACCAAAGCAATACCATACGGAAAAAGAAACAGTCATATTAAGATGGGTAAACAACATTAAAAGAAAATAGGCACAAATGAACACTGGAAAGAAAACCATAAGGATAAATAAATAATTTGAAGAAAGTAAAAGATGCAAAAACATTTGGGAGGAAATAATGATAACAATAACCAATATGGGTACTCTAAAAAAGAATCTCTCAACCCTAACAAAAATCCACAGAAACAATGAATAGGAGACATATTAGCTCAGAGAACAGAACTGTGTACCACACAGAAATTAGAAATAAAACAGTGAATAACTGAATAATCATACTTTTTGGATCCAAGATGGTTGATTAGGGGTAGTTACTCAGAGGAACTCTTCCAATGCTCCTTTCTAATACAACTTTAAAATACCCTAAATTAAACTTTGGAGTGGCAGTTGACAAAAGATCAGAGTGAGATACTACTATAGCCTAAGACAAATCAGGAGTTTGGTAGGTCTGTGACTCCAAGGTAAGGCCTGGCAGTGGTGGCGGCAACAACAGCTTTGGGAGCTCTCAGTTCAGGTACAGTAAGGGGGTAGAAAGGTCAGAGATTACAAAGGACCCTTTGCTGGCACCAGGTGAAGCTGGCATTATCATCTCTATGGTCCATAGGTTGTTTAGGGTTACTGTTCTAGGGCACAGAAGAGCACCGGTAGTTGGTCATAAGAGAGCATGAGATCTGGTCATAGTACCAAGACAAAGAAAAACACTAGTACTTGTGGCTAAAGGACAGAATGGGACAAAGTTATAGTTACAGGGCCAGGAGAAGCATTAACACCTGTGACTTCAGGGAAGTAG